>NC_091987.1:161487693-161821706 GCF_044704955.1 Pristiophorus japonicus
GAACCAGATCTAAGATAGCTTGCTCCCTTGTCGGTTCTGTAACATACTGTTCTAAGAAACAATCCCGTATGCATTCTCTGAATTCCTCCTCAAGGCTACCCCGTGCGATTTGATTTGACCAATCGATATGTAGGTTAAAATCCCCCATGATTACTGCCGTTCCTTTTTCACATGCCTCCATTATTCCCTTGATTATTGTCTGCCCACCGTGAAGTTATTATTTGGGGGCCTATAAACTACGCCCACCAGTGACTTTTTCCCCTTACTATCTCTAATCTCCACCCACAATGATTCAACATTTTGTTCATTAGAGCCGATATCGTCTCGCACAACTGCCCTGATGTCATCCTTTATTAACAGAGCTACCTCACCTCCTTTCCCTTCTTGTCGATCTTTACGAATTGTCAGGTACCCCTGTATGTTTAATTCCCAGTCTTGGCCACCCTGCAACCACGTTTCTGTAATGGCCACCAAATCATACCCATTGATAATGATTTGTGCCATCAACTCATTTACTTTATTTAGAATGTTGCGTGCGTTTAGGTAGAGTGTTTTAATATAGTTTTTAAACCATGATTTTTAATTTTGACCCCTCCTGCAGCCTCTTTATATTCATATATATTGTCCCTTCCTATCAACTTGTGGTTTACACTTACCCCAGTGCTACTCTGCTCTGTTGCCTCCTGCCTTTTGGATTCTTTCTTGGGGTCCTGTTCATCTGAGCTCTCACCCACTCTAACTAGCTCAGAGCCCTCTCCTGGGTTCCTTGCAGTCAGACAAATGTAGGTCCCTTGCAGTCAGAATCAGGTGAATTTATAATGGGGAACAAAGAAATGGCAGAGCAATTGAACAAATACTTTGATTCTGTCATCACTAAGGAAGGCACAAATAACTTGCCGGATATACTAGGGGACTGATGGTCTAGCGAGAAGGGGGAACTGAAGGAAATCCTTATTAGTCAGGAAATTGTGTGAGGGAAATTGATGGGATTGAAGGCTGATAAATCCCCAGGGCCTGATAATCTGCACTTAAGGAAGTGGCCATAGAAATAGTGAATGCATTGGTGGTCATTTTCCAACATTCTACAGACTCTGGATCAGTTCCTATGGATTGGAGAGTAGCTAATGTAACCCCACTTTTTAAAAAAGGAGTGAGAGAGAAAACGGAATTATAGATTGGTTTGCCTGACATCGGTAGTGGGGAAAATGTTGGAATCAATTATTAAAGATGTAATAGCAGCGCATTTGGAAAGCAGTGACAGGATCGGTCCAAGTCAACATGGATTTATGAAAGGGAAATCATGCTTGACAAATCTTCGACAGTTTTTTGAGGATGTAACTAGTAGAGTGGACAAGGGAGAACCAGTGGATGTGGTGTATTTGGTCTTTCAAAGGCTTGTGATAAGGTCCCGCACAAGAGATTGGTGTGCAAAATTAAAGCACATAGTATTGGGGGTAATGTATTGACGTGGATAGAGAACTGGTTGGCAGACAGGAAGCAGAGAGCCGGGATAAACGGGTCCTTTTCAGAATGGCAGGCAGTGACTAGTGGAGTGCCACAGGGCTCAGTGCTAGGACCCCAGCTCTTTACAATATACATTAATAATTTGGACAAAGGAATTGAATGAAATATCTCCAAGTTTGCAGATGACACTAAGCTGGGTGGCGGTGTGAGCTGTGAGGAAGACGCTAAGAGGCTGCAGGGTGACTTGGACAGGTTAGGTGAGTGGGCAAATGCATGGCAGATGCAGTGTAATGTGGATAAATGTGAAGTTATCCACTTTGGTGGCAAAAACAGGGAGGCAGACTACTTTCTGAATGGTGACAGATTAGTAAAAGGGGAGGTGCAACGAAACCTGGGTGTCATGGTACATCAGTCATTGAAAGTTGGCATGCAAGTACAGCAGACAGTGAAGAAAGCAAATGGCATGTTGGCCTTCATAGCGAGACGATTTGAGTATAGGAGCAGGGAGGTTTTATTGCAGTTGTACAGGGCCTTGGTGAGGCCACACCTTGAATATTGTGTTCAGTTTTGGTCTCCTAATCTGAGGAAGGACGTTCTAGCTATTGAGGGAGTGCAGCGAAGGTTCACCAGACTGATTCCCGGGATGGCAGGACTGACATATGAAGAAAGATTGGATCGACTAGGCTTATATTCACTGGAATTTAGAAGAATGAGGGGGGATCTCACAGAAACATATACAATTCTGACGGGACTGGACAGGTTAGATGCAGAAAGAATGTTCCCGATGTTGGGGAAGTCCAGAACCAGGGGCCACAGTCTATGGATAAGGGGTAAGCCATCTAGGACCGAGATGAGGAGTAACATCTTCACTCAGAGAATTGTGAACCTGTGGAATTCTCTGCCACAAAAAGTTGTTGAGACCAGTTTGTTAGATATATTCAAAAGTGAGTTAGATCTGGCCCTGACAGCTAAAGGGATCAAGGGGTATGGAGAGAAGGCAGGAGTAGGGTACTAAAGTTGCATGATCAGCCATGATCATATTGAGTGGTGGTGCAGGCTCGAAGGGCCGAATTGTCTGCTCCCGCACTTATTTTCTATGTTTCCATGTTTCTATGTTTCATCATCATCAAAGTGAGGGATCGACAGGTACAGCCAGGGAAAAGCCTGTGCAGTGATCTTCACTGATTGTGTAGCGAACCCAGCTGCTAAACGCATTAGAATTAAATAAACGAGGCAGTTAGGAAAAGCTTGGCAGCAGGGACACGCGCAGACAGGGAGATCAGATACCACAACTCGTGATAAGAATGGGAGAGAGACTTTCATTGTGCAGAGAAACAGCCAATAGACCCCTGGTTACTGGACCCACGGACCATCAAAAACATTGTGCGATTAACTTAAAGACAGGATCTATATGCACACGGCCTCCCGGAACAAACACAATGTAGTCCCTATATAACTGGGGGCAGAATTGTATTTGATGGAGAAGGTGGGAAGAGACATCGGGACCTCTCCCGGGCAAGTGCTTGAGAAATAAAGAGCTGATGTTGAATTAAGCCCGACCCAACTCGACTCATTAGAAGAACCAGAGGTGGGTCTCGGTTGAAAAGCAACTGAGACAGTGAGGCGCACTTCACCCGGACAGGGGTCTGGTCTCTGAAGTGTTACCTCAACACATGGTTAATTCAGACAGCAGGACGGTGTTCGTTTTACTACATTAATGGTACTGTATAATTACATGTTGCTGTTATACTGGGACAGGGGGACATGTATTGCATGGATTAATGGGACAGGTGTGTATGTATTGCATGGATTGACGGGACAGATGGGCATGTATTATATGGTTTAATGGGACAGGTGTGTATGTATTATATGATTTAATGGGACAGATGGGCATGTATTATATGGTTTAATGGGACAGGTGTGTATGTATCATATGGTTTACTGGAACAGGTGGTAACAAATAATAATGAATCACCTATTCGGTTTATATTGAGACTATTTTTCCCACAAGGGTTTGTAACAAAGAAGTTGTCTATATGGACTTGCAAAAGGTGTTTGTTAAAGTGTTAATAATCTGTTTACAGATTTAGTTGGAAAATAGAAGCAAAAGTATTCAAGTGACAGGGGTAACTTGGGTACGTAATTGGCTCAGGGACAGCTGGCAGAGAGTCACAGTGAACGGGTGGTTCCTGACTGGAGACAAGTTTGTAGTGGGATCCCCCGCTCCGGGATCTTGTCCCTGCTCTGGGATCGCTCCTTGGTCCGGGATCCCTCCCCTGCTCTGGGATCTCTCCCCCACTCCGGGATCACTCCCTGCTCCGGGAGCAGCTGATCTTTGTCCCGGGAACTGACTCGGGACATTTTAATCCTCCCTTCGTACAGGTATGACTCCAGTTCTCTCCTGGTGAATTGCGGAAGGCTGAGTGTACTGGGCATCATCACATGAACTGGGTGCTGCTGGGAGGCTGCTGGGAGGCTGCAGAGAGGTTGCTGGGAGGCTGCTGAGAGGCTGAAAGGAGGCTGCTGGGAGGCTGCTGGACTCGTACACTGGACACTACGGGTTCACATTCGGTCGCGGTAAATTGGAAAATGATGTTCAATAAGTCTGGTCATTTGCAGGGTCCTAGCTGGTTCATTCAGGACAGGGCAGGTGTGATGTACAGGTGATCTTTATGGGGTCCACACTATGTGGGTGATTTATAATGCCCTGTATAGTGACTTAGGCCTGGCTGGAATGGGCAATTAAAACAAGTATCTCCTGTATTCCAGAGACATTCTTGAAAAGGTTGACCCTGGGCCAGAGAGCGATGTAGAATCCCAGAATGAGGCAGCACAGCAGGAGCCAGTCACCCAGAGCCACTGGTCTACTCAACAGAACAAGTTACAGGTGCGAGAGGGGTGCAATGGTCAATGTCTTCACTCAACAGATGGTAGTGCAAAGATTCAGTGTGTGAGACGTACAATCACAGCCCGTACCTGAAAACACTTTCTAAGATGCCACACCTGGCAGGAGCTGAGGAAAGATGGCCTTCTCATTATAACGAGTTGCAGCATCATCTCTGGTCCCTACATCAACTCCAACAGGGAGGGCCAGGCCGTTCCGTCTGCTGTCCCAACCTTGCCGGGACCTCAAGCAGTTTCTTGGGTCGATGGTCTGTGTGTCCCTGGCAGCCTCTGGGGCCAGTGCTGCAGCACCAGGAGAGGCAGGAAGAGAATGTAAAGGACCCACCGAGCCGTGAAGACTGGGACCTTCAGGAGGTGAATCGTCAGAACCAGCGGCAGGGGGATTGGCTGTGCTGCACCCTCTCCCTCCAATCTGCAGCTGCTGCGGCTTTCCTGCCATGACCCAAGGAACAGTGGCGAGGAGGGTGGACAAAAGGGGAATGGGACTGGAAGTGGGGGCGCAGCCAGTATCTGGGGAAGGAACATAGAGTAGTGGCACTGGCAGGGAAACGGGAGGAATATCCAGGCAGAGGCAGTGAGGTGGTGACAGCCCTCGCTATCCAATTCTTCTTCATTTCCAGCCAGTGTGCCACCAGATTTGAGTCGTAGCCAGAAATCATTTGCAATGGCTTCTCCTCCGCACTCTCGCATCGTTACCTCTGGTGTCCCCCAAGGATTGATCCTTGGCCTCCTCCTATTTCTCATCTCCCTGCCGCCTCTTGGCGACATCATCCGAAAACACAGCATCAGTTTCCACATGTACCCTAAGGACGCCCAGCTCTACCTCACCACCACCTCACTGGACCACTCTGCTGTCTCTGATTTGTCACAATACTTGTCCAACATCCAGTTCTGGATGAGCAGAAATTTCCTCCACCTAAATATTAGGGAGACCGAAGCCATTGTGTGTTTCCTAGCCATCGACTTGCTCCCTCTCCCTCGCTATTGTCTGAGGCTGAACCAGACCGTTCGCAACCTCAGCATTCTATTCAACCCTGAGCTGGGTTTCCGACACCATATCCTCTCCATCGCCAAGCCCGCCTACTTCCACCTCCGTAACATCGCCCGTCTCAGCCCCGCCTCAGCCCATCTGCTGCTGAAACCCCCCTCCGTGCTTTTGCTACTTCCAGACTCGACTATTCCCACCTCACCACTCAGCACAACCAAGCAAAATGTGGTGAGCAGCATCAACCTCTGTACAAGGCCTTCTTTGACCGTGAGGGATTATAGAGTTCTGACGAAGGGTCATCGACCTGAAACGATGACTCTGCTTCACTCCACAGACTCTGCCTGACCCGCTGAGATTTCCAGCAATTTCTGTTTTAATTTCAGGTTCCAGCATCCGTTGTATTTTGCTTTTGTGTTCCAACGCTCTCCTGGCCGGCCTCCCACCTTGCACCCTTCATGAATTTGCTGGTCCAGCAACACTTTGATTTTAAAATGCTCATCCTTGTGTTCAGAGTACTCCATGGGCTTGCCCTTGCTTAAATCTCTAACCTCCTCCAACCTTTCAAGCACAGAGATATCTGCATTCCTCCAATTCTGGCCTCTTGCGTATCCCCGAATTTCATCGCTCCACCATCGGTGGCCGTGCCTTCAGCTGCCTGGGCCCTGAGCTCTGGAATTCCCTCCCTAAACCTCTCCGCCTCTCTCTCTTCCTTTAAGATACTCCTTAAACCAACCCCTTTGATCAAGCTTTTGGTCACCTGTCATAATATCTCCTTCTGTGGCTCTGATAACACTCCTGTGAAGTGCCTTGGCATGTTTTATTACTGTAACGGTGCTATAGCAATGCATGCTATTATTGTTGTTTTCATCTTCAAATTTTATTACAGTTAACAATAACTCTCTAGTCCCCAGCAATTCAATGGAGATGGACTGAGGTTCGTAAGTGGCAGAATAAATGGTGAATGCACAACATTGCTTCAAGCTAAACCATGACCGTGGGAAGGAGAAAGACTGGGGCAGATTAGTAAAATGTACATTTAGGACTAATGTTCTTCACACAAATATTTATCAACATCTGGAATGAACTTGTTGAGTCAGACCCCTGGAATCATTTAAGGAAGAGATGGGCGCTATGATAACAACATAAGAAATAGGAACAGGAGTCGGCCATACGACCCCTCGAGCCTGCTCCGCCATTTAATACGATCATGGCTGATCCAATCATGGACTCAGCTCCACCTTCCTGCCCGCTCCCCATAACCCCTTATTCCCTTATCGTTTAAGAAACTGTCTATCTTTGTCTTAAATATATTCAATGACCCAGCATCCACAGCTCTCTGAGGCAGCGAAATCCATAGATTTACAACACTCTGAGAGAAGAAATTTCTCCTCATCTCAGTTTTAAATGGGCGGCCCCTTATTCTAAAATCATACCCTCTAGTTCTAGTCTCCCCCATCAGTGGAAACATCCTCTCTGCATCCACCTTGTCAAGCCCCCTCATAATCTTATACGTTTCAATAAGATCACCTCTCATTCTTCTGAATTCCAATGAGTAGAGGCCCAACCTACCTATGATGAAGGTAACTGTAGGCTATCTCTGGATGGATTAGCCAAGAGGGGCCGAATGGCCTCCCTTACCTGTATCCATCTCATGATCTTGTAAATGGCTTGCAGAGGGAGTGGGGGTGATGGCAGGGTGAATGGGAAGAGAGGGGGAGTGTTGTTGTTGCGGAGGGGATGGTGACCCCAGAAAGCAGAGAGGAGGGGAGGGGAAGATGTGCTTTGTATTTGGATCATTTTACAGATGGTAGAAATAGGAGGCATGATATGATGGATATAATGGCTAGTGGGAGGTAAGTGAAGGTAGGAGAGATCCTGCCACTGTGACAGGAGAGAGAAGGGGTAAGCGCTACAGTACGGGAAATAGGGCAGGAGGAAAACATGTCCTCCTCCGTTTGGCTGATAATTTGATTTTTGCAATTTCCCCATCAGTGTGATCACCTGATGTCTCGCATGAAGGGTGTCTCTGGATAAGGATCACTGGTTAAGGATCACTGGATAAGGTTCATTGGTTAAGGATCACTGGATAAGGATCACTGGTTAAGGATCACTGGATAAGGATCACTGGATAAAGATCAGCAATTGGAACTCTGGTCAATTCCCCATTCCTGAACACAGGTGCACTAAGGGACGTTGTGGCCAATATCAGCTAACAGAGTGGGAATCAGTGGATGTGATGTATTTGGACTTACAGAAGGTATTTGATAAAGTGCCACATAAAAGGCTACTGCACAAGATAAAAGTTCACGGGGTTGGGGGTAATATATTAGCATGGATAGAGGATTGGCTAACTAACAGAAAGTCAGAATAAATGGCACAAATGACAGAGAGTCAGTGTAGGAGTGAAAAACCTTAATCAGGGAAAAAGTAATTCAGTGAAGTTATAACATAAAACAAGAAAGACTCAGAGAAAGGTTTAATGCATTCACGGTAGAATAGCTGAATCCCACATTCCAGCAATTAGTCTGAAACACAGACTGTCAGAGAAATTCTCTGAGGATATAACACTTTTATGAACACCCACAAGATTTATGTAGACAGCTCATAGAAATAACAAGATGAGGCCACCATGTTCCGGTCACACGAGATGACAGACACAATACCCCTTTGAGCAGAGGGTAGCCAGATGACTGTCAAGGACACTAGTCTGAGAGCTAGCCTGGGAAGACGTTCCCAGCAATGTAACACATAACCTGTAAGGGGCTTTTCCCTAGCAACAGTCGCCAGAACTGAATGTATGGAATCATTAGAAATTACTGTAACCAATGAAATTAATTTAACTGTAGTAACCAATGTATTAGTAGCAGGTGGGCGGGGACTGGCAAATAACCAATGGAACACTTCCCCGCTGAGTTTCGCCATTTTGACTGTATTTTGACTGTATAAAAATGTAACTGCGCAGCCTGTCCCACAAGACCGGCGATGAGAGCACTCAATGGGGTATTGATGCAACCAGTTCTCCCTTGATTAATCAGGTTTTAATAAACAATTATTTTCTCTATATACTGACCTTTGTGTCAGGTGTTCTATTTTTAATGCTCCACAACATTTTAGTGCAGCGAGCAGGGTATAACGGGCAGCCTATAGATGGGCATATATGGATCCATCACGAGTGAGTATATTTAAATTATCACTCATAATCCGATGTGAGACGTGTCTGTTGCTCAGGGTACCAGAATCTGTGAAAGGTCTGTTATGGTGTAAAAGATTTGGGGGAATTAGGAAGTCACGATAGACACTATCATAAGGCATCGATGTGAGAGTTGCCTCTAAGTTCAAGGGGAACCGGGTAGAGGAACCATCAATACCTTAGAATAAATCAAAGGATATCGATGGGATTGCCGACTCTAGGAGTAGGGGCAACCAATTAGGGTGACAATCAGTATCTAAGAATAAATCAATGAGAAGTCGGTGAGACCATAGATGAAGTGAAACCAAGTAGGGAGACGGTCAGTATCTGAGAATACAGTGAATCCGATATAAAGGTAGACGTACCAAAAACTGAGTATGGCGTGTAAAGGTATGCTGGACACTGCTCCCTTATGAAGGGCCGGGTAGATATTTTTCAAGCAACCATAAAAAAACCTGATAGTGATTATGTTAAGTGAATGATGGATCCAAAAATAGAGTTGGCCAATCAATAGAATTAATAAACTTTGTTGAATGAAAAAACTGGTGTAAATGTCTGTCTTTAAATCTGTCCGAAAGCCTGTTTGAAAAAATGATGGAACTGTCTGTTTGTTTTAGCTCCACCCACTTTTTCAGATAGAGTTGAACGTTTTTTTGACCCTTTGTAGTGTTGTCCTAGATGTGGAATTTTTAAGAAAGTGTGAACTTAGAATTGAATTACATTTTAAGTTAGAAACGCAGGTGCGGATTTATTCGGATAAGTTATGGAGCTAGGAAATGCACAAAGGACAGGTTTGTTTACCAGAAATAGACTAAAAAAATGCGTGGTCCCATTTGACTAAAAAAAAAAATTTTCAACACACTCGCTTGTCAAAAGAAAACATGTAATCATTGATTACATTGGGTTGAAAGACAACAAATTTAGTCTAGGAATGAGATAATGACCGGAGAAGGGAAATTGTAATGCCTTTAAACAAGCCTGCATGGGTCTCTCAAGGTTGCGGGCTGGGGAAGTCACGCCCCCATTTTCCTTTGTGTAAAATCTTATGTTTAATGACGTGAAAGCTTCTAGCTCAGTAAAAAGAGGTTTAAATAAAAGATTGGCAGGACAATATTTGAATTGGGATTTTGAGATATTTCAGGTGATTCTCCTTGATAAACATTTTGGTTGTATTGGAAAACCTTGGGTTTCGAAGCCTTTTTAATAAAAGTACACAACTACTGCATCAGAAACTGAAGCTTAAAAAGATGTAGTTTATGAAATACTGTATCGCAAATATATCTTGAAGTTACAGAACAAAAGATTTTCTACTTATGCTATTCCTACTTGGATTGGAGTTTTTAATGTGCAGCTTCTAAAACACAAGTTAGGCACACAATTATAAAACAAGTACTTTGCATTCTGTGGTCTGTGAATCACTTAGAAACTATAAGCATAAATGAGAAGTCCGATATTAAAAAAACACAGTATTACCATATTTGACATTTTGTAATCCAACAATAAATACAAATACTACAAAAGGGGAGCAGAAATTATGATGGGAACAGTGAAGAGTTAATTTTGTTGTGGAAGGTTACAAGTACCACTGGTTTAAAGACACAACAAAATACTGAGATACATTCAAAATAAAATGTTAAACCTGATCTCATTTAAAAAAAAAATAGAAATAAAACTAAAAGGTTTGGAAACAATCTAGAAATACCTTCAGGGAACAGAGTAAGTGATATACTCCAAGAGGTAGACGGAAAATCAAACTCCCCTGTTTGGCCCGTGCGAAAGCCAGACGGATCATACTGGGTAATTATTGATTATACTGCCCTCAATAAGGTGACTCCCCGTCAACATCCTATTGTGGACAGCCCAGTCACAATCTTTAATAGATTGCAGAACCAATACAGTGGCTAGTGAAAGGGGGAAGACAATCTTTAGAAACTATAGTGGGGCCCCGAACAAGAAGCGGCATACGGTAATCTGAAGGAAGCCCTAATGTCAGGTCCAGGGCTAGAACTCCTGAACATGGATCTCCCGTTCCATGTATATTGTGAGAACCAGGGAGGCTTCTATGGAGCCGTGGTAACACAAATGCATGGGGATAGGATGAGACCCATAGCTTACTACTCGACACAGCAATCACCAGTGATTGCCGGTCTGTCCAGAGGTGTGGCCGCACTGGATTGTGCCACTTGGGCAGTCAAAATTAGAGAGCCTGTCATAATGACAGGAGAAATAATACTGCACACAAAACACACACTGGTGGACATGCAAAATACGGGGAAGCTCCGGGCCGTCTCCAACGCCCGCCGGGCAAACTGGGAGGCAGTCCTATTTCCACATGATTGACTCGGATCAACGGACTCATTTCACGGGTCAAGTGATGAAAGGAACTTGTAGAATATTCAGTATTAAGCAGAAGTTTCACATCTCGTATTACCCCTAGAGTTCAGGGATGATAGAGAGAATGAATCGGACCCTTTAAAACCGCCTTGAGTGAGGAAATGAGATTACCAGAAGGAATAGTGACAGGAGGAGCCGACTTAGGCCCCCTACGAGACAGAATTAGGAAGTATGTGAGGAAATTGAGTGAGCAGTTGAAAGGTATGTGACAGGAGGTCTGGGAAAGGCAGAAGGAGGAGGAAGGCGGTGAGATAACCGCCTTGGCTATAATCCCCGAGGTGGGGGCGAAGGTAATGGTTAAGGAGGTGGCAGAGAAACCAGGGTTCGCACCTAGGTGGCACGGACCATACGAGGTATTAATTAGTGGAGATATGTGCGCTTGCGTGAATATGAAAGGTAGGGGTTGACGGAAGCACTGGTCCCAGCTGAAAGAATATAAAGGTGAGGCAGATGGACTTTTTAGAGGATTAGGATGTATATTTGCAATATTAGGAGTACTGGTTATAATAAAATGGATCGGGAAAAGGGCACATGCCTGGAGAAACAATCTGGTTGAAATAGAAATGGTAAGAATCTAACTACAAACCTGGAATATCCAGGATGTGTTTTACCAACAGACTATATATAAATGCGATCACCACCGCCCTTACGATTCAACAAGGACAAGCTACAAGGCTGCCCCTAGGGGGCCCAGAAGCATATACCGGAGGATAAAATAACTACATAAAGCAGCCCCTAGGGCACGGCATTCGAGTGTCAGGAGTGTTTATCTTGAAGCCACAAGATGAGGGGTAACAAAATGTTACCTGAATATTGTAAACCAGGGGAATTAACCTCGGGAAAGCGCGTGGTAGTTACACCTGGAACAGAAGTAATAGTACATTGTCTGGACCTAGAGAGGGACACGGTCTTAGAGCAGTCCTCGTTAAGAGCGATAGAATGGGTCATATGTCAGGAAGAGAGAAAGTGTTCAGGTCCAGCAGTGATGATTAATTGGCAAAAACCTTTAGTCACGACCCCAGGACCAACAACACTACCACCAATTACTTGCCCCCTCCTTACTGAAGGCCCGCCCGGTGGGTTGGTGACGAGATCGGAGGGAATGTTATTTGACAATGTGCAGCATGAAATGTTACCTGTGAGCATAAACTTAACAGACCTATACCTGCCAGAAAAGTTTATCCCAAAACTAAAGCGTTGTAAACACGTATGCTAGACACAATCCTGAGAAAAGCTCGTGATGTGTCAGGAGCAATGGAGTATCACAAGCAGCTGAGACACAAAAGAGGAAGACAGAGGAGATCTATAGGGAATGACATATTAACTGGAGTAAGTACAGGGACCTCTCTAGGCAGCTGTTTACATTGTACATTAATGATTTAGACGAGGGGATTAAATGTAGTATCTCCAAATTTGTGGATGACACTAAGTTGGGTGGCAGTGTGAGCTGCGAGGAGGATGCTATGAGGCTGCAGAGTGACTTGGATAGGTTAGGTGAGTGGGCAAATGCATGGCAGATGAAGTATAATGTGGATAAATGTGAGGTTATCCACTTTGGTGGTAAAAACAGAGAGACAGACTATTATCTGAATGGTGACAGATTAGGAAAAGGGAAGGTGCAATGAGACCTGGGTGTCATGGTACATCAGTCATTGAAGGTTGGCATGCAGGTACAGCAGGCGGTTAAGAAAGCAAATGGCATGTTGGCCTTCATAGCGAGGGGATTTGAGTACAGGGGCAGGGAGGTGTTGCTACAGTTGTACAGGGCCTTGGTGAGGCCACACCTGGAGTATTGTGTACAATTTTGGTCTCCTAACTTGAGGAAGGACATTCTTGCTATTGAGGGAGTGCAGCGAAGATTCACCAGACTGATTCCCGGGATGGTGGGACTGACCTATCAAGAAAGACTGGATCAACTGGGCTTGTATTCACTTGAGTTCAGAAGAATGAGAGGGGACCTCATAGAAATGTTTAAAATCCTGACGGGTTTAGACAGGTTAGATGCAGGAAGAATGTTCCCAATGTTGGGGAAGTCCAGAACCAGGGATCACAGTCTAAGGATAAGGGGTAAGCCATTTAGGACCGAGATGAGGAGAGACTTCTTCACCCAGAGAGTGGTGAACCTGTGGAATTCTCTGCCACAGAAAGTGGTTGGGGCCAATTCACTAAATATATTCAAAAGGGAGTTAGATGAAGTCCTTACTACTCGGGGGATCAAGGGGTATGGCGAGAAAGCAGGAAGGGGGTACTGAAGTTTCATGTTCAGCCATGAACTCATTGAATTGCGGTGCAGGCTAGAAGGGCTGAATGGCCTGCTCCTGCACCTATTTTCTATGTTTCTATGTTTCTATATACAGGCGATCCAAGCAGGAGTAATAGTTTAAGAGGAATGATGGAGGTACTAATGAGGAAACAGGCCGGGATAGGGATAGAATCTTCAGAGTTAGGACCTAAAACATCCAAAATACTGCTAGAGGCTATATCGGTATTGGAAGGCCATGCACGAACAATTAACGAGCTAAATAAGCAGGAACGAGAGGACAATGCCGAGGACAGGAAAAGAGATGCATGTCATGCCTATGGGAGAGGGATGATTGGTCAGGTGAGACACAAAATGGATCAGATACAAACCGGGCGAGTTCCAGATTGGATAAATAGCACCCAGTTGAAAGAAATGGCACAGCACACTGGGCCATTAGACGCCTGCACCCTGAAAGGAATGATTAGGGTGTATGCAGTTACAGGAGGATGTAAGGGGATACAAACCCCTATGGTAGGGATAATACTAGTGATCCCCGTAATAAACCAAGGCTTATACCCGTATCCTCAATATGAAGTTGAAAACATAGGGATAATACGAGGGGGAAGAGTACATCCGCCATTACCCGATGGACTAGTAGGCAATCAAAGAGAATGGAAAGATAAGGGGAATATCTTTATCCGGGTGCCGGAGAGAAGGAAGCCTAACTATATGCCCTCACCCAGTGGGAGACGGAAGCAAGGATAACTGCGGGTTTGACAATACTACGGAAGGATGTGTCATTGGAATAAGCCCTGCCCGAACCGAACTCACACATTACTCCTATCAAGGACAAGGAAAATATTGTGTGGTAACTAGCCTGGGAACTTACGATTATGGAGGCTTGACTTGTAACATTACAATGCCTAACTTTTGCTTTACTCCCAGAGTGTCAGTGGTGGTGGGAAGAGCACGCATGACATTCTACACACCAGGAGACAATGACATTAAATATAAACGATGAGATTAAACAAGATATTGATGATTACATGGAAGAACAAGCACCACCAACTCCCCTGTTACTTGAAGATTTAACTGAGCTCAAAGGACTATTAAGAAATAACATTAAAAGATTATGAGCGAAAAGATAAAGGCAGAGAACTGAACAGTGAAATAAAGGATAACCTGAAAAACCCGCCTTGGTACTTGAGATTATACATCCGTGGATAAGAAACCTTTCACATACCCTAGTGGCAGTGCAGATAGGAATAGCCTTGAGTTGGTTGGTGAGTTTATGTAACAAGTGCAAAGACAGGAGCGGCTACCCGAGTAAAGTTACAAGAGAATGATGTCCCATGTGTTAGTCCTAGTGCAGCCGATAGTGGTGCTGATACGCCAGGGAGAATGTGCAGGCAAATACAAGGGACGCAGAGTGAAGACGTTGGCCAAGGCCCGTAACCAAAGAACACAGAAAGCCTTTGTTAGATCCAAAGAAGGGTAATCAAACACAAAGACGGCATGAATACCTGATATGAGTCGTGAGTGTCCCAATCCTATCGCCTGATTATCGAAACCGAGGCGGGAGACGCACGAATCAAGACAGGAAAAGGCAGGGAAAGGAAAATTGTTGTTCATGGTGGGTATTAGGGGTTACCACCTAATCAAATGGGGGATTGTAAGGGCAAAAAACCTTAATTGGGGGTAAACTAATTTGGTGAAGTTATAACATAAAACAAGGGAGGCTCAGAGAAAGGTTTAATGCGTTCATGGTCGAATAGCTGAATCCCAAAGTCCAGCAATTAGGCTGAAATACAGACTGTCAGAGAAATTCTCTGAGGAGATAACACTTTTATGAACACCCACAAGATTTATGTAGACAGCTCACAGAAATAACGAGATGAGGCCACCATGTTCCGGTCACACGAGATAACAGACACAATTCCACTTTGAGCAGAGGGTAGCCAGATGGCTGTCAAGGACAGTAGTCTGAGAGCTAGCCTGGAAGACATTCCCAGAAATGTAACACATAACCTGTAGGGGGATTTTCCCTAGCAACAGTCGCCAGAACTGAATGTACCAATGGAATCATTAGAAATTACTGTAACCAATGAAATTAATGTAACCAATTCTATTGCTGTAACTGTATTTACCAATGTGTTGATAGCAGGTGGGTGGGGACTGGTGGCAAATAACCAATGGAACACTTCCCCGTAGAGTTTCACCATTTTGACTGTATTTCGACTGTATAAAAATCTAACTGTGCAGCTGTCCATGAGACCGGAGAGGAGAGCAACCAGTAGGTGTACTGTTGCAACCAGCTCTCCCTTGATTAATCAGGTTTTAATTAACTATTCTTTTCTCTATATAAAGACCTTTGTGTCGCAAGTTCTATTTTAATACTCCACAACAGTCAGGGTAAATGGTTCATTCTTGGGTTGGTAATTAGTGGGGTGCCGCAGGGATCAGTGTTGGGACTCCAACTATTTACAATCAATATTAACAACTTGGAAGAAAGGACTGAGTGTAATGTAGCCAAGTTTGCTGACGATACAAAGATGGGAGAAAAAGCAATATGTGAGGAGGACACAAAAATTCTGCAAAAGGACATAGACAGGCTAAGTGAGTTGGTAAAAATTTGGCAGATGGAGTATAATGTTGGAAAGTGTGAGGTCATGCACTTTGGCAGAAAAAAATCAAAAAGCAAGTTATTATTTAAATGGAGAAAGATTGCAAAGTGCTGCAGTACAGCCGGACCTGGGGATATTGTGCATGAAACACAAAAGGATAGTATGCAGGTACGGCAAGTGATCAGGAAGGCCAATGGAATCTTGGCCTTTATTGCAAAGGGGATGGAGTATAAAAGCAGGAAGTCTTGCTACAGTTATACAGGGAATTGGTGAGGCCACACCTTGAATACTGCATGCAGTTTTAGTTTCCATATTTATGAAAGGATATACTTGCTTTGGAGGCAGTTCAGAGAAGGTTCACTAGGTTGATTCTGGAGATGAGGGGGTTGACTTATGAGGAAAGGTTGAGGAGGTTGGGCCTCTACTCATTGGAATTCAGAAAAATGAGAGGTGATCTTATCAAAACGTATAAGATTATGAGGGGGCTTGACAAGGTCGATACAGGGAGGATGTTTCCACTGATAGGGGAGACTAGAATTAGGGGGCATAATCTAAGAATAAGGGTCGCCCATTTAAAACAGAGACGAGAAGGGTTGTAAATCTGTGGAATTCGCTGGCTCAAAGAACTGTGGACGCTTGGACATTAAATAAATGTAAGAAAGAGATAGATAGTTTCTTAACTGATAAGGGAATAAGGGGTTATGGGGAGCGGGCAGGGAGGTGGACCTGAGTCCATGATAGTATTAAATGGCGGAGCAGGCTCGAGGGGCAGTATGGCCTACTCCTGCTCCTATTACTTATGTTCTTATGTACTTCTAGATTTTAAGCAATATTGGAGATGGGGGCATCACTGGCAAGGCCAGTGTTTATTGCCCATCCTTAATTGCCCTGGAGCTGCCTTCTTGAACAGCTGCAGTCCGTGTGGTGAAGGTGCTCCCACAGTGCTGTTAGGGAGGGAGTGCCAGGATTTTGACCCAGCAATAATGAAGGCCGATATATTTCCAAATCAAGATGGTGTGTGACTTGGAGGGGACCTTGCAGGTGGTGGTGTCCCCATGCACCTGCTGCCCTTGTCCTTGCAGGTGGTAGAGGTCGTGGGTTTGGGAGGTGCTGCCGAAGAAGCCTTGGCGAGTTGCTGCAGTGCATCTTGTACCAGTGGTGGAGGGAGTGAATGTTGAAGGTGGTGGATGGGATGCCAATCAAGCGGGCTGCTTTGTCCTGGATGGTGTCGAGCTTCTCGTGTGTTGTTGCAGCTTCACTCATCCAGGCAAGTGGAGAGTATTCCATCACACTCCTGACTTGTGCCTTGCAGATGGTGGAAAGAGTTTGGGGAGTCAGGAGGTGAGACACTCGCCACAGAATACCCAGCCTCTGACCTGCTCTTGTTGCCACAGTATTTATGTGGCTGGTCCAGTTAGGTTTCAGGTCAATGGTGACCCTCAGGATTGATCACCTATGAAGGTTAATTACATGCAAATCTGACACACTGGACCATTGAGGACTGAGCTTTGCCTATATGTTAAGTGTTGAAAGGATTTACAGGGGCCAACTCTGAGGGGGCTGAATTAACAAAAGTGGAGATGACATGGAACCCGGAATGATCAGTTGTTCATTGGTTTAACCAGCGAAGAGACCTGGAGAAGATAAGCCACTGTTTGATATTTGAAAGCTGTCTGTATGGTGGGACTTATGGACATCTCGAGATCCCTTCCTCCATGGCTGCAGTTTGTGTGGGGTGAGAAGCACACCATGTTTGTGCTGTGCTCCAGTAGAAAGCTCCTCCATACAGGTTTATTACCACAGGATTCCTGGCTGTTGGGGGCATCTCTCCAGGTGGAAAAGGACCTGACCCCAGGTGAGGTTTGAGCGTCCTTTCACTGAATGCTCCAAACTCCAACCTGTCACCTTGAGCTGCCGTCTTAACACAATGCCATGAATTAGAAGATTACGATTTGCCTCTGTGCTGTTCAGAGCAGTGGCATGCTGGTTTTGCGGGGTTAGTATGGGGCAAAGAGAATGGGTGTGTGGGGGCTCCGCATTGGCCCCACTGCAGGGCGCAGCAGGCGCTGAACCATTGGCGGGGCCTGGAAAATGAGAGGAGCTGTCGTCGGTCGTGGAGACAGTGAGGGGGAACCTGTCGTCATGGCAGCAGCCATGGGATTGGGCAGGAATCTGGCAGTTACCGACTCCGGGAACCGATTCTGTAACGGCAGCAACATCTGGTGAAAAATGAAAAATCCTTTAGTGGAACATCTCATAATATTGTTCAACAACCAAATCAAATAATAACAATAACTTTTATTTATATAGCGTAGTAAAACATCCCAAGGTAGACAAAACAGATAAATTTGACACCGAGCCACAAAAGCAGAAATTAAGGCAGATGATCAAAAGCTTGTTTCAAGAGGTAGGTTTTAAGGAGCATCTTAAAGGAGGTTCAGGGAAGGAGGTCCAGAGCTTAGGGCCCAGATAACACAACCAAATCCAAGCCTTAACGTTGAGCTCTATTATCCACTTACACCGCGATCACTGGTTGGGCACCAGCTGGAGGATTGTGCCCCATTCTGGGCACCACACCTTGGGAAGAACATAAGAACATAAGAACATAAGAATTAGGAACAGGAGTAGACCATCTAGCCCCTCGAGCCTGCTCCGCTATTCAACAAGATCATGGCTGATCTGGCCGTGGACTCAGCTCCACTTACCCACCCGCTCCCCATAACCCTTAATTCCCTTATTAGTTAAAAATCTATCTATCTGTGACTTGAATACATTCAATGAGCTAGCCTCAACTGCTTCCTTGGGCAGAGAATTCCACAGATTCACAACCCTCTGGGAGAAGAAATTCCTTCTCAACTCGGTTTTAAATTGGCTCCCCCGTATTTTGAGGCTGTGCCCCTTAGTTCTAGTCTCCCCGACCAGTGGAAACAACCTCTCTGCCTCTATCTTGTCTATCCCTTTCATTATTTTAAATGTTTCTATAAGATCACTCCTCATCCTTCTGAACTCCAACGAGTAAAGACCCAGTCTACTCAATCTATCATCATAAGGTAACCCCCTCATCTCCGGAATCAGCCTAGTGAATCGTCACTGCACCCCCTCCAAAGCTAGTATATCCTTCCTTAAGTAAGGTGACCAAAACTGCACGCAGTACTCCAGGTGCGGCCTCACCAATACCCTATACAGTTGCAGCAGGACCTCCCTGCTTTTGTACTCCATCCCTCTCGCAATGAAGACCAACATTCCATTCGCCTTCCTGATTACCTGCTGCACCTGCAAACTAACTTTTTGGGATTCATGCACAAGGACCCCCAGGTCCCTCTGCACCACAGCATGTTGTAATTTCTCCCCATTCAAATAATATTCTCTTTTACTGTTTTTTTTTTCCAAGGTGGATGACCTCACATTTCCCGACATTGTATTCCATCTGCCAAACCTTAGCCCATTCGCTTAACCTATCTAAATCTCTTTGCAGCCTCTCTGTGTCCTCGACACAACCCGCTTTCCCACTAATCTTTGTGCCATCTGCAAATTTTGTTGCACTACACTCTGTCCCCTCTTCCAGGTCATCTATGTATATTGTAAACAGTTGTCCAGGCCATCGAGAGGGGGCAGAGGAGATTTACCAGGGCTGAGGCCAGGGATAAGGCACTACAGCCATGTGGAGAGTACAGAGAAAGTGGGGTTGTTCTTAGAGCAGACTTCATAGAGGTGCTCAGAATCAGGAAATCAGGAAGAAACGGTTTCCAGTGGCAGAGGAGTCGGTAACCAGAGAACACAGATTAAAGATAATTGGTAAAAGAACCCGAGGAAAGATGAGGAGAATTGCAGCAATTGTGATCGGGAATGCGCTGCCTGAAAGGACGGTGGGAGCAGATTCAATAGTAACTTCTAACGGGAATTAGAGAAATACTTGAAAAACTTGGAAAGGAGAAAATTGCCGGGCTGTGGGGAAAGAGCAGGGAGTGGGACTGATTGGATTGCTCTCACTGAGCCAGCACAGGCTCGATGGGCCCAATGGCCTTCGATGCTGTGTGATTCTTCCAACAAATGACAACAATTGTAAGCTTGTCAATTTTACAGATGTCATTAAAAGAGCAGAGAGGGTGGCACTAGATTTGCAGAAAGGTTTAGCTCAGTTACACAAATAGGCAGACACAGGGCACGTGAAACAGCTCTGGGAAATGATGCTCGAGCTGACGCCTGAGATACAACGACAGCAATGGATACGATCATCAGATGGGGATTTGAAAAGGGATCTGGCAGGAATGCGAGACTCGTCACTTTAAATACTCAGACATTGAAAACATGCAAATGGAGAACCGGGATCTATAGCCAGAAGAGCAGGTACATTCACTGATCCTGTACTCCAGCAATATCCCTAATGCAAGTCCCCTTCCAACACAGCTCCCCACTGGCAGTGCGGGAAGCTGAATTTACCATCAAGTCTCCCGTAGTGCGCTGCACCTTATCCACTTCTAATGGTCTCAGGTGATTCTGTGTCACAACAAACCAGGTGAGCCTGCATTGGGTGGCAGCAGAGGAGCAACAAGGTGCAAAGTGCAAGGTGAAGAATGGATCGAGAAACTCTCAGCCCAAAGTGCAGACTGAAGGGAACCTCACCAAGGGGTGTAACATAGTCAATGTAACGGAGCAGATAAACACAGAATCATATGTCAACGTGAGCCAGGCCAGCACAAGCTGCATTTAAATGAACCAAAAGTGAATTTAAAACCACCCACCCGAGGAGCTTCTTTACTCAATGAGAATGTTTCGCAATTCTCTGCCAGACAACTCAGTACAGACACCAGCAGGGTGAGTTAAGGCACTGGGGGATGGGTGAGTTAGGGCACTAGGGGATGGGTGAGTTAGGGCACTGGGGGATGGGTGAGTTAGGGCACTGGGGGATGGGTGAGTTAGGGCACTGGGGGATGGGTGAGTTAGGGCACTGGGGGATGGGTGAGTTAGGGCACTAGGGGATGGGTGAGTTAGGGCACTGGGGGATGGGTGAGTTAGGGCACTGGGGGATGGGTGAGTTAGGGCACTGGGGGATGGGTGAGTTAGGGCACTGGGGGATGGGTGAGTTAGGGCACTGGGGGATAGGTGAGTTAGAGCACTGGGGGATGGGTGAGTTAGGGCACTGGGGGATGGGTGAGTTAGGGCACTGGGGGATGGGTGAGTTAGAGCACTGGGGGATAGGTGAGTTAGGGCACTGGGGGATGGGTGCGTTAGGGCACTGGGGGATGGGTGCGTTAGGGCACTGGGGGATGGGTGAGTTAGGGCACTGGGGGATGGGTGAGTTAGGGCACTGGGGGATAGGTGCGTTAGGGCACTGGGGGATGGGTGAGTTAGGGCACTGTGGGATGGGTGCGTTAGGGCACTGGGGAATGGGTGAGGTAGGGCACTGGGGGATGGGTGAGTTAGGGCACTGGGGGATGGGTGAGTTAGGGCACTGGGGAGTCGGAGAGTTAGGGCACTGGGGGATGGGTGAGTTAGGGCACTGGGGGATGGATGTTAGGGCACTGGGGGATGGGTGAGTTAGGGCACTGGGGGATGAGTGTTAGGGCACTGGGGGATGGGTGAGATAGGGCACTGGAGGGATGGGTGAGTTAGGGCACTGGAGGAATGGGTGTTAGGGCACTGGAGGGATGGGTGAGTTAGGGCACTGGAGGGATGGATGTTAGGGCACTGGAGGGATGAGTGAGTTAGGGCACTGGAGGGATGCGTGAGGTAGGTCACTGGAGGGATGGGTGAGGTAGGGCACTGGGGGATGGGTGAGATAGGGCACTGGAGAGAGTGGATTTGCTGAGTTAGGGGACCATAGGGATGGGCTTTGATGAGAGACCGGAGGAATTTGCTTCAATTGGAGAGTTTGGGTACAAGATTTATGATAACCTTCTCTGTTCTAAGGAGAATAATCCCAGCTTCTCCAGTCTCTCCATGTAACTGGAACCATTCTAACAACCTTTTCCTGCACCGTCTCTCAGGCCTTGGCATCCTGTGGTACCTAGAATTGGACACATTGCTTATTGGGCTGGAAACATGCTGAGCAAGATATAAGGTCTGAGCGTGTGAAGGAACAGAGTCAGTCACCCTCTCTTGGTACCAAGTGCGAGTGAGACTGGAGAGGGCACGGAGTGATTGTATCAGACTCTAGTGTTCTGTCTTTATGACTATCTCCCCTAAGCTCTGGTGAAGAGGCAGTAATGACTGCCGTTATATACTCAAAGGTGACAGAATTTTCTGTTAATCAGTTTTTGGCGATGTTGGTTGAGGGAAGAATGTAGGCCAGGACATTGGGAGAACACCCTGCTCCTTTTTGAATATTTACCATGGGATGTTTAAGCAGCTTGAACAGACGGGCCTCAGTATAATGTCTCATGCAAAGGACAGCTCCTTCAACAATGCAGGACTGCGCTGAACTACCAGAATACAATATGTCGTGGATGAGAGTTTGTTATGTGACAGGTGTGACAGGGCTGCCACGCCCATTGGTACGCGATTGAAAGCTCATCTCATTGCACAGACATCCTCTGGTCCACATTGATTTTCCAACAAGGGGTATAATTGGGATCCCTTATCAAAGTTTCATTCGTGAATGTCTACTTCATCGAGCAGTTGATGAGCTGGGGCAATACTCTGACTATCTGTGCTCATGTTCAAGGCTTCCTCTCAAACATCGATTCCAAGTTATCAGATTTATCAAAGTTTTGAGATATTTATTATATTTTAAATGGGTTTAAAGTACCTGGCGAGAAATCAAATACCAATTACTGTAATCTAATTCAATTTGCTGCTTTTGACTTTTGCTTCTGTTGAATTTGACTTTTTAATTAAGTTGATTTGTGGTCCATAGCCTGAGATATCCGAGTATAATTTGTCCCTGAGCTGGAGAAACGCGGAGAGCTCAAGGTGTCACAGTACAAGCTGTATCAGCAGCACGTGTGGGTTACCCTTCACTCCTGGAATGCTGCAGTCTCACATACTTGGTGCTTTGGTTCATACTGAGATTTCTTAGAGGGGAGGTCTTATGTATATGGAAAGAGTGGGATTGTAACAGAGCCCCCTATACCCACTCCCACCATTCCACGTATTGTGAGACTCACTGTTGGTGCTGGAACCTTGCCAAGTTCCTTGTTGTACGGACTGAACCTGGGTTTCGGAGGCTTTCCTGCAACTCGGTCCTTGTGTCTCCGGCTGGATATATGCTAAAGGCAGAAAAACATGACAACTTTCCCCACTGCCGTACAGATCGTACAATTCACTGCTGCTAAAACCAGCTCCCACCCCACCACAAACCGCCCCGTCCCCTCCCCTCACCTCCCTCAGGCCCTCCCTCCAACCCCGTCCCCTCCCCCTCCCCCCGGCCCCCCCTCCACCCCCGTCCCCTCCCCCTCCCCCCAGGCCCTCCCTCCATTCCCATCCCCTCCCCCCAGGTCCTCCCTCCATCGCTGTCCCCTCCCCCTCCCCCCAGGCCCTCACTGCACTCCCGTACCCTCCCTGCCGGCCCTTCCTCCATCGTTGTCCCCTCCTCCTATCCCCAGGCTCTCCCTCGACCCCAGTCCCTCCCCCCCTCCCCGCAGACCCTCCCTCGACCCCCGTCCCCTCCCCCTCCCCCCAGGTCTTCCCTCAACTCCCTACCTCGCACCCCTCCCCCAGGCCCTCCCTTGACCCCCGTCCCCTCCCCCCTGCATCCAGGCCCTCCCTCGAACCCCATCCCCTCACCCTCCCCCCCTCCGCCCAGGTCCTCCTTCGACCCCTGTCCCCTCCTCCAATCTCGCAACTTTGAGTGACTAGTGTATTTGTACTCAGATCCCTTTGTCCCTCTGCCTCACTCAGACTCTCACCCTCCAGTAATGTGACTTCCCAATTCTTCCTATCCAAAATCTAATACCTCACATTTATCTGTGTTGAACTTCACTTGCCAATTATATGCCCATTCTGGAAGTTTAATATCATAAACCACAGGAAGTACTTGTTGCCTGGTCTGACAGGGTCAGGGCAGGTTAAACACCACTCCATCGGAGCAGCTAAACATTACTGCCGTGTGCCAGCCTACCTGTGAGCAGTGCAGCAGTCAATCCACAAACTTTCAGTTACTCGTGTTGTGTATCTGTAAAGCATGCACTCCCATGTTCCGCCACCAGGGAACGCATCCACTGAAGTCCCAAGGGATCTCAGCATCCCTTGGGAGCAATGTATATAAGTCGGCCCCTAAGGCCTGTTCCTCACTCTGGAGTGTCCTATTAAAGACTGTGGTCACTGTTACATTAACCTCCTTGTGTGCAGCCTCATCTGTGTTAGGGACACAATAACTGGCGACGAGAATACGAATCCATCGCAAAGATGCAGCAAACTGTGGGCATCCTGGAGAAGTTCTTGGAGGGTGAGGACTGTGAAGTCTATGTCGAACGGCTAGATCAGTATTTTGTAGCCAACGAGCTGGACGGAGAAGGAAGTGCTGCAAAAAGGAGAGCGGCCCTCCTCACGGTCTGCGGGGCACCGACCTACAACCTCATGAAGAAACTTCTGGATCCGGTGAAACCCACAGATAAGTCATATGAGGAGCTGTGTACACTGGTTCGGGAGCATCTTAACCCGCGGGAGAGCGTGCTGATGGCGAGGTATCGGTTCTACACGTACCAGCAATCTGAAGGTCAGGAAGTGGTGAGCTACATCGCCGAGCTAAGCCGACTTGCAGGACAATGTGAGTTTGATGGCTACTTGGAGCAAATGCTCAGAGACTTTTTTGTACTGAGCATTGGCCACGAGACCATCCTACGAAAACTTTTGACTGCAGAGACACCGACACTCAGTAAGGCCATTGCGATAGCACAGGCATTTATGTCCACCAGTAATAACACCAAACAAATCTCTCAGCACACAAGTGCTAGCAATGTTCATGATTTAACTGGAACTGTGTTTGCGAGTAGAAATGTACAGGGCAGAAACCACGAGTCTGCAACTTCCAACAGGCCTCAAGTGACCCAGATGACTCAGAGTCCTCAACAAAGGATGAATGCAAGGCAATTCACACCTTGTTGACGTTGTGGAGGCTTCCATTAAGTCTATTCATGCCGCTTCAAAGGGTATGTTTGCAAGAGCTGTGGGACAATGGGGCACCTCCAATGAGCTTGCAAACGAGCTGCAAGCTCTGCAAAACTTGCTAACCACCATGTGGCAGAGGAAGATCGGTCCATGGTGGATCAAAGCAATTTCGAGCCTCAGAGAGAGGAGGCAGATGCTGAAGTACATGGGGTGCACACATTTTCGACAAAATGTCCACCTATAATGCTAAACGTAAAATTGAATGGCTTACCCGTAGCCATGGAATTGGACACTGGCGCTAACCAATCCATCATGAGTAAAAAGATGTTTGCGAGACTGTGGTGCAACAAGGCACTCAGACCAGCCCTAAGCCCCATCCACACGAAACTGATAACGTACACCAAAGAGCTTATCACTGTCCTGGGCAGCGCCATGGTCATGGTCACCTACGAGGGCACGGGGCACAAACTGCCACTCTGGATTGTCCCGGGCGATGGCCCCACACTGCTTGAAAGGAGCTGGCTGGGCAAAATCCGCTCGAACTGGGATGACATCCGAGCGCTATCACATGTTGATGAGGCCTCATGTACCTAGGTTCTTAACAAATTTCCTTCCCTTTTTGAGCCAGGCATTGGAAACTTTTCCGGGGCGAAGGTGCTGGATCCACTTGGTCCCAGAGGCACGATTCTTTCACCACAAGGCGCGAGCGGTACCTCACATGATGAGGGAGAGAGTGGAAATTGAGCTGGACAGGCTGCAATGCGAGGGCTTCATCTCCCCAGTGGAATTCAGCGAGTGGGCCAGCCCGATTGTTCCAGTACTCAAAAGTGATGGCACGGTCAGGATTTGCGGCGATTATAAAGTAACTATTAATCGTTTCTCACTGCAGGACCAATACCCGCTACCTAAGGCAGACGACCTATTTGCAATGCTGGCAGGAGGCAAGACATTCACCAAGCTTGACCTGACTTCGGCCTACATGACGCAGGAGCTGGAGCAGTCTTCGAAGGGCCTCACCTGCATCAACACGCACAAGGGACTGTTCATCAACAACAAATGCCTGTTTGGAATTCGGTGGGCTGCAGCGATCTTCCAGAGAAACATGGAGAGCCTACTCAAGTCAGTACCATGCATGGTGGTTTTTCAGGACGACATATTGGTCATGGGTTGGGACACCGTTGAACACCTACAAAACCTGGAGGAGGTCCTCTAGCGACTGGATTGCGTAGGGCTGCAACTGAAGGGGTCGAAATGTGTCTTCATGGCAACAGAAGTGGAGTTTTTGGGGAGAAAGATCACGGCGGACGGCATTCGGCCCATAGACACCAAGACAGAGGCTATCAGGAACGCGCCCAGGCCACAGAACGTCACGGAGCTGCGGTCGTTCCTGGGACTCCTCAACTATTTTGGTAACTTCCTCCTGGGGTTAAGCACCCTCTTAGAGCCCCTACATGTGTTATTGCATAAAGGTGAGAACTGGGTATGGGGATAAAAACAAGTAATTGCTTTTGAGAAAGCCAGAAACATTTTATGCTCCAACAAGCTGCTTGTATTGTACAACCCATGTAAAAGATGTGCTAGCATGTGATGCGTCGTCGTATGGAGTCGGGTGTGTATTACAACAAGCTAATGTTGCGGGGAAGTTGCAACCTGTCGCCTATGCTTCCAGGAGCTTTTCTAAGGCCGAGAGGACCTACAGCATGATTGAGAAAGAGGCATTAGCGTGCGTGTTCGGGGTAAAGAAAATGCATCAGTACCTGTTTGGCCTCAAATTTGAGCTGGAAACCGATCACAAGCCCCTCATATCCCTGTTCGCTGAAAACAAGGGGATAAATACTAATGCCTCAGCCTGCATACAAAGGTGGGCACTCGCGCTATCAGCGTATAACTATACCATCCGCCAAAGGCCAGGCACCGAGAACTGTGCGGATGCTCTCAGTCGGCTACCATTGCCCACCACGGGGGTGGAAATGGCACAACCTGCATACTTGTTAATGGTGGCGCAGCCCGCAGACTTGTTAATGGACATGGAAGTGTTTGAAAATGATAAATCACCTGTCACAGCCCGCCAGATTAGGACTTGGACCAGCCAAGATCCTCTGCTGTCCCTAGTAAAAAACTGTGTACTGCATGGGAGCTGGGCCAGCATCCCCGTTGAAATGCAAGAGCCAATCAAGCCGTTCCAGCGGCGAAAGGATGAGCTGTCCATTCAAGCAGACTGCATGTTGTGGGGTAACCGTGTAGAGCTACCAAAAAAGGACAGGGAGACGTTCATCTCGGATCTCCACAGCAGACACCCGGGTATAGTAATGATGAAAGTGATAGCCAGATCCCACATGTGGTGGCCCGGCATTGACTCTGACTTAGAGTCCTATGTACGGCAATGCAGCGTGTGTGCACAGTTGAACAACGCGCCCAGAGAGGCACCACTGAGTTTGTGGTCCTGGCCCTCCAAATCATGGTCGAGGATCCATGTCGACTATGCGGGCCCGTTTCTCGGTAAAATGTTCCTGGTGGTGGTGGATGCATTTTCAAAATGGATTGAATGTGAAATAATGTCGGGAAGCACTGCCACCACCACCATTGAAAGCCTGAGGGCCATGTTTGCCACCCACGGCATACCTGACATACTGGTCAGTGACAGCGGGCCGTGTTTCACCAGTGCCGAATTTAAATAATTCATGACCCGCAATGGGATCAAACATGTCACGTCGGCCCCGTTTAAACCAGCCTCTAATGGGAAGGCAGAGCAGGCAGTACAAACAATCAAACAGAGCCTCAAACGAGTCAAAGATGACTCACTCCAAACCCGCCTGTCCCAAGTACTGCTCATTTACCGCACGAGACCCCACTCGCTCACAGGGGTGCCCCTGGCTGAGCTACTCATGAAAAGGACACTTAAAACCAGACTCTCGCTGGTTCACCCCAACCTGCATGATCAGGTAGAGAGCAGGCGGCAGCAACAAAATGTAAACGATGGTCGCGCCACTGTGTCACGGGAAATTGATCTGAATGACCCTGTGTATGTGCTAAACTATGGACATGGTCTCAAGTGGATCGCGGGCACGGCTAAAGGAGGGTATTTGTAGTCAAACTGGACAATGGACAAATTTGCAGAAAGTACCTGGACCAAACGAGGCTGCGGTTCACAGACTGCCCTGAACAACCCACAGCAGACACCACATTTTTCGAGCCCACAACATACACCCAAAGGATCAACGACACCACGCCGGATCAGGAAATCGAACCCATCACGCCCAACAGCCCAGCAAGGCCAGGCTCACCCAGCAGCCCTGCAGGGCCAACAACATGCCAGCCCAGCGAGGGCACAGCCAACACACCAGAACAGACATTTGAACCGAGGCGGTCCACCAGGGAAAGAAAGGCTCCCGACCGCCTCACCTTGTAAATAGTTTTCACTTTGACTTTGCGGGGGTAGTGATGTTGTGTATCTGTAAAGCATGCACTCCCATATTCCGCCACCAGGGAGCGCATCCCCTGAAGTTCCAAGGGATCCCAGCATCCCTTGGGAGCACTGTATATAAGCCAGCCCCTAAGGCCTGTTCCTCACTCTGGAGTATCTTATTAAAGACTGAGGTCACTGTTACTTTAACCTCCCTGTGTGCAGTCTCATCTGTGTTAGGAACACAATAACTAGTTTCTCAGTTCTATGACTAGAGTTCAATTTAAGCTCAATGAAGACCAGAACTCTGATCCAGCTGATTCACACTGAAGCTTAAATCAATCCTTGAACTCTCCTTGACTAACATATCTCTGTTCTACAGAAGGAAAATACTGTGGATGCTGGACTCTGAAATAAAAACAGAAATGCTGGAAACCTGAGCGGGTCAGGCAGCATTTGTGGAGAGAGAAACAGAGTGAATGGTTCAGGATAAAGGTCATCGACCCGAAACATTAACTCTACTTTTCGCTCCACAGATGCTGCCTGACCCGCTGAGATTTCCAGCATTTTTTGTTTTTATATCTCCAGCTCCAAGCTTCTCCCCCTCTCTCTCTCTCTCTCTCTCTCTTTCTCTCTCTCTCTTTCTCTCTCTCTCTCTCCCCTAGTCCAGATTCTGTCTATCTCCACCCATTACACCTGTGTCCGGACCACGAGACCCTTAAACTGATCAGAGCAGGCATTGAGTGATGGGGAACCATGGCAGCACTGCACCTGTTTCAGCTGCACTTCGGAGTTTACACAAACGTCGCAGAGCTGGCAGTGGAAAACCTTGTCGTGTAATCCCGAGCCAGGCTTTGTATGGCCCTGGAGCTTGATATGCGGCTTTGGGTAGGACTTGATAGGACCACAGCCATTCCGAGCCTCCTCCATCGTCTTGTGTTTGGTGCCTGAGTCGCAAACAAACAGAAAAGGGTTTATCCTCCCATCCCTCGAAATGTGCCTTTGATTCTTTCCCCTCTTGTTCTGAAACTGATGTCAGACGGCCTGGACCTTCACCAACACCTGCCCACCTCACCGACCCATCACACCGAACTCACCGACGCCGTCACACCAACCACCGTCACACCGACACCGTCACACCGACCTGTCACACCAACCATGTCACACCGACCCCGTCACACCGACCCCGTCACACCGACCTCAACGACCCCATCACATCGACCCGTCACACCGACCCCGTCACATCGACCCCCGTCACACCAACCTCACTGCCCCATCACACCGATCCCGTCACACCAACCCCGTGACACCGACCCATTCACACCGACCCCGTCACACCGACCTCACCGACCCCATCACACCGACCCGTCACACCGACCCGTCACACCGACCCGTCACACCGACCCCATCACACCGACCTCACCGACCCCGTCACACCGACCCCATCACACCGACCTCACCGACCCCGTCACACCGACCCGTCACACCGACCCGTCACACCGACCCGTCACACCGACCCCATCACACCGACCTCACCGATCCCATCACACTGACCCATCACACCGACCCTGTCACACCAACCTCACCGATTCCATCACACCGACCCGTCACACCGACCCGTCACACCGACCTCACTGCCTCGTCACACTGACCTCACCGACCCCGTCACACTGACCTCACCGACCTCGTCACACCGACCCCATCACACCGGCCTCAACGACCCCGTCACACTGACCTCACTGCCTCGTCACACCGACCTCACCGACCCCGTCACATTGACCTCACCGACCTCGTCACACCGACCCCATCACACCGGCCTCACCGACCCCGTCACACTGACCTCACCGACCTCGTCACACCGACCACATCACACCGGCCTCACCGACCCCGTCACACTGACCTCACCGACCCCGTCACACTGACCTCACCGACCTCGTCACACCAACCCCGTCACACCGACCCCACCGACCCGTCACACCGACCCCCTTCACACCGACCTTACCGACCCCGTCACACCGACCCCGTCACACCGACCCGTCACACCGACCCCCTTCACACCGACCTCACCGACCCCGTCACACCGACCCCGTCACTCCGACCCGTTACACCGACCCCGTCACATTGACCCCGTCACACCGACCCCGTCACACCGACCCGTCACACCGACCCCGTCACACCGACCCATCACACCAACCCCATCACATCAACCCCGTCACATCGACCACGTCACATCGACCCCGTCACACTGACCCCCTTCACAGCGACCTCACCGACCCTGTCACACCGACCCCGTCATACCGACCCGTCACACCGACCTCACTTCCCCGTCACACCGACCCTGTCACACCGACCCGTCACACCGACCCCGTCATATCGACCCCCGTCACATCGACCCCCGTCACACCAATCTCACTGCCCCATCACACCGTTCATGTCACACCAACCCAGTGACACCGACCCCCTTCACAACGACCTCAACGACCCCATCACACCAACCCCGTCACACCAACCCCGTCACACCGACCCCGTCACACCAACCCCGTCACACCGGCCCGTCACATCGACCCCGTCACATCGACCCCCGTCACACCAACCTCACTGCCCCATCACACCGATCACGTCACACCAAACCCATGACACCGACCCCCTTCACACCGACCTCACCGACCCCATCACACCAACCCCGTCACACCGACCCCGTCACACCGACCTCACCGACCCCATCACACCGACCCGTCACGCCGACCCGTCACACCGACCCCGTCACACCGACCTCACCGACTCCATCACACCGACCCGTCACGCCGACCCCATCACACCGACCCCATCACACACACCTCACCGACCCCATCACACCGATCTGTCACACCGATCCATCACACCGACCTTACCGACCCTGTCACACCAACCCTGTCACACCGACCCCTTCACACCAACCCCGTCACACCGACCTCGTCACACTGACACGTCACACTGACCCGTCACACCGACCTGTCACACCCAACCATCACACCCATCCCGTCACAATGACCCGTCATACCGATCTCACCGACCCATCACACCGACCTCACTGACCCATCACACCGACCCTGTCACACCAACCTCACCGAGTCCATCACACCGACCCGTCACACCGACCCGTCACACCGACCTCACTGCCTCATCACACCGACCTCACCGACCCCGTCACACTGACCTCACCGACCTCGTCACACCGACCCCGTCACACCGACCCATCACACCGACCCCATCACACCGACCTCACCGATCCCATCACACTGACCCATCACACCGACCCTGTCACACCCACCTCACCGAGTCCATCACACCGACCCGTCACACCGACCCGTCACACCGACCTCACTGCCTCGTCAACCGACCTCACCGACCCCGTCACACTGACCTCACCGATCTCGTCACACCGACCTCATCACACCGGCCTCACCGACCCCGTCACACCTACCTCACTGCCCCATCACACCGACCTCATCACACCGGCCTCACCGACCCCGTCACACTGACCTCACCGACCTCGTCACACCGACCTCATCACACCGGCCTCACCGACCCCGTCACACCGACCTCACTGCCCCTTCACACCGACCTCACCGACCCCGTCACACTGACCTCACCGACCTCGTCACACCGACCCCGTCACACCGGCCTCACCGATCCCGTCACACTGACCTCACTGACCTCGTCACACCGACCCCGTCACACCGGCCTCACCGACCCCGTCACACTGACCTCACCGACCCCGTCACACTGACCTCACCGACCTCGTCACACCGGCCCCATCACACCGACCTCACCGACCCCGTCACACTGACCTCACCGACCCCGTCACACCGGCCTCACCGACCCCGTCACACCGGCCTCACCGACCCCGTCACACTGACCTCACCGACCCCGTCACACCGACCTCACCGACGCCGTCACACCGACCCCATTACACCGACCCCCTCACAACGACCTCATCGACGCCGTCACACCGACCCCATCACACTGACCCCATCACACCGACCTCACCGGCCTCGTCACACTGACCTCACCGACCTCGTCACACCGACCCCGTCACTCCGACCCGTTACACCGACCCCGTCACATTGACCCCGTCACACCGACCCCGTCACACCGACCCGTCACACCGACCCCGTCACACCGACCCATCACACCAACCCCATCACATCAACCCCGTCACATCGACCACGTCACATCGACCCCGTCACACTGACCCCCTTCACAGCGACCTCACCGACCCTGTCACACCGACCCCGTCATACCGACCCGTCACACCGACCTCACTTCCCCGTCACACCGACCCTGTCACACCGACCCGTCACACCGACCCCGTCATATCGACCCCCGTCACACCAATCTCACTGCCCCATCACACCGTTCACGTCACACCAACCCCGTGACACCGACCCCCTTCACAACGACCTCAACGACCCCATCACACCAACCCCGTCACACCAACCCCGTCACACCGACCCCGTCACACCGGCCCGTCACATCGACCCCGTCACATCGACCCCCGTCACACCAACCTCACTGCCCCATCACACCGATCACGTCACACCAAACCCATGACACCGACCCCCTTCACACCGACCTCACCGACCCCATCACACCAACCCCGTCATACCGACCCCGTCACACCGACCTCACCGACCCCATCGCACCAACCCGTCATGCCGACCCATCACACCGACCCCGTCACACCGACCTCACCGACTCCATCACACCGACCCCATCACACACACCTCACCGACCCCATCACACCGATCTGTCACACCGACCTTACCGACCCTGTCACACCAACCCTGTCACACCGACCCCTTCACACCAACCCCGTCACACCGACCTCGTTACACTGACCCGTCACACTGACCCGTCACACCAACCTGTCACACCCAACCATCACACCCATCCCGTCACAGTGACCCGTCATACCGATCTCACCGACCCATCACACCGACCTCACCGACCCTGTCACACTGACCCTGTCACACCAACCCTGTCACAACAACCCCGTCACACCAACCCCGTCACACCGACCCCGTCACACCGACCCCGTCACACCGACCCGTCACACCGACCCCATCACACCGACCTCACCGATCCCATCACACTGACCCATCACACCGACCCTGTCACACCAACCTCACCGAGTCCATCACACCGACCCGTCACACCGACCCGTCACACCGACCTCACCGACCCCGTCACACTGACCTCACCGACCTCGTCACACCGACCCCATCACACCGGCCTCACCGACCCCGTCACACTGACCTCACCGACCTCGTCACACCGACCTCATCACACCAGCCTCACCGACCCCGTCACACCGACCTCACTGCCCCGTCACACCGACCTCATCACACCGGCCTCACCGACCCCGTCACACTGACCTCACCGACCTCGTCACACCGACCTCATCACACCGGCCTCACCGACCCCGTCACACCGACCTCACTGCCCCTTCACACCGACCTCACCGACCCCGTCACACTGACCTCACCGACCTCGTCACACCGACCCCGTCACACCGGCCTCACCGATCCCGTCACACTGACCTCACTGCCCCGTCACACCGACCCCGTCACACCGGCCTCACCGACCCCGTCACACTGACCTCACCGACCCCGTCACACTGACCTCACCGACCTCGTCACACCGGCCCCATCACACCGACCTCACCGACCCCGTCACACTGACCTCACTGAACTCGTCACACCGACCCCGTCACACCGGCCTCACCGACCCCGTCACACTGACCTCACCGACCTCGTCACACCGACCCCGTCACACCGGCCTCACTGACCCCGTCACACTGACCTCACCTACCTCGTCACACCGACCCCATCACACCGGCCTCACCGACCCCGTCACACTGAGCTCACCGGCCCCGTCACACTGACCTCATCGATCTCATCACACCGACCACGTCACACCGACCTCACCTACGCCGTCACAGCAACCCATCACACTGACCCATCACACCAACCTTTCACACCGACCCGTCACACCGACCCCGTCACACCGACCTCACTGTCCCGTCACACCGACCTCACCGACCCCGTCACACTGACCTCACCGACCTTGTCACACCGACCCCGTCACACCGACCTCACCGACCCCGTCACACTGACCTCACCGACCTTGTCACACCGACCCCGTCACACCGACCTCACCGACCCCGTCACACTGACCTCTCCGACCTTGTCACACCGACCCCGTCACACCGACCTCACCGACGTCGTCACACCGACCCATCACACCGACCCCATCACACCGACCTCACCGACCCATCACACCGACCTCACCGACGCCGTCACACCGACCCCATTACACCGACCCCCTCACAACGACCTCATCGACGCCGTCACACCGACCCCATCACACTGACCCCATCACACCGACCTCACCGGCCTCGTCACACTGACCTCACCGACCTCGTCACACTGACCCGTCACACTGACCCGCCACACCGACCCGTCACACTGACCCGTCACACTGACCCGCCACACCGACCCGTCACACTGACCCGTCACACCGACCCGTCACACCGACCCGTCACACCCACCCATCACATCCACCCCGTCACAGTGAACCGTCACACCGACCTCACCGACCCATCACACCGACCTCACCGACCCCATCACAGACCAACCCCGTCACACCGACCCCGTCACACTGACCTCACCGACCCCATCACACCGATCTGTCACACAAATCCATCACCCCGACCTCACCGACCCTGTCACACCAACCCTGTCACACCGACCCTGTCACACCAACCCCGTCACACCGACCCCACCGACCCGTCACACCGACCCCGTCACACCGACCTGTCACACCGACCCCCTTCACACCGACCTCACCGACCCCGTCACACCGACCCCGTCACACCGACCCGTCACACCGACCCCGTCACACCGACCTGTCACACAGACCCCGTCACACCGATCCCGTCACATTAACCCCCATCACATTAACCCCCGTCACACCAATCTCACTGCCCCATCACACCGACCCCGTGACACCAACCCCGTCACACCGACCACTTTGCATCAACCCCGTCACACTGACCCCCTTCACGCCGACCTCACCGCACACCGACCTCACCGACCCCGTCACACCGACCCGTCACACCGACCCCGTCACGCCAAACCCCTTCACACCGACCTCACCGACCCTGTCACACTGACCTCACCGACCCCGTCACTCCGACCCATCACTCCAAACCATCACACCGACCACGTCACATTGACCCCGTCACACCGACCCCATCACACCAACCCGTCACTCCGACCCGTTACACCGACCCTGTCACATTGACCCCGTCACACCGACCCCGTCACACCGACCCGTCACACTGACCCGTCACACTGACCCCGTCACACCGACCCGTCACACTGACCCGTCACACTGACCCCGTCACACCGACCCATCACACCAACCCCGTCACATTAACCCCCGTCACACCGACCTCACTGCCCCATCACACCGACCCCATCACACCAACCCCGTCACATCGACCACGTCACATCGACTCCGTCACACTGACCCCCATCACAGTGACCTCACCGACCCTGTCACACCGACCCCATCATACCGACCTGTCACACCGACCTCACTTCCCCGTCACACCGACCCTGTCACACCGACCCGTCACACCGACCCCGTCATATCGACCCCTGTCACACCAACCTCACTGCCCCATCACACCGTTCACGTCACACCAACCCCGTGACACCGACCCCCTTCACAACGACCTCAACGACCCCATCACACCAACCCCGTCACACCAACCCTGTCACACCGACCCCGTCACACCGACCCGTTACATCGCCCCGTCACATCGACCCCCGTCACACCAACCTCACTGCCCCATGACACCGATCACGGCACACCAACCCCGTGACACCGACCCCCTTCACACCGACCTCACCGACCCCATCACACCAACCCCGTCACACCGACCCCGTCACACCGACCTCACCGACCCCACCACACCGACCCGTCACGCCGACCCGTCACACCGACCCCGTCACACCGACCTCACCGACCCCATCACACCGACCCGTCACGCCGACCCCGTCACACCGACCCCATCACACACACCTCACCGACCCCATCACACCGATCTGTCACACTGATCCATCACACCGACCTTACCGACCCTGTCACACCAACCCTGTCACACCGATCCCTTCAAGCTGACCCGTCACACCGACCCCGTCACACCGACCTCACCGACCCCATCACACCGACCCGTCACGCCGACCCGTCACACCGACCCCTTCACACCAACCCCGTCACACCGACCTCGTCACACTGACCCGTCACACTGACCTGTCACACCGACCTGTCACACCCAACCATCACACCCATCCCGTCACAGTGACCGTCATACCGATCTCACCGACCCATCACAACGACCTCACTGACCCTTTCACACTGACCCTGTCACACCAACCCCGTGAAAGCGACCCCCTTCACACCGACCTCACCGAGCCCATCACACCGACCCGTCACACCGACCCATCACACCGACCCCGTTACAACGACCCCATCACACACACCTCACCGACCCCATCACACCGATCTGTCACACCGATCCTTCACACCGACCTTACCGACCCTGTCACACCAACCCTGTCACACCGACCCCGTCACATTGACCCCGTCACACCGACCCCGTCACACCGACCCATCACACCAACCCCGTCACATTAACCCCCGTCACACCGACCTCACTGCCCCACCACACCGACCCCATCACACCAACCCCGTCACATCGACCATGTCACATCGACCCCATCACACTGACCCCCTTCACAGCGACCTCACCAACCGTGTCACACCGACCCCATCATACCGACCCATCACACCGACCTCACTTCCCCATCACACCGACCCTGTCACACCGACCCCGTCACACCGACCCCGTCACACCGGCCCGTCACATCGACCCCGTCACATCGACCCCCGTCACACCAACCTCACTGCCCCATCACACCGATCACGTCACACCAACCCCGTGACACCGACCCCCTTCACACCGACCTCACCGACCCCATCACACCAACCCCGTCACACTGACCTCACCGACCCCATCACACCGACCCGTCACACCGACCCCGTCACACCGACCTCACCGACCCCATCACGCCGACCCGTCACACCGACCTCACCGACCCCATCACACTGACCCGTCACGCCGACCCGTGACACCGACCCCGTCACACCGACCTCACCGACCCCATCACACCGACCCGTCACGCCGACCCGTCACACCGACCCCCTTCACACCGACCTCACCGACCCCGTCACACCGACCCCATCACACACACCTCACCGACCCCATCACACCGATCTGTCACACCGATCCATCACACCGACCTTACCGACCCTGTCACACCAACCCTGTCACAACGACCCCTTCACACCAACCCCGTCACACCGACCTCGTCACACTGACCCGTCACACTGACCTGTCACACCGACCTGTCACACCCAACCATCACACCCATCCCGTCACAGTGACCGTCATACCGATCTCACCGACCCATCACACCGACCTCACTGACCCTGTCACACTGACCCTGTCACACCAACCCTGTCACACCAACCGCGTCACACCAACCCCGTCACACCGACCCCGTCACACCGACCCCATCACACCGACCCGTCACATCGACTCCATCACATCGACCCCCGTCACACCAACCTCACTGTCCCATCACACTGATCACGTCACACCAACCCCGTGAAAGCGACCCCCTTCACACCGACCTCATCGAGCCCATCACACCGACCCGTCACACCGACCCATCACACCGACCCCGTCACACCGACCCCGTCACACCGACCCGTCACATCGACCCCCGCCACACCAACCTCACTGCCCCATCACACTGATCACGTCACACCAACCCCGTGAAAGCGACCCCCTTCACACCGACCTGACCGAGCCCATCACACCGACCCCGTTACAACAACCCCATCACACACACCTCACCGACCCCATCACACCGATCTGTCACACCAATCCATCACACCGATCTTACCGACCCTGTCACACCAACCCTGTCACACCGACCCCGTCACACCGACCCGTCACACCGACCCGTCACACCGACCTCACCGACCCCATCACACCGACCCGTCACACCGACTCGTCACACCGACCCCTTCACACCGACCCCATCACACACACCTCACCGACCCCATCACACCGATCTGTCACACCAATCCATCACACCGACCTTACCGACCCTGTCACACCAACCCTGTCACACCGACCCCGTCACACCAACCCCGTCACACCGACCCCGTCACACCAACCTCGTGACACTGACCCGTCACACTGACCCGTCACACCGACCTGTCACACCCACCCATCACACCCATCCCGTCACAGTGACCTGTCATACCGACCTCACCGACCCATCACACTGACCTCACCGACCCTGTCACAGCGACCCTGTCACACCAACCCTGTCACACCAACCCCGTCACACCGACCCCGTCACACCGACCTCACCGACCCCATCACACCGACCCGTCACGCCGACCTCACCGACCCCATCACACCGACCCCGTCACACCGACCTCACCGACCCCGTCACACCGACTCGTCACACCGACCCCGTCACACTGACCCATCACACCGACCCGTCACACCGACCCATCACACCCACCCATCACACCCATCCCGTCACAGTGACCCGTCATACCGACCTCACCGACCCATCACACTGACCTCACCGACCCTGTCACAGCGACCCTGTCACACCAACCCTGTCACACCAACCCCGTCACACCGACCCCGTCACACCGACCTCACCGACCCCATCACACCGACCCGTCACACCGACCTCACCGACCCCATCACACCAACCCGTCACACCGACTCGTCACACCGACCCGTCACACCGACCCATCACACCGACCCCATCACACCGACCTCACCGACCCCATCACACCGACCCGTCACACTGACTCGTCACACCGACCCGTCACACCGACCCCATTTCACCGACCCCATCACACCGACCCCATCACACCGACCCGTCACATCGACTCCATCACATCGACCCCCGTCACACCAACCTCACTGCCCCATCACACTGATCACGTCACACCAACCCCGTGAAAGCGACCCCCTTCACACCGACCTCATCGAGCCCATCACACCGACCCGTCACACCGACCCATCACACCGACCCCGTCACACCGACCCCGTCACACCGACCCATCACATCGACTCCGTCACATCGACCCCCGTCACACCAACCTCACTGCCCCATCACACTGATCACGTCACACCAACCCCGTGAAAGCGACCCCCTTCACACCGACCTGACCGAGCCCATCACACCGACCCCGTTACAACAACCCCATCACACACACCTCACCGACCCCATCACACCGATCTGTCACACCAATCCATCACACCGACCTTACCGGCCCTGTCACACCAACCCTGTCACACCGACCCCGTCACACCGACCCCGTCACACTGACCCATCACACCGACCCGTCACACCGACCCATCACACCCACCCATCACACCGACCTGTCACACCGACCCGTCACACCGACCTCACCGACCCCATCACACCGACCCGTCACACCGACTCGTCACACCGACCCCTTCACACCGACCCCATCACACACACCTCACCGACCCCATCACACCGATCTGTCACACCAATCCATCATACCGACCTTACCGACCCTGTCACACCAACCCTGTCACACCGACCCCGTCACACCAACCATCACACCGACCCCGTCACACCAACCTCGTGACACTGACCCGTCACACTGACCCGTCACACCGACCTGTCACACCCACCCATCACACCCATCCCGTCACAGTGACCCGTCATACCGACCTCACCGACCCATCACACTGACCTCACCGACCCTGTCACAGCGACCCTGTCACACCAACCCTGTCACACCAACCCCGTCACACCGACCCCGTCACACCGACCTCACCGACCCCATCACACCGACCCGTCACACCGACTCGTCACACCGACCCCGTCACACCGACCCCGTCACACTGACCCATCACACCGACCCGTCACACCGACCCATCACACCCACCCATCACACCGACCCCGTCACACCGACCTCACCGACCCCATCACACCGACCCGTCACACCGACTCGTCACACCGACCCGTCACACCGACCCATCACACCGACCCCATCACACCGACCTCACCGACCCCATCACACCGACCCGTCACACCGACCTCACCGACCCCATCACACCGACCCGTCACACCGACTCGTCACACCGACCCGTCACACCGACCCATCACACCGACCCCATCACACCGACCTCACCGACCCCATCACACCGACCCGTCACACCGACCTCACCGACCCCATCACACCGACCCGTCACACCTACTCGTCACACCGACCCGTCACACCGACCCCATTTCACCGACCCCATCACACCGACCCCATCACACCGACACCGTCACACCGACCTCACCGACCCCATCACACCGACCCGTCACACCGACTCGTCACACCGACCCGTCACACCGACCCGTCACACCGACCCCATCACACACACCTCACCGACCCCATCACACCGATCTGTCACACCAATCCATCACACCGACCTTACCGACCCTATCACACCAACCCTGTCACACCGACCCCGTCACACCAACCCCGTCACACCGACCCCGTCACACTGACCTCACCGACCCGTCACATCGACTCCGTTCACACCGACCTCACCGACCACGTCACACCGACCCCGTCACACTGACCTCACTGACCCGTCACATCGACTCCGTTCACACCGACCTCAATGGCCACGTCACACTGACCCCGTCACACCGACCCGTCACACCGACCCCATCACACCAACCTCACTGACCCCGTCACACCGACCCCGTCACACCGACCCCATCACACCAACCTCACTGACCCCGTCACACCGACCCATCACACCCACCCATCACACCCATCCCGTCACAGTGACCCGTCATACCGACCTCACCGACCCATCACACTGACCTCACCGACCCTGTCACAGCGACCCTGTCACACCAACCCTGTCACACCAACCCCGTCACACCGACCCCGTCACACCGACCTCACCGACCCCATCACACCGACCCGTCACACCGACCTCACCGACCCCATCACACCGACCCGTCACACCGACTCGTCACACCGACCCGTCACACCGACCCGTCACAGCGACCCCATCACACCGACACCGTCACACCGACCTCACCGACCCCATCACACCGACCCGTCACACCGACTCGTCACACCGACCCGTCACACCGACCCATCACACCGACCCCATCACACCGACCTCACCGACCCCATCACACCGATCCGTCACACCGACCTCACCGACCCCATCACACCGACCCGTCACACCGACTCGTCACACCGACTCGTCACACCGACCCCATCACACCGACACCGTCACACCGACCTCACCGACCCCATCACACCGACCCTTCACACCGACTCGTCACACCGACCCGTCACACCGACCCGTCACACCGACCCCATCACACACACCTCACCGACCCCATCACACCGATCTGTCACACCAATCCATCACACCGACCTTATCGACCCTGTCACACCAACCCTGTCACACCGACCCCGTCACACCAACCCCGTCACACCGACCCCGTCACACTGACCTCACCGACCCGTCATATCGACTCCGTTCACACCGACCTCACTGACCACGTCACACCGACCCCGTCACACCGACCCGTCACACCGACCCCATCACACCAACCTCACTGCCCCATCACACTGATCACGTCACACCAACCCCGTGAAAGCGACCCCCTTCACACCGACCTGACCGAGCCCATCACACCGACCCCGTTACAACAACCCCATCACACACACCTCACCGACCCCATCACACCGATCTGTCACACCAATCCATCACACCGATCTTACCGACCCTGTCACACCAACCCTGTCACACCGACCCCGTCACACCGACCCGTCACACCGACCCGTCACACCGACCTCACCGACCCCATCACACCGACCCGTCACACCGACTCGTCACACCGACCCCTTCACACCGACCCCATCACACACACCTCACCGACCCCATCACACCGATCTGTCACACCAATCCATCACACCGACCTTACCGACCCTGTCACACCAACCCTGTCACACCGACCCCGTCACACCAACCCCGTCACACCGACCCCGTCACACCAACCTCGTGACACTGACCCGTCACACTGACCCGTCACACCGACCTGTCACACCCACCCATCACACCCATCCCGTCACAGTGACCTGTCATACCGACCTCACCGACCCATCACACTGACCTCACCGACCCTGTCACAGCGACCCTGTCACACCAACCCTGTCACACCAACCCCGTCACACCGACCCCGTCACACCGACCTCACCGACCCCATCACACCGACCCGTCACGCCGACCTCACCGACCCCATCACACCGACCCCGTCACACCGACCTCACCGACCCCGTCACACCGACTCGTCACACCGACCCCGTCACACTGACCCATCACACCGACCCGTCACACCGACCCATCACACCCACCCATCACACCCATCCCGTCACAGTGACCCGTCATACCGACCTCACCGACCCATCACACTGACCTCACCGACCCTGTCACAGCGACCCTGTCACACCAACCCTGTCACACCAACCCCGTCACACCGACCCCGTCACACCGACCTCACCGACCCCATCACACCGACTCGTCACACCGACCTCACCGACCCCATCACACCAACCCGTCACACCGACTCGTCACACCGACCCGTCACACCGACCCATCACACCGACCCCATCACACCGACCTCACCGACCCCATCACACCGACCCGTCACACTGACTCGTCACACCGACCCGTCACACCGACCCCATTTCACCGACCCCATCACACCGACCCCATCACACCGACCCGTCACATCGACTCCATCACATCGACCCCCGTCACACCAACCTCACTGCCCCATCACACTGATCACGTCACACCAACCCCGTGAAAGCGACCCCCTTCACACCGACCTCATCGAGCCCATCACACCGACCCGTCACACCGACCCATCACACCGACCCCGTCACACCGACCCCGTCACACCGACCCATCACATCGACTCCGTCACATCGACCCCCGTCACACCAACCTCACTGCCCCATCACACTGATCACGTCACACCAACCCCGTGAAAGCGACCCCCTTCACACCGACCTGACCGAGCCCATCACACCGACCCCGTTACAACAACCCCATCACACACACCTCACCGACCCCATCACACCGATCTGTCACACCAATCCATCACACCGACCTTACCGGCCCTGTCACACCAACCCTGTCACACCGACCCCGTCACACCGACCCCGTCACACTGACCCATCACACCGACCCGTCACACCGACCCATCACACCCACCCATCACACCGACCTGTCACACCGACCCGTCACACCGACCTCACCGACCCCATCACACCGACCCGTCACACCGACTCGTCACACCGACCCCTTCACACCGACCCCATCACACACACCTCACCGACCCCATCACACCGATCTGTCACACCAATCCATCATACCGACCTTACCGACCCTGTCACACCAACCCTGTCACACCGACCCCGTCACACCAACCATCACACCGACCCCGTCACACCAACCTCGTGACACTGACCCGTCACACTGACCCGTCACACCGACCTGTCACACCCACCCATCACACCCATCCCGTCACAGTGACCCGTCATACCGACCTCACCGACCCATCACACTGACCTCACCGACCCTGTCACAGCGACCCTGTCACACCAACCCTGTCACACCAACCCCGTCACACCGACCCCGTCACACCGACCTCACCGACCCCATCACACCGACCCGTCACACCGACTCGTCACACCGACCCCGTCACACCGACCCCGTCACACTGACCCATCACACCGACCCGTCACACCGACCCATCACACCCACCCATCACACCGACCCCGTCACACCGACCTCACCGACCCCATCACACCGACCCGTCACACCGACTCGTCACACCGACCCGTCACACCGACCCATCACACCGACCCCATCACACCGACCTCACCGACCCCATCACACCGACCCGTCACACCGACCTCACCGACCCCATCACACCGACCCGTCACACCGACTCGTCACACCGACCCGTCACACCGACCCATCACACCGACCCCATCACACCGACCTCACCGACCCCATCACACCGACCCGTCACACCGACCTCACCGACCCCATCACACCGACCCGTCACACCTACTCGTCACACCGACCCGTCACACCGACCCCATTTCACCGACCCCATCACACCGACCCCATCACACCGACACCGTCACACCGACCTCACCGACCCCATCACACCGACCCGTCACACCGACTCGTCACACCGACCCGTCACACCGACCCGTCACACCGACCCCATCACACACACCTCACCGACCCCATCACACCGATCTGTCACACCAATCCATCACACCGACCTTACCGACCCTATCACACCAACCCTGTCACACCGACCCCGTCACACCAACCCCGTCACACCGACCCCGTCACACTGACCTCACCGACCCGTCACATCGACTCCGTTCACACCGACCTCACCGACCACGTCACACCGACCCCGTCACACTGACCTCACTGACCCGTCACATCGACTCCGTTCACACCGACCTCAATGGCCACGTCACACTGACCCCGTCACACCGACCCGTCACACCGACCCCATCACACCAACCTCACTGACCCCGTCACACCGACCCCGTCACACCGACCCCATCACACCAACCTCACTGACCCCGTCACACCGACCCATCACACCCACCCATCACACCCATCCCGTCACAGTGACCCGTCATACCGACCTCACCGACCCATCACACTGACCTCACCGACCCTGTCACAGCGACCCTGTCACACCAACCCTGTCACACCAACCCCGTCACACCGACCCCGTCACACCGACCTCACCGACCCCATCACACCGACCCGTCACACCGACCTCACCGACCCCATCACACCGACCCGTCACACCGACTCGTCACACCGACCCGTCACACCGACCCGTCACAGCGACCCCATCACACCGACACCGTCACACCGACCTCACCGACCCCATCACACCGACCCGTCACACCGACTCGTCACACCGACCCGTCACACCGACCCATCACACCGACCCCATCACACCGACCTCACCGACCCCATCACACCGATCCGTCACACCGACCTCACCGACCCCATCACACCGACCCGTCACACCGACTCGTCACACCGACTCGTCACACCGACCCGTCACACCGACCCCATCACACCGACACCGTCACACCGACCTCACCGACCCCATCACACCGACCCTTCACACCGACTCGTCACACCGACCCGTCACACCGACCCGTCACACCGACCCCATCACACACACCTCACCGACCCCATCACACCGATCTGTCACACCAATCCATCACACCGACCTTATCGACCCTGTCACACCAACCCTGTCACACCGACCCCGTCACACCAACCCCGTCACACCGACCCCGTCACACTGACCTCACCGACCCGTCATATCGACTCCGTTCACACCGACCTCACTGACCACGTCACACCGACCCCGTCACACCGACCCGTCACACCGACCCCATCACACCAACCTCACTGACCCCGTCACACCGACTCTCCGTCACACCAACCCCGTCACACCGACCCCGTCACACTGACCTCACCGACCCGTCACATCGACTCCGTTCACACCGACCTCACCGACCACGTCACACCGACCCCATCACACCGACCCCATCACACCAACCTCACTGACCCCGTCACACCGACCCCGTCACACCGACCCCATCACACCAACCTCACTGACCCCGTCACACCGACTCTCCGTCACACTGACCCCATCACACTGACCCCGCCCTTAGTGCCCGTCACCACACTAACTCCGCAGATGTCAGAGAGTGACCGCGGGCCCTGATCCGTACTGCCCGCTACTACAGGGGATTGAGGGGGAGGTCTTTAATCTATTGCACCCAAAGGAGGCGGACCTGAGCCAGAACAGCATCGGGACCCAAGAGGCAGCTTTTGAAAGAGGGATGTCAGAGTAAAAAAACAGACCTCTGCACAAGGGAAGGAGCTGATTGGTGAGTGTTGTTTTTAATGTGTTAAGTTTATTTCTGTGAAGTTAGTTCGTGGTCTATTAAATAGAGACATGGCAGGACAGCTCGGTCTTGTGGAATGTACATCCTGTACCATGTGGGAGGTCCTGGTGCCACGAGCTAGTGAGTACAGAAATAGGAGGATAGGACAGATGAATGCGTGGCTGGAGAGATGGTGCAGCAGGGAGGGCTTTAGATTCCTGAGGCACTGGGACTGTTTCTGGGGGAGGTGGAACCTGTACAAGCTGGGTGTGTTGCACATCTACAGAGCCGGGACCAATATCTTTGCGGGGCGGGGGTGGGGTTTGCAAGTGCTGTTGAGGACGGTCTAAGCTAGCGTGGCAGGAGGATGGGAACCAGAGAATAGATTCAGTTGGGAGAGAAGCAAAGCTGGAATTGAAAAGCAGGAAATTAGAAAGTGAATTTGGAAGGCAGAAGAAACAGACAAAAAATAGACAACAAAGAAGTTTGGCAGTGCTAAATGGTATATCATCGTATGACATTATAGTATTACTGAGACATGGCTGAAAGAAAGGACAGGTATGGCAGCTCAGCATTCCTCGTTACAGCGTTTTCAGACACGATAGAGAGGGGGGTAAAAAGGAGGGGGTTCACGGTATTGATTAAAGAAACAATTACAGCAGTGAGAAGGGATGATATGTTAGAGGGGTCATCAAACGAGGCATTATGGGTCGAACTGAAGAACAAAAAAGGGGCAATCACACTATTGGGAGTGTACTATAGACTCTCAAGCAGTCAGAGGAAGATAGAAAATAGGTGCCGGAGTAGGCCATTCGGCCCTTGAGCCAGCACCGCCATTCAATGAGTTCATGGCTGAACATGCAACTTCAGTACCCCATTCCTGCTTTCTCACCCTACCCCTTGATCCCCCTAGTAGTAAGGACTACATCTAACTCCTTTTTGAATATATTTAGTGAATTGGCCTCAACAACTTTCTGTGGTAGAGAATTCCACAGGTTCACCACTCTCTGGGTGAAGAAGTTTCTCCTCGTCTCGGTCCTAAATGGCTTACCCCTTATCCTTAGACTGTGACCACTGGTTCTGTACTTCCCCAACATTGGGAACATTCTTCCTGCATCTAACCTAACTAAACCCGTCCGAATTTTAAACGTTTCTATGAGATCCCCTCTCATTCTTCTGAACTCCAGTGAATACAAGCCCAGTTGATCCAGTCTTGTTCAGATAGAAGAACAAATATGTGGGCAAATTGCTGCGAAGTGCAAAAATGATAGAGCAGTAATATTAGGAAATTTCAAACATCCTAATATTAGCTGGGATAGAAGTAGTGTGAGAGGTACATAGGGAGCAGAATTCCTCAAATGCATTCAGGAGAACTTTTTTAGCCAGTATGTCGCAAGACCAACAAGGGAGGGGGCGGTTCAGGATTTGGTTTTGGGGAATGAAGAGGGGCAGGTGGAAGGGGTATCAGTGGGAGAGCATTTTGGTGCTAGTGATCATAATTCAGTTATATTTAGGGTAGTTATGGAAAAGGACAAAGATAGACCAGGACAAAAGTTCTCAATTGGAGGAAAGTCAATTTTACTAAACTGAGAGGTGATTTAGCCAAAGTGGACTGGAAACAGTTACTGGTAGGTAAATCAGTGTCAGAGCAGTAGAAGGCATTCAAGGAGGAGATCCCGAGGGTTAAGAGCAAGTATGTTCCCTTAAAGAATAATGGTGGGGCTAACAAATCTAGAGCTACCTGGATGTCAAGGGACATATAGGGTAGCGTAGTGTATAAACTAACTATTGCATCGAAGAAGCGGCCGATCCACGAAAAATCAGCAGCCATTGCGTTCCACAACATGGCGGTAACAGGCCTTAAGGGAAGGTGCCATTTCAGCCCCTCAATGTGCACTACACCACACACTGGGTGTACACAGTGTGCAGCACATCATTCACTGGGTATACACAGTATGCAGCACATCACACACTGGGTGTACACAGTGTGCAGCACATCACACATTGGGTGTAGATACACTGGGTGTCGACACACAGGGTGTAGATACACTGGGTGTAGACACACTGGGTGTAGACAGACTGGGTGTAGACACACTGAGTGTAGACACACTGGGTGTAGATACACTGGGTGTAGATACACTGGGTGCAGACACACTGGGTGTAGATACACTGAGTGTAGACACACTGGGTGCAGATACACTGGGTGTAGACACACTGGGTGTAGATACACTGGGTGTAGACGCACTGGATGAAGACACACTGGGTGTAGACACATTGGTGTCGACACATTGGGTGTAGATACACTGGGTGTAGACACACTGAGTATAGACACACTGGGTGCTGATACACTGGGTGTAGACACACTGGCTGTAGACACACTGGGTGTAGATACACTGGGTGTAGACACACTGGGTGTAGATACTATGGGTGTAGATACACTGGATGTAGATGCACTGGGTGCAGACACACTGGGTGTAGACACACTGGGTGTAGATACACTGGGTGTGGACACACTGGTTGCAGAAACACTGGGTATAGACACACTGGGTATAGACACACTGGGTGTAGACACACTGGGAATAGACACACTGGGAATAGACACACTGGGTGTAGACACACTGGATGTAGACACACTGGATGTAGACACACCGGGTGTAGATACACTGGGTGTAGACACACTAGGTGTAGACACACTGGATGTAGACATACTGGGTGTAGATACACTGGGTGTAGACACATTGAGTGTAGACACACTGGGTGTAGACGCACTGGGTGTAGACACACTGGGTGTAGACACACTGGGCATAGACACACTGGGCATAGACACACTGGGTTTCTTTACACTGGGTGTAGATAAACTGGGTGTAGACACACTAGGTGTAGATACACTGGATGTAGACACACTGGTGTAGATATACTGGGTGTAGATACACGATATAGACACACTGAATGCAGACACACTGGTTGTAGATACACTGGGTGTAGACACACTGGGTGTAGACACACTGGGTGTAGATACACTGGGTGTGGACACACTGGGTGCAGAAACAATGGGTGTAGACAAACTGGCTGTAGACACACTGGGTGTAGATACACTGGGTGTAGACACACTGGGTGTAGACACACTAGGTGTAGATACACTGGGTGTAGACACATTGGGTGTAGATACACTGGGTGTAGATGCACTGGGTGTAGACACACTGGGTGCAGACACAATGGGTGTAGATATACTGGGTGTAGACACACTGGGTGTAGACACACTGGGTGTAGATACACTGGGTGTGGACACACTGGGTGCAGAAACACTGGGTATAGACACACTGGGTGTAGACACACTAGGTGTAGATACACTGGGTGTAGACACATTGGGTGTAGATACACTGGGTGTAGATGCACTGGGTGTAGATACACTGGGTGTAGACACACTGGGTGTAGATATACTGGGTGTAGACACACTGGGTGTAGACACACTGGGTGTAGACATACTGGGTGTAGATACACTGGGTGTGGACACACTGGGTGCAGAAACATTGGGCATAGACACACTGGGTATAGACACACTGGGAGTAGACACACTGGGTATAGACACACTGGGTGTAGACACACTGGGAATAGACACACTGGGAATAGACACACTGGGTGTAGACACACTGGATGTAGACACACTGGATGTAGACACACCGGGTGTAGATACACTGGGTGTAGACACACTAGGTGTAGACACACTGGATGTAGACACACTGGGTGTAGATACACTGGGTGTAGACACATTGAGTGTAGACACACTGGGTGTAGACGCACTGGGTGTAGACACACTGGGTGTAGACACACTGGGCATAAACACACTGGGCATAGACACACTGGGTTTATATACATTGGGTGTAGATAAACTGGGTGTAGACACACTAGGTGTAGATACACTGGATGCAGACACACTGGTGTAGATATACTGGGTGTAGATACACGAAAGAGACACTGAATGCAGACACACTGGTTGTAGATATACTGGGTGTAGACACACTGGCTGTAGACACACTGCGTGTAGATACACTGGGTGTAGACACACTGGGTGTAGATACGATGGGTGTAGATACACTGGGTGTCGACACATTGGGTGTAGATACACTAGGTGTAGATACACTGGGTGTAGACACACTGAGTGTAGACACACTGGGTGTAGATACACTGGGTGTAGATACACTGGGTGTAGACACACTGGGTGTAGATACACTGGGTGTAGGCACACTGGGTGCAGATACGCTAGGTGTAGACACACTGGGTGTAGATACACTGGGTGTAGACGCACTGGGTGTAGACACACTGGGTGTAGACACATTGGGTGTTGATACACTGGGTGTAGACACACTGGGTGTGGACACATTGGTGTAGACACATTGGGTGTAGATACACTGGGTGTAGACACACTGAGTATAGACACACTGGGTGTAGATACACTGGGTGTAGGCACACTGGCTGTAGATACACTGGGTGTAGACACACTGGGTGTAGATACACAGGGTGTAGACACATTGGGTGTAGACACACTGGGTGTAGATACACTGGATGTAGATACACTGGGTGTAGACACACTGGGTGTAGATAGACTGGGTGCAGACACGCTAGGTGTAGATACACTGGGTGTAGACACATTGGGTGTAGATACACTGGGTGTAGATGCACTGGGTGCAGACGCACTGGGTGTAGACACACTGGGTGTAGATACACTGGGTGTAGACACACTGGGTGTAGACACATTGGTGTCGACACATTGGGTGTAGATACACTGGGTGTAGACACACTGAGTATAGACACACTGGGTGTAGATACACTGGGTGTAGACACACTGGCTATAGACACACTGGGTGCAGATAGACTGGGTGTAGACACACTGGGTGTAGATACTATGGGTGTAGATACACTGGGTTTAGATACACTGGGTGTAGACACACTGTGTGTAGACACACTGGGTGTAGATACACTGGATGTAAACACACTGGGTGTAGACACACTGGGTGTAGACACACAGGGTGTAGATATACTGGGTGTAGACACTGGGTGTAGATACACTGGGTGTGGACACACTGGGTGCAGGCTCACAGGGTATAGACACACTGGGTGTCGACACACTAGGTGCAGATACACTGGGTATAGACACATTGGGTGTAGATACACTGGGTGCAGATGCACTGGGTGTAGATACACTGGGTGTAGACACACTGGGTGTAGATATACTGGGTGTAGACACACTGGGTGTAGACACACTGGGTGTAGATACACTGGGTGTGGATACACTGGGTGCAGAAACACTGGGTATAGACACATTGGGATTGGACACACTGGGTGTAGACACACTGGATGTAGACACACTGGGTGTAGATACACTGAGTGTAGACACACTGGGTGTAGATGCACTGGGTGTAGACACACTGGGTGTAGACACACTGGGTGTAGACACACTGAGCATAGACACACTGGGTTTAAATACACTGGGTGTAGATAAACTGGGTGTAGACACACTGGGTGTAGATACACTGGGTGTAGACACACTGGTGTGGACACACTGGGTGTAGATACACTGGGTATAGACACACTGAGTGTAGACACACTGGGTGTAGATACACTGGGTGTAGACACACTGGCTGTAGACACACTGGGTGTAGATACACTGGGTGTAGACACACTGGGTGTAGATACTATGGGTGTAGATACATTGGGTGTCAACACACTGGGTGTAGACACACTGGGTGTAGATACACTGGGTGTAGACAAACTGGGTGTAGAAACACTGGGTGTAGATACACTGGGTGTAGACACACTGGGTGTAGATAGACTGGGTGTAGACACGCTAGGTGTAGATACACTGGGTGTAGACACACTGGGTGTAGACACACTGGGTGCAGATATACTGGGTGTAGACACACTGGATGTAGACACACTGGGTGTAGATACACTGGGTGTGGACACACTGGGTGCAGAAACACTGGGCATAGACACACTGGGTATAGACACACTGGGAGTAGACACACTGGGTATAGACACACTGGGAGTAGACACACTGGGTGCAGAAACAGTGGGTAGAGACACACTGGGTACGGACACACTGGGAGTAGACACACTGGGTATAGACACACTGGGTGAAGACACACTGAGTGTAGACGCACTGGGCGTAGATACACTGGGTATAGACACACTGATTGTAGACACACTGGGTGTAGATGCACTGGGTGTAGACACACTGGGTGTAGACCCACTGGAAATAGACACACTGGGTGTTGATACATTGGGCGTAGACACACAGGTGTAGATACACTGGGTGTAGATACACTGGGTATAGACACACTGATTGTAGACACACTGGGTGTAGATACACTGGGTGTAGACACACTGGCTGTAGACACACTCGGTGTAGATACACTGGGTGTAGACACACTGGGTGTAGACACACGGGGTGTAGATATACTGGGCGTGGACACACTGGGTGCAGACACACTGGGTATAGACACACTTGGTATAGACACACTGGGAGCAGCCACACTGGGTATAGACACACTGGGTGTTGATACACTGGGTGTAGACACACTGGTTGTAGATACACTGGGTGTAGACACACTGAGTGTAGACACACTGGGTATAGACACACTGGGTGTAGATACACTGGGTGTAGACACACTGGGTGTAGATACACTGGGTGTAGATTCACTGGGTGCAGACACACTGGGTGTTAATACACTGGGTGTAGGCACACTGGGTGTAGATACACTGGGTGTAGATACACTGGGTGTAGATACACTGGGTGTAGACACACTGGGTGTAGATATACTGGGTGTAGACACACTGGGTGTAGACACACTGGGTGTAGACATACTGGGTGTAGATACACTGGGTGTGGACACACTGGGTGCAGAAACATTGGGCATAGACACACTGGGTATAGACACACTGGGAGTAGACACACTGGGTATAGACACACTGGGTGTAGACACACTGGGAATAGACACACTGGGAATAGACACACTGGGTGTAGACACACTGGATGTAGACGCACTGGATGTAGACACACCGGGTGTCGATACACTGGGTGTAGACACACTAGGTGTAGACACACTGGATGTAGACACACTGGGTGTAGATACACTGGGTGTAGACACATTGAGTGTAGACACACTGGGTGTAGACGCACTGGGTGTAGACACACTGGGTGTAGACACACTGGGCATAAACACACTGGGCATAGACACACTGGGTTTATATACACTGGGTGTAGATAAACTGGGTGTAGACACACTAGGTGTAGATACACTGGATGCAGACACACTGGTGTAGATATACTGGGTGTAGATACACGAAAGAGACACTGAATGCAGACACACTGGTTGTAGATATACTGGGTGTAGACACACTGGCTGTAGACAACCTGCGTGTAGATACACTGGGTGTAGACACACTGGGTGTAGATACGATGGGTGTAGATACACTGGGTGTCGACACATTGGGTGTAGATACACTAGGTGTAGATACACTGGGTGTAGACACACTGAGTGTAGACACACTGGGTGTAGATACACTGGGTGTAGATACACTGGGTGTAGACACACTGGGTGTAGATACACTGGGTGTAGGCACACTGGGTGCAGATACGCTAGGTGTAGACACACTGGGTGTAGATACACTGGGTGTAGACGCACTGGGTGTAGACACACTGGGTGTAGACACATTGGGTGTTGATACACTGGGTGTAGACACACTGGGTGTGGACACATTGGTGTAGACACATTGGGTGTAGATACACTGGGTGTAGACACACTGAGTATAGACACACTGGGTGTAGATACACTGGGTGTAGGCACACTGGCTGTAGATACACTGGGTGTAGACACACTGGGTGTAGATACACAGGGTGTAGACACATTGGGTGTAGACACACTGGGTGTAGATACACTGGATGTAGATACACTGGGTGTAGACACACTGGGTGTAGATAGACTGGGTGCAGACACGCTAGGTGTAGATACACTGGGTGTAGACACATTGGGTGTAGATACACTGGGTGTAGATGCACTGGGTGCAGACGCACTGGGTGTAGACACACTGGGTGTAGATACACTGGGTGTAGACACACTGGGTGTAGACACATTGGTGTCCACACATTGGGTGTAGATACACTGGGTGTAGACACACTGAGTATAGACACACTGGGTGTAGATACACTGGGTGTAGACACACTGGCTATAGACACACTGGGTGCAGATAGACTGGGTGTAGACACACTGGGTGTAGATACTATGGGTGTAGATACACTGGGTTTAGATACACTGGGTGTAGACACACTGTGTGTAGACACACTGGGTGTAGATACACTGGATGTAAACACACTGGGTGTAGACACACTGGGTGTAGACACACAGGGTGTAGATATACTGGGTGTAGACACTGGGTGTAGATACACTGGGTGTGGACACACTGGGTGCAGGCTCACTGGGTATAGACACACTGGGTGTCAACACACTAGGTGCAGATACACTGGGTATAGACACATTGGGTGTAGATACACTGGGTGCAGATGCACTGGGTGTAGATACACTGGGTGTAGACACACTGGGTGTAGATATACTGGGTGTAGACACACTGGGTGTAGACACACTGGGTGTAGATACACTGGGTGTGGATACACTGGGTGCAGAAACACTGGGTATAGACACATTGGGATTGGACACACTGGGTGTAGACACACTGGATGTAGACACACTGGGTGTAGATACACTGAGTGTAGACACACTGGGTGTAGATGCACTGGGTGTAGACACACTGGGTGTAGACACACTGGGTGTAGACACACTGAGCATAGACACACTGGGTTTAAATACACTGGGTGTAGATAAACTGGGTGTAGACACACTGGGTGTAGATACACTGGGTGTAGACACACTGGTGTGGACACACTGGGTGTAGATACACTGGGTATAGACACACTGAGTGTAGACACACTGGGTGTAGATACACTGGGTGTAGACACACTGGCTGTAGACACACTGGGTGTAGATACACTGGGTGTAGACACACTGGGTGTAGATACTATGGGTGTAGATACATTGGGTGTCAACACACTGGGTGTAGACACACTGGGTGTAGATACACTGGGTGTAGACAAACTGGGTGTAGAAACACTGGGTGTAGATACACTGGGTGTAGACACACTGGGTGTAGATAGACTGGGTGTAGACACGCTAGGTGTAGATACACTGGGTGTAGACACACTGGGTGTAGACACACTGGGTGCAGATATACTGGGTGTAGACACACTGGATGTAGGCACACTGGGTGTAGATACACTGGGTGTGGACACACTGGGTGCAGAAACACTGGGCATAGAAACACTGGGTATAGACACACTGGGAGTAGACACACTGGGTATAGACACACTGGGAGTAGACACACTGGGTGCAGAAACAGTGGGTAGAGACACACTGGGTACGGACACACTGGGAGTAGACACACTGGGTATAGACACACTGGGTGAAGACACACTGAGTGTAGACACACTGGGCGTAGATACACTGGGTATAGACACACTGATTGTAGACACACTGGGTGTAGATGCACTGGGTGTAGACACACTGGGTGTAGACCCACTGGAAATAGACACACTGGGTGTTGATACATTGGGCGTAGACACACAGGTGTAGATACACTGGGTGTAGATACACTGGGTATAGACACACTGATTGTAGACACACTGGGTGTAGATACACTGGGTGTAGACACACTGGCTGTAGACACACTCGGTGTAGATACACTGGGTGTAGACACACTGGGTGTAGACACACGGGGTGTAGATATACTGGGCGTGGAAACACTGGGTGCAGACACACTGGGTATAGACACACTTGGTATAGACACACTGGGAGCAGCCACACTGGGTATAGACACACTGGGTGTTGATACACTGGGTGTAGACACACTGGTTGTAGATACACTGGTGTAGACACACTGAATGTAGACACACTGGGTATAGACACACTGGGTGTAGATACACTGGATGTAGACACACTGGGTGTAGATACACTGGGTGTAGATTCACTGGGTGCAGACACACTGGGTGTTAATACACTGGGTGTAGGCACACTGGGTGTAGATACACTGGGTGTAGATACACTGGGTATAGACACACTGAGTGTAGACACACTGGGTGTAGATACACTGGGTGTAGACACACTGGGTGTAGACACACTGGGTGTAGATACACTGGGTGTAGACACACTGGGTGTTGACACACTGGGTGTAGATACACTGGGTGTAGATATACTGGGTGTAGACACACTGGGTGTCGACACACTGGGTGTACATACACTGGGTGTGGCCACACTGGGTGAAGAAACACTGCGTATAGACACACTGGGTGTAGACACACTAGGTGTAGATACACTGGGTGTAGACACACTGGGTGTAGATACACAGGGTGTAGACACACTGGGTGTAGATATACTGGGTGTAGACACACTGGGTGTAGACACACTGGGTGTAGACACACTGGGTGTAGATACACTTGGTGTGGACACACTGGGTGCAGAAACACTGGGTATAGACACACTGGGTATAGACACACTGGGAGTAGACACACTGGGTATAGACACACTGGGTGTAGACACACTGGGAATAGACACACTAGGAATAGACACACTGGGTGTAGACACACTGGATGTAGACACACTGGGTGTAGATACACTGGGTGTAGACACACTGAGTGTAGACACACTGGGTGTAGATGAACTGGGTGTAGACATATTGTGTTTAGACACACTGGGCATAGACACACTGGGCATAGACACACTGGCTTTAAATACATTGGGTGTAGATAAACTGGGTGTAGACACACTGGCTGTAGACACACTGGGTGTAGATACACTGGATGTAGACACACTGGGTGTAGACACACTGGGCGTAGACACACTGGGTGTAGATATACTGGGTGTAGACACACTGGGTGTAGACACACTGGGTGTTGATACACTGGGTGTGGACACACTGGGTGCAGAAACACTGGGCATAGACACACTGGGTATGGACACACTGGGAGTAGACACACTGGGTATAGACACACTGGGTGTAGATACACTGGATGTAGACACACTGGGTGTAGATACACTGGGTGTAGATACACTGGGTCTAGACACACTTGGTGTAGACATACTGGGTGTCGATACACTGGGTGTGGACACACTGGGTGCAGACACACTGGGTGTAGACACACTGGGTGTAGATACACTGGGTGTAGACACACTGAGTGTAGACACACTGGGTGTAGATGCACTGGGTGTAGATACACTGGGTGTAGACACACTGGGTGTAGACACACTGGTTGCAGATACATTGGGTGTAGACACACTGGGTGTAGATGCACTGGGTGTAGACGCACTGGGTGTAGACACACTGGGTGTAGACACATTGGTGTAGACACATTGGGTGTAGATACACTGGGTGTAGACACACTGAGTATAGACACACTGGGTATAGATACACTGGGTGTAGACACACTGGCTGTAGATACACTGGGTGTAGATACTATGGGTGTAGATACACTGGGTGTAGGCCCACTGCGGGTAGATACACTGGGTGTAGACACACTAGGTGCAGATACACTGGGTGTAGACACATTGGGTGTAGATACACTGGGTGTAGACGCACTGGATGTAGATACACTGGGTGTAGACACACTGGGTGTAGACACACTGGGTGTAGATGCACTGGGTGTAGACGCAGTGGGTGTATACACACTGGGTGTAGACACACTGGGTGTAGATACACTGGGTGTAGACACACTGAGTATAGACACACTGGGTATAGATACACTGGGTGTAGACACACTGGCTGTTGATACACTGAGTGTTGATACTATGGGTGTAGATACACTGGGTGTAGACCCACTGGGTGTAGATACACTGGGTGTAGACACACTGGGTGTAGACACACTGGGTGTATATACACTGGATGTAGACACACTGGGTGTAGACGCACTGGGTATAGATACACTGGGTGTAGACACACTGGATGTAGATACACTGGGTGTAGACACACTGGGTGTAGATGCATTGGTGTCGAGACATTGGGTGTAGACACACTGGGTGTAGACACACTAGGTGTAGATACTATGGGTGTAGATACACTGTGTGTAGAAACACTGGGTGTAGATACACTGGGTGTAGACACACTGGGTGTAGACACACTGGGTGTAGACACACTGGATGTAGAAACACTGGGTGTAGACACACTGGGTGTAGATATACTGGGTGTAGACACACTGGGTGTAGACACACTGGGTGTAGATACACTGGGTGTGGACACACTGGGTGCAGAAACACTGCGTATAGACACACTGGGTTTAGACACACTAGGTGTAGATACACTGGGTGTAGACACACTGGGTGTAGATATACTGGGTGTAGATACACTTGGTGTGGACACACTGGGTGCAGAAACTCTGGGTATAGACACACTGGGTATAGACACACTGGGAGTAGACACACTGGGTATAGACACACTGGGTGTAGACACACTGGATGTAGACACACTGGGTGTAGATACACTGGGTGTAGACACACTGAGTGTAGACACACTGGGTGTAGATGAACTGTGTGTAGATATACTGGGTGTAGACACACTGGGTGTAGACACACTGGGTGTAGATGAACTGGGTGCAGAAACACTGGGTTGAGACACACTGGGCATAGACACACTAGGCATAGACACACTGGCTTTAAATACATTGGGTGTAGATAAACTGGGTGTGGACACACTGGGTGTTGATACACTGGGTGTGGATACACTGGGTGCAGAAACACTGGGCATAGACACACTGGGTATAGACACACTGGGAGTAGACACACTGGGTATAGACACACTGGGTGTAGATACACTGGATGTAGACACACTGGGTGTAGATACACTGGGTGTAGATACACTGGGTCTAGACACACTTGGTGTAGACATACTGGGTGTCGATACATAGACACATAGATAGATAGAAACATAGATAATAGGTGCAGGAGTAGGCCATTCGGCCCTTCTAGCCTGCACCGCCATTCAATGAGTTCATGGCTGAACATTCAACTTCAGTACCCCATTCCTGCTTTCTCGCCATACCCCTTGATCCCCCTAGCAGTAAGGACCTCATCGAACTCCTTTTTGAATATATTTAGTGAATTGGCCTCAACAACTTTCTGTGGTAGAGAATTCCACAGGTTCACCACTCTCTGGGTGAAGAAGTTCCTCCGCATTTCGGTCCTAAATGGCTTACCCCTTATCCTTAGACTGTGACCCCTGGTTCTGGACTTCCCCAACATTGGGAACATTCTTCCTGCATCTAACCTGTCTAACCCCGTCAGAATTTTATATGTATCTACGAGGTCCCCTCTCATTCTTCTGAACTCCAGTGAATACAAGCCCAGTTGATCCAGTCTTTCTTGATAGGTCAGTCCCGCCATCCCGGGAATCAGTCTGGTGAACCTTCGCTGCACTCCCTCAATAGCAAGAATGTCCTTCCTCAGGTTAGGAGACCAAAACTGTACACAATACACTGGGTGTGGACACACTGGGTGCAGACACACTGGGTGTAGACACACTGGGTGTGGACACACTGGGTGTAGACACACTGGGTGTAGACACAATGGGTGTAGATATACTGGGTGTAGACACACTGGGTGTAGACACACTGGGTGTTGATACACTGGGTGTGGACACACTGGGTGCAGAAACACTGGGCATAGACACACTAGGTATAGACACACTGGGAGTAGACACACTGGGTATAGACACACTGGGTGTAGATACACTGGATGCAGACACACTGGGTGTAGATACACTGGGTGTAGATACACTGGGTGTAGACACACTGGGTGTAGATACACTGGGTGTAGATTCACTGGGTGCAGACACACTGGGTGTTAATACACTGGGTGTAGGCACACTGGGTGTAGATACACTGGGTGTAGATACACTGGGTATAGACACACTGAGTGTAGACACACTGGGTGTAGATACACTGGGTGTAGACACACTGGGTGTAGACACACTGGGTGTAGATACACTGGGTGTAGACACACTGGGTGTTGACACACTGGGTGTAGATACACTGGGTGTAGATATACTGGGTGTAGACACACTGGGTGTCGACACACTGGGTGTACATACACTGGGTGTGGCCACACTGGGTGAAGAAACACTGCGTATAGACACACTGGGTGTAGACACACTAGGTGTAGATACATTGGGTGTAGACACACTGGGTGTAGATACACAGGGTGTAGACACACTGGGTGTAGATATACTGGGTGTAGACACACTGGGTGTAGACACACTGGGTGTAGACACACTGGGTGTAGATACACTTGGTGTGGACACACTGGGTGCAGAAACACTGGGTATAGACACACTGGGTATAGACACACTGGGAGTAGACACACTGGGTATAGACACACTGGGTGTAGACACACTGGGAATAGACACACTAGGAATAGACACACTGGGTGTAGACACACTGGATGTAGACACACTGGGTGTAGATACACTGGGTGTAGACACACTGAGTGTAGACACACTGGGTGTAGATGAACTGGGTGTAGACATATTGTGTTTAGACACACTGGGCATAGACACACTGGGCATAGACACACTGGCTTTAAATACATTGGGTGTAGATAAACTGGGTGTAGACACACTGAGTATAGACACACTGGGTATAGATACACTGGGTGTAGACACACTGGCTGTAGATACACTGGGTGTAGATACTATGGGTGTAGATACACTGGGTGTAGACACACTGGGTGTAGACACACTGGTTGCAGAAACATTGGGTGTAGACACACTGGGTGTAGACACACTGGGAGTAGACGCACTGGGTGTAGACACACTGGGTGTAGACACATTGGTGTGGACACATTGGGTGTAGATACACTGGGTGTAGACACACTGAGTATAGACACACTGGGTATAGATACACTGGGTGTAGACACACTGGCTGTAGATACACTGGGTGTAGATACTATGGGTGTAGATACACTGGGTGTAGGCCCACTGCGGGTAGATACACTGGGTGTAGACACACTGGGTGTAGACACACTGGGTGTAGATACACTGGATGTAGACACACTGGGTGTAGACACACTGGGTGTAGATACACTGGGTGTAGACACACTAGGTGCAGATACACTGGGTGTAGACACATTGGGTGTAGATACACTGGGTGTAGACGCACTGGATGTAGACACACTGGGTGTAGACACACTGGGTGTAGATACATTGGGTGTAGACGCACTGGGTGTAGACACATTGGTGTAGATACACTGGGTGTAGACCCACTGGGTGTAGACACACTGAGTATAGACACACTGGGTATAGATACACTGGGTGTAGACACACTGGCTGTCGATACACTGGGTGTAGACGCACTGGGTATAGATACACTGGGTGTAGACACACTGGGTGTAGATACACTGGGTGTAGACACACTAGGTGTAGATACTATGGGTGTAGATACACTGGGTGTAGACACACTGGTTGTAGATACACTGGGTGTAGACACACTGGGTGTAGACACACTGGGTGTAGACACACTAGGTGTAGATACTATGGGCGTAGATACACTGGGTGTAGACACACTGGGTGTAGATACACTGGGTGTAGACACACTGGGTGTAGACACACTGGGTGTAGACACACTGGATGTAGAAACACTGGGTGTAGACACACTGGGTGTAGATATACTGGGTGTAGACACACTGGGTGTAGACACACTGGGTGTAGATACACTGGGTGTGGACACTGGGTGCAGAAACACTGCGTATAGACACACTGGGTGTAGACACACTAGGTGTAGATACACTGGGTGTAGACACACTGGGTGTAGATACACAGGGTGTAGACACACTGGGTGTAGATATACTGGGTGTAGACACACTGGGTGTAGACACACTGGGTGTAGATACACTGGGTGTGGACACACTGGGTGCAGAAACACTGCGTATAGACACACTGGGTGTAGACACACTAGGTGTAGATACACTGGGTGTAGACACACTGGGTGTAAATACACAGGGTGTAAACACACTGGGTGTAGATATACTGGGTGTAGATACACTTGGTGTGGACACACTGGGTGCAGAAACACTGGGTATAGACACACTGGGTATAGACACACTGGGAGTAGACACTCTGGGTATAGACACACTGGGTGTAGACACACTGGATGTAGACACACTGGGTGTAGATACACTGGGTGTAGACACACTGAGTGTAGACACACTGGGTGTAGATGAACTGTGAGTAGATATACTGGGTGTAGACACACTGGGTGTAGACACCCTGGGTGTAGATGAACTGGGTGCAGAAACACTGGGTTTAGACACACTGGGCATAGACACACTGGCTTTAAATACATTGGGTGTAGATAAACTGGGTGTGGACACACTGGCTGTAGACACACTGGCTGTAGACACACTGGGTGTAGATACACTGGATGTAGACACACTGGGTGTAGACACACTGGGTGTAGACACACTGGGTGTAGATTTACTGGGTGTAGACACACTGGGTGTAGACACACTGGGTGTTGATACACTGGGTGTGGACACACTGGGTGCAGAAACACTGGGCATAGACACACTGGGTATAGACACACTGGGAGTGGACACACTGGGTATAGACACACTCGGTGTAGATACACTGGATGTAGACACACTGGGTGTAGATACACTGGGTGTAGATACACTGGGTCTAGACACACTTGGTGTAGACACACTGGGTGTCGATACACTGGGTGTGGACACACTGGGTGCAGACACACTGGGTGTAGACCCACTGGAAATAGACACACTGGGTGTTGATACATTGGGCGTAGACACACAGGTGTAGATACACTGGGTGTAGATACACTGGGTATAGACACACTGATTGTAGACACACTGGGTGTAGATACACTGGGTGTAGACACACTGGCTGTAGACACACTCGGTGTAGATACACTGGGTGTAGACACACTGGGTGTAGACACACGGGGTGTAGATATACTGGGCGTGGACACACTGGGTGCAGACACACTGGGTATAGACACACTTGGTATAGACACACTGGGAGCAGCCACACTGGGTATAGACACACTGGGTGTTGATACACTGGGTGTAGACACACTGGTTGTAGATACACTGGGTGTAGACACACTGAGTGTAGACACACTGGGTATAGACACACTGGGTGTAGATACACTGGGTGTAGACACACTGGGTGTAGATACACTGGGTGTAGATTCACTGGGTGCAGACACACTGGGTGTTAATACACTGGGTGTAGGCACACTGGGTGTAGATACACTGGGTGTAGATACACTGGGTGTAGATACACTGGGTGTAGACACACTGGGTGTAGATATACTGGGTGTAGACACACTGGGTGTAGACACACTGGGTGTAGACATACTGGGTGTAGATACACTGGGTGTGGACACACTGGGTGCAGAAACATTGGGCATAGACACACTGGGTATAGACACACTGGGAGTAGACACACTGGGTATAGACACACTGGGTGTAGACACACTGGGAATAGACACACTGGGAATAGACACACTGGGTGTAGACACACTGGATGTAGACGCACTGGATGTAGACACACCGGGTGTCGATACACTGGGTGTAGACACACTAGGTGTAGACACACTGGATGTAGACACACTGGGTGTAGATACACTGGGTGTAGACACATTGAGTGTAGACACACTGGGTGTAGACGCACTGGGTGTAGACACACTGGGTGTAGACACACTGGGCATAAACACACTGGGCATAGACACACTGGGTTTATATACACTGGGTGTAGATAAACTGGGTGTAGACACACTAGGTGTAGATACACTGGATGCAGACACACTGGTGTAGATATACTGGGTGTAGATACACGAAAGAGACACTGAATGCAGACACACTGGTTGTAGATATACTGGGTGTAGACACACTGGCTGTAGACAACCTGCGTGTAGATACACTGGGTGTAGACACACTGGGTGTAGATACGATGGGTGTAGATACACTGGGTGTCGACACATTGGGTGTAGATACACTAGGTGTAGATACACTGGGTGTAGACACACTGAGTGTAGACACACTGGGTGTAGATACACTGGGTGTAGATACACTGGGTGTAGACACACTGGGTGTAGATACACTGGGTGTAGGCACACTGGGTGCAGATACGCTAGGTGTAGACACACTGGGTGTAGATACACTGGGTGTAGACGCACTGGGTGTAGACACACTGGGTGTAGACACATTGGGTGTTGATACACTGGGTGTAGACACACTGGGTGTGGACACATTGGTGTAGACACATTGGGTGTAGATACACTGGGTGTAGACACACTGAGTATAGACACACTGGGTGTAGATACACTGGGTGTAGGCACACTGGCTGTAGATACACTGGGTGTAGACACACTGGGTGTAGATACACAGGGTGTAGACACATTGGGTGTAGACACACTGGGTGTAGATACACTGGATGTAGATACACTGGGTGTAGACACACTGGGTGTAGATAGACTGGGTGCAGACACGCTAGGTGTAGATACACTGGGTGTAGACACATTGGGTGTAGATACACTGGGTGTAGATGCACTGGGTGCAGACGCACTGGGTGTAGACACACTGGGTGTAGATACACTGGGTGTAGACACACTGGGTGTAGACACATTGGTGTCCACACATTGGGTGTAGATACACTGGGTGTAGACACACTGAGTATAGACACACTGGGTGTAGATACACTGGGTGTAGACACACTGGCTATAGACACACTGGGTGCAGATAGACTGGGTGTAGACACACTGGGTGTAGATACTATGGGTGTAGATACACTGGGTTTAGATACACTGGGTGTAGACACACTGTGTGTAGACACACTGGGTGTAGATACACTGGATGTAAACACACTGGGTGTAGACACACTGGGTGTAGACACACAGGGTGTAGATATACTGGGTGTAGACACTGGGTGTAGATACACTGGGTGTGGACACACTGGGTGCAGGCTCACTGGGTATAGACACACTGGGTGTCAACACACTAGGTGCAGATACACTGGGTATAGACACATTGGGTGTAGATACACTGGGTGCAGATGCACTGGGTGTAGATACACTGGGTGTAGACACACTGGGTGTAGATATACTGGGTGTAGACACACTGGGTGTAGACACACTGGGTGTAGATACACTGGGTGTGGATACACTGGGTGCAGAAACACTGGGTATAGACACATTGGGATTGGACACACTGGGTGTAGACACACTGGATGTAGACACACTGGGTGTAGATACACTGAGTGTAGACACACTGGGTGTAGATGCACTGGGTGTAGACACACTGGGTGTAGACACACTGGGTGTAGACACACTGAGCATAGACACACTGGGTTTAAATACACTGGGTGTAGATAAACTGGGTGTAGACACACTGGGTGTAGATACACTGGGTGTAGACACACTGGTGTGGACACACTGGGTGTAGATACACTGGGTATAGACACACTGAGTGTAGACACACTGGGTGTAGATACACTGGGTGTAGACACACTGGCTGTAGACACACTGGGTGTAGATACACTGGGTGTAGACACACTGGGTGTAGATACTATGGGTGTAGATACATTGGGTGTCAACACACTGGGTGTAGACACACTGGGTGTAGATACACTGGGTGTAGACAAACTGGGTGTAGAAACACTGGGTGTAGATACACTGGGTGTAGACACACTGGGTGTAGATAGACTGGGTGTAGACACGCTAGGTGTAGATACACTGGGTGTAGACACACTGGGTGTAGACACACTGGGTGCAGATATACTGGGTGTAGACACACTGGATGTAGGCACACTGGGTGTAGATACACTGGGTGTGGACACACTGGGTGCAGAAACACTGGGCATAGAAACACTGGGTATAGACACACTGGGAGTAGACACACTGGGTATAGACACACTGGGAGTAGACACACTGGGTGCAGAAACAGTGGGTAGAGACACACTGGGTACGGACACACTGGGAGTAGACACACTGGGTATAGACACACTGGGTGAAGACACACTGAGTGTAGACACACTGGGCGTAGATACACTGGGTATAGACACACTGATTGTAGACACACTGGGTGTAGATGCACTGGGTGTAGACACACTGGGTGTAGACCCACTGGAAATAGACACACTGGGTGTTGATACATTGGGCGTAGACACACAGGTGTAGATACACTGGGTGTAGATACACTGGGTATAGACACACTGATTGTAGACACACTGGGTGTAGATACACTGGGTGTAGACACACTGGCTGTAGACACACTCGGTGTAGATACACTGGGTGTAGACACACTGGGTGTAGACACACGGGGTGTAGATATACTGGGCGTGGAAACACTGGGTGCAGACACACTGGGTATAGACACACTTGGTATAGACACACTGGGAGCAGCCACACTGGGTATAGACACACTGGGTGTTGATACACTGGGTGTAGACACACTGGTTGTAGATACACTGGTGTAGACACACTGAATGTAGACACACTGGGTATAGACACACTGGGTGTAGATACACTGGATGTAGACACACTGGGTGTAGATACACTGGGTGTAGATTCACTGGGTGCAGACACACTGGGTGTTAATACACTGGGTGTAGGCACACTGGGTGTAGATACACTGGGTGTAGATACACTGGGTATAGACACACTGAGTGTAGACACACTGGGTGTAGATACACTGGGTGTAGACACACTGGGTGTAGACACACTGGGTGTAGATACACTGGGTGTAGACACACTGGGTGTTGACACACTGGGTGTAGATACACTGGGTGTAGATATACTGGGTGTAGACACACTGGGTGTCGACACACTGGGTGTACATACACTGGGTGTGGCCACACTGGGTGAAGAAACACTGCGTATAGACACACTGGGTGTAGACACACTAGGTGTAGATACACTGGGTGTAGACACACTGGGTGTAGATACACAGGGTGTAGACACACTGGGTGTAGATATACTGGGTGTAGACACACTGGGTGTAGACACACTGGGTGTAGACACACTGGGTGTAGATACACTTGGTGTGGACACACTGGGTGCAGAAACACTGGGTATAGACACACTGGGTATAGACACACTGGGAGTAGACACACTGGGTATAGACACACTGGGTGTAGACACACTGGGAATAGACACACTAGGAATAGACACACTGGGTGTAGACACACTGGATGTAGACACACTGGGTGTAGATACACTGGGTGTAGACACACTGAGTGTAGACACACTGGGTGTAGATGAACTGGGTGTAGACATATTGTGTTTAGACACACTGGGCATAGACACACTGGGCATAGACACACTGGCTTTAAATACATTGGGTGTAGATAAACTGGGTGTAGACACACTGGCTGTAGACACACTGGGTGTAGATACACTGGATGTAGACACACTGGGTGTAGACACACTGGGCGTAGACACACTGGGTGTAGATATACTGGGTGTAGACACACTGGGTGTAGACACACTGGGTGTTGATACACTGGGTGTGGACACACTGGGTGCAGAAACACTGGGCATAGACACACTGGGTATGGACACACTGGGAGTAGACACACTGGGTATAGACACACTGGGTGTAGATACACTGGATGTAGACACACTGGGTGTAGATACACTGGGTGTAGATACACTGGGTCTAGACACACTTGGTGTAGACATACTGGGTGTCGATACACTGGGTGTGGACACACTGGGTGCAGACACACTGGGTGTAGACACACTGGGTGTAGATACACTGGGTGTAGACACACTGAGTGTAGACACACTGGGTGTAGATGCACTGGGTGTAGATACACTGGGTGTAGACACACTGGGTGTAGACACACTGGTTGCAGATACATTGGGTGTAGACACACTGGGTGTAGATGCACTGGGTGTAGACGCACTGGGTGTAGACACACTGGGTGTAGACACATTGGTGTAGACACATTGGGTGTAGATACACTGGGTGTAGACACACTGAGTATAGACACACTGGGTATAGATACACTGGGTGTAGACACACTGGCTGTAGATACACTGGGTGTAGATACTATGGGTGTAGATACACTGGGTGTAGGCCCACTGCGGGTAGATACACTGGGTGTAGACACACTAGGTGCAGATACACTGGGTGTAGACACATTGGGTGTAGATACACTGGGTGTAGACGCACTGGATGTAGATACACTGGGTGTAGACACACTGGGTGTAGACACACTGGGTGTAGATGCACTGGGTGTAGACGCAGTGGGTGTATACACACTGGGTGTAGACACACTGGGTGTAGATACACTGGGTGTAGACACACTGAGTATAGACACACTGGGTATAGATACACTGGGTGTAGACACACTGGCTGTTGATACACTGAGTGTTGATACTATGGGTGTAGATACACTGGGTGTAGACCCACTGGGTGTAGATACACTGGGTGTAGACACACTGGGTGTAGACACACTGGGTGTATATACACTGGATGTAGACACACTGGGTGTAGACGCACTGGGTATAGATACACTGGGTGTAGACACACTGGATGTAGATACACTGGGTGTAGACACACTGGGTGTAGATGCATTGGTGTCGAGACATTGGGTGTAGACACACTGGGTGTAGACACACTAGGTGTAGATACTATGGGTGTAGATACACTGTGTGTAGAAACACTGGGTGTAGATACACTGGGTGTAGACACACTGGGTGTAGACACACTGGGTGTAGACACACTGGATGTAGAAACACTGGGTGTAGACACACTGGGTGTAGATATACTGGGTGTAGACACACTGGGTGTAGACACACTGGGTGTAGATACACTGGGTGTGGACACACTGGGTGCAGAAACACTGCGTATAGACACACTGGGTTTAGACACACTAGGTGTAGATACACTGGGTGTAGACACACTGGGTGTAGATATACTGGGTGTAGATACACTTGGTGTGGACACACTGGGTGCAGAAACTCTGGGTATAGACACACTGGGTATAGACACACTGGGAGTAGACACACTGGGTATAGACACACTGGGTGTAGACACACTGGATGTAGACACACTGGGTGTAGATACACTGGGTGTAGACACACTGAGTGTAGACACACTGGGTGTAGATGAACTGTGTGTAGATATACTGGGTGTAGACACACTGGGTGTAGACACACTGGGTGTAGATGAACTGGGTGCAGAAACACTGGGTTGAGACACACTGGGCATAGACACACTAGGCATAGACACACTGGCTTTAAATACATTGGGTGTAGATAAACTGGGTGTGGACACACTGGGTGTTGATACACTGGGTGTGGATACACTGGGTGCAGAAACACTGGGCATAGACACACTGGGTATAGACACACTGGGAGTAGACACACTGGGTATAGACACACTGGGTGTAGATACACTGGATGTAGACACACTGGGTGTAGATACACTGGGTGTAGATACACTGGGTCTAGACACACTTGGTGTAGACATACTGGGTGTCGATACATAGACACATAGATAGATAGAAACATAGATAATAGGTGCAGGAGTAGGCCATTCGGCCCTTCTAGCCTGCACCGCCATTCAATGAGTTCATGGCTGAACATTCAACTTCAGTACCCCATTCCTGCTTTCTCGCCATACCCCTTGATCCCCCTAGCAGTAAGGACCTCATCGAACTCCTTTTTGAATATATTTAGTGAATTGGCCTCAACAACTTTCTGTGGTAGAGAATTCCACAGGTTCACCACTCTCTGGGTGAAGAAGTTCCTCCGCATTTCGGTCCTAAATGGCTTACCCCTTATCCTTAGACTGTGACCCCTGGTTCTGGACTTCCCCAACATTGGGAACATTCTTCCTGCATCTAACCTGTCTAACCCCGTCAGAATTTTATATGTATCTACGAGGTCCCCTCTCATTCTTCTGAACTCCAGTGAATACAAGCCCAGTTGATCCAGTCTTTCTTGATAGGTCAGTCCCGCCATCCCGGGAATCAGTCTGGTGAACCTTCGCTGCACTCCCTCAATAGCAAGAATGTCCTTCCTCAGGTTAGGAGACCAAAACTGTACACAATACACTGGGTGTGGACACACTGGGTGCAGACACACTGGGTGTAGACACACTGGGTGTGGACACACTGGGTGTAGACACACTGGGTGTAGACACAATGGGTGTAGATATACTGGGTGTAGACACACTGGGTGTAGACACACTGGGTGTTGATACACTGGGTGTGGACACACTGGGTGCAGAAACACTGGGCATAGACACACTAGGTATAGACACACTGGGAGTAGACACACTGGGTATAGACACACTGGGTGTAGATACACTGGATGCAGACACACTGGGTGTAGATACACTGGGTGTAGATACACTGGGTGTAGACACACTGGGTGTAGATACACTGGGTGTAGATTCACTGGGTGCAGACACACTGGGTGTTAATACACTGGGTGTAGGCACACTGGGTGTAGATACACTGGGTGTAGATACACTGGGTATAGACACACTGAGTGTAGACACACTGGGTGTAGATACACTGGGTGTAGACACACTGGGTGTAGACACACTGGGTGTAGATACACTGGGTGTAGACACACTGGGTGTTGACACACTGGGTGTAGATACACTGGGTGTAGATATACTGGGTGTAGACACACTGGGTGTCGACACACTGGGTGTACATACACTGGGTGTGGCCACACTGGGTGAAGAAACACTGCGTATAGACACACTGGGTGTAGACACACTAGGTGTAGATACATTGGGTGTAGACACACTGGGTGTAGATACACAGGGTGTAGACACACTGGGTGTAGATATACTGGGTGTAGACACACTGGGTGTAGACACACTGGGTGTAGACACACTGGGTGTAGATACACTTGGTGTGGACACACTGGGTGCAGAAACACTGGGTATAGACACACTGGGTATAGACACACTGGGAGTAGACACACTGGGTATAGACACACTGGGTGTAGACACACTGGGAATAGACACACTAGGAATAGACACACTGGGTGTAGACACACTGGATGTAGACACACTGGGTGTAGATACACTGGGTGTAGACACACTGAGTGTAGACACACTGGGTGTAGATGAACTGGGTGTAGACATATTGTGTTTAGACACACTGGGCATAGACACACTGGGCATAGACACACTGGCTTTAAATACATTGGGTGTAGATAAACTGGGTGTAGACACACTGAGTATAGACACACTGGGTATAGATACACTGGGTGTAGACACACTGGCTGTAGATACACTGGGTGTAGATACTATGGGTGTAGATACACTGGGTGTAGACACACTGGGTGTAGACACACTGGTTGCAGAAACATTGGGTGTAGACACACTGGGTGTAGACACACTGGGAGTAGACGCACTGGGTGTAGACACACTGGGTGTAGACACATTGGTGTGGACACATTGGGTGTAGATACACTGGGTGTAGACACACTGAGTATAGACACACTGGGTATAGATACACTGGGTGTAGACACACTGGCTGTAGATACACTGGGTGTAGATACTATGGGTGTAGATACACTGGGTGTAGGCCCACTGCGGGTAGATACACTGGGTGTAGACACACTGGGTGTAGACACACTGGGTGTAGATACACTGGATGTAGACACACTGGGTGTAGACACACTGGGTGTAGATACACTGGGTGTAGACACACTAGGTGCAGATACACTGGGTGTAGACACATTGGGTGTAGATACACTGGGTGTAGACGCACTGGATGTAGACACACTGGGTGTAGACACACTGGGTGTAGATACATTGGGTGTAGACGCACTGGGTGTAGACACATTGGTGTAGATACACTGGGTGTAGACCCACTGGGTGTAGACACACTGAGTATAGACACACTGGGTATAGATACACTGGGTGTAGACACACTGGCTGTCGATACACTGGGTGTAGACGCACTGGGTATAGATACACTGGGTGTAGACACACTGGGTGTAGATACACTGGGTGTAGACACACTAGGTGTAGATACTATGGGTGTAGATACACTGGGTGTAGACACACTGGTTGTAGATACACTGGGTGTAGACACACTGGGTGTAGACACACTGGGTGTAGACACACTAGGTGTAGATACTATGGGCGTAGATACACTGGGTGTAGACACACTGGGTGTAGATACACTGGGTGTAGACACACTGGGTGTAGACACACTGGGTGTAGACACACTGGATGTAGAAACACTGGGTGTAGACACACTGGGTGTAGATATACTGGGTGTAGACACACTGGGTGTAGACACACTGGGTGTAGATACACTGGGTGTGGACACTGGGTGCAGAAACACTGCGTATAGACACACTGGGTGTAGACACACTAGGTGTAGATACACTGGGTGTAGACACACTGGGTGTAGATACACAGGGTGTAGACACACTGGGTGTAGATATACTGGGTGTAGACACACTGGGTGTAGACACACTGGGTGTAGATACACTGGGTGTGGACACACTGGGTGCAGAAACACTGCGTATAGACACACTGGGTGTAGACACACTAGGTGTAGATACACTGGGTGTAGACACACTGGGTGTAAATACACAGGGTGTAAACACACTGGGTGTAGATATACTGGGTGTAGATACACTTGGTGTGGACACACTGGGTGCAGAAACACTGGGTATAGACACACTGGGTATAGACACACTGGGAGTAGACACTCTGGGTATAGACACACTGGGTGTAGACACACTGGATGTAGACACACTGGGTGTAGATACACTGGGTGTAGACACACTGAGTGTAGACACACTGGGTGTAGATGAACTGTGAGTAGATATACTGGGTGTAGACACACTGGGTGTAGACACCCTGGGTGTAGATGAACTGGGTGCAGAAACACTGGGTTTAGACACACTGGGCATAGACACACTGGCTTTAAATACATTGGGTGTAGATAAACTGGGTGTGGACACACTGGCTGTAGACACACTGGCTGTAGACACACTGGGTGTAGATACACTGGATGTAGACACACTGGGTGTAGACACACTGGGTGTAGACACACTGGGTGTAGATTTACTGGGTGTAGACACACTGGGTGTAGACACACTGGGTGTTGATACACTGGGTGTGGACACACTGGGTGCAGAAACACTGGGCATAGACACACTGGGTATAGACACACTGGGAGTGGACACACTGGGTATAGACACACTCGGTGTAGATACACTGGATGTAGACACACTGGGTGTAGATACACTGGGTGTAGATACACTGGGTCTAGACACACTTGGTGTAGACACACTGGGTGTCGATACACTGGGTGTGGACACACTGGGTGCAGCAACACTGGGTAGAGACACACTTTGTATAGACACACTGGGAGTAGATACACTGGGTATAGACACACTGGGTGCAGACACACTGGGTGTAGATACTATGGGTGTAGATACACTGGGTGTAGACCCACTGCGTGTAGATACACTGGGTGTAGACACACTGGGTGTAGACACACTGGGTGTAGATACACTGGATGTAGACACACTGGGTGTAGACACACTGGGTGTAGATACACTGGGTGTAGACACATTAGGTGTAGATACACTGGGTGTAGACACATTGGGTGTAGATACACTGGGTGTAGACGCACTGGGTGTAGATACACTGGGTGTAGTCACACTGGGTGTAGACACACTGGGTGTAGACACACTGGATGTAGAAACACTGGGTGTAGACACACTGGGTGTAGACACACTGGGTGCAGATACATTGGGTGTGGAAACACTGGGTGTAGATGCACTGGGTGTAGACGCACTGGATGTAGACACACTGGGTGTAGACACACTGGGTGCAGATACACTGGGTGTAGACACACTGGGTGTAGACACATTGGTGTAGACACATTGGGTGTAGATAGACTGGGTGTCTACACCCAGTGTATCTACACCTAATGTGTCTACACCCAGTGTATCTACACCCAGTGTGTCTACACCCAGTGTGTCTACATCCAGTGTATCTACACCCAGTGTGTCTACACCCAGTGTGTCTACACCCAGTGTATCTACACTGAGTATAGACACACTGGGTACAGATACACTGGGTGTAGACACACTGGCTGTAGATACACTGTGTGTAGATACATTGGGTGTAGATACACTGGGTGTAGACCCACTGGGTGTAGATACACTGGGTGTAGACACACTGGGTGTAGACACACTGGGTGTATATACACTGGATGTACATACACTGGGTGTAGGCGCACTGGGTGTAGATACACTGGGTGTAGACACACTGGGTGTAGATACACTGGGTGTAGATATACTGGGTGTAGACACACTGGGTGTAGACACACAGGGTGTAGATACACTGGGTGTGGACACACTGGGTGCAGAAACACAGGGTGTAGATACACTGGGTGTGGACACACTGGGTGCAGAAACACTGCGTATAGACACACTATGTGTAGACACACTAGGTGTAGATACACTGGGTGTAGACACACTGGGTGTAGATACACAGGGTGTAGACACACTGGGTGTGGATATACTGGGTGTAGACACACTGGGTGTAGACACACTAGGTGTAGATACACTGGGTGTGGACACACTGGGTGCAGAAACACTGGGTATAGACACACTGGGTATAGACACACTGGGAGTAGACACACTGGGTATAGACACACTGGGTGTAGATACACTGGGTGTGGACACACTGAGTGCAGAAACACTGCGTATAGACACACTATGTGTAGACACACTAGGTGTAGATACACTGGGTGTAGACACACTGGGTGTAGATACACAGGGTGCAGAAACACTGGGTATAGACACACTGGGTATAGACACACTGGGAGTAGACACACTGGGTATAGACACACTGGGTGTTGACACACTGGGAATAGATACACTAGGAATAGACACACTGGGTGTAGACGCACTGGATGTAGACACACTGGGTGTAGATACACTGGGTGTGGACACACTGGGTGCAGAAACACTGGGTATAGACACACTGGGTATAGACACACTGGGTGTAGACACACTGGGTGTAGACACACTGGATGTAGAAACACTGGGTGTAGACACACTGGGTGTAGATATACTGGGTGTAGACACACTGGGTGTAGACACACAGGGTGTAGATACACTGGGTGTGGACACACTGGGTGCAGAAACACTGCGTATAGACACACTATGTGTAGACACACTAGGTGTAGATACACTGGGTGTAGACACACTGGGTGTAGATACACAGGGTGTAGACACACTGGGTGTAGATATACTGGGTGTAGACACACTGGGTGTAGACACACTAGGTGTAGACACACTGGGTGTAGATACACTGGGTGTGGACACACTGGGTGCAGAAACACTGGGTATAGACACACTGGGCATAGACACACTGGGAGTAGACACACTGGGTATAGACACACTGGGTGTTGACACACTGGGAATAGACACACTAGGAATAGACACACTGGGTGTAGACACACTGGATGTAGACACACTGGGTGTAGATACACAGGGTGCAGAAACACTGGGTATAGACACACTGGGTATAGACACACTGGGAGTAGACACACTGGGTATAGACACACTGGGTGTTGACACACTGGGAATAGATACACTAGGAATAGACACACTGGGTGTAGACGCACTGGATGTAGACACACTGGGTGTAGATACACTGGGTGTGGACACACTGGGTGCAGAAACACTGGGTATAGACACACTGGGTATAGACACACTGGGTGTAGACACACTGGGTGTAGACACACTGGATGTAGAAACACTGGGTGTAGACACACTGGGTGTAGATATACTGGGTGTAGACACACTGGGTGTAGACACACAGGGTGTAGATACACTGGGTGTGGACACACTGGGTGCAGAAACACTGCGTATAGACACACTATGTGTAGACACACTAGGTGTAGATACACTGGGTGTAGACACACTGGGTGTAGATACACAGGGTGTAGACACACTGGGTGTAGATATACTGGGTGTAGACACACTGGGTGTAGACACACTAGGTGTAGACACACTGGGTGTAGATACACTGGGTGTGGACACACTGGGTGCAGAAACACTGGGTATAGACACACTGGGCATAGACACACTGGGAGTAGACACACTGGGTATAGACACACTGGGTGTTGACACACTGGGAATAGACACACTAGGAATAGACACACTGGGTGTAGACACACTGGATGTAGACACACTGGGTGTAGATACACTGGGAGTAGACACACTGAGTGTAGACACACTGGGTGTAGATGAACTGGGTGTAGACACATTGGGTGTAGACACACTGGGCACAGACACACTGGGCACAGACACACTGGCTTTAAATACATTGGGTGTAGATAAACTGGGTGTAGACACACTGGGTGTAGACCCACTGGGTGTAGACACACTGGGTGTAGATACACTGGATGTAGACACACTGGGTGTAGACACACTGGGTGTAGACACACTGGGTGTAGATACACTGGGCGTGGACACACTGGGTGCAGAAACACTGGGTATAGACACACTGGGTATAGACACACTGGGAGTAGACACACTGGGTATAGACACACTGGGTGTTGACACACTGGGAATAGACACACTAGGAATAGACACACTGGGTGTAGACACACTGGATGTAGACACACTGGGCACAGACACACTGGCTTTAAATACATTGGGTGTAGATAAACTGGGTGTAGACACACTGGGTGTAGACACACTGGGTGTAGATTTACTGGGTGTAGACACACTGGGTGTAGACACACTGGGTGTTGATACACTGGGTGTGGACACACTGGGTGCAGAAACACTGGGCATAGACACACTGAGTATAGACACACTGGGAGTGGACACACTGGGTATAGACACACTCGGTGTAGATACACTGGATGTAGACACACTGGGTGTAGATACACTGGGTGTAGATACACTGGGTCTAGACACACTTGGTGTAGACACACTGGGTGTCGATACACTGGGTGTGGACACACTGGGTGCAGCAACACTGGGTAGAGACACACTTTGTATAGACACACTGGGAGTAGATACACTGGGTATAGACAAACTGGGTGCAGACACACTGGGTGTAGATACTATGGGTGTAGATACACTGGGTGTAGACCCACTGCGTGTAGATACACTGGGTGTAGACACACTGGGTGTAGACACACTGGGTGTAGATACACTGGATGTAGACACACTGGGTGTAGACACACTGGGTGTAGATACACTGGGTGTAGACACACTAGGTGTAGATACACTGGGTGTAGACACATTGGGTGTAGATACACTGGGTGTAGACGCACTGGGTGTAGATACACTGGGTGTAGTCACACTGGGTGTAGACACACTGGGTGTAGACACACTGGATGTAGAAACACTGGGTGTAGACACACTGGGTGTAGATATACTGGGTGTAGATGCACTGGGTGTAGACACACTGGGTGTAGACACACTGGGTGTAGACACACTGGGTGCAGATACATTGGGTGTGGACACACTGGGTGTAGATGCACTGGGTGTAGACGCACTGGATGTAGACACACTAGGTGTAGACACACTGGGTGCAGATACACTGGGTGTAGACACACTGGGTGTAGACACATTGGTGTAGACACATTGGGTGTAGATAGACTGGGTGTAGACACACTGAGTATAGACACACTGGGTACAGATACACTGGGTGTAGACACACTGGCTGTAGATACACTGCGTGTAGATACATTGGGTGTAGATACACTGGGTGTAGACCCACTGGGTGTAGATACACTGGGTGTAGACACACTGGGTGTAGACACACTGGGTGTAGACACACAGGGTGTAGATACACTGGGTGTGGACACACTGGGTGCAGAAACACAGGGTGTAGATACACTGGGTGTGGACACACTGGGTGCAGAAACACTGCGTATAGACACACTATGTGTAGACACACTAGGTGTAGATACACTGGGTGTAGACACACTGGGTGTAGATACACAGGGTGTAGACACACTGGGTGTAGATATACTGGGTGTAGACACACTGGGTGTAGACACACTAGGTGTAGATACACTGGGTGTGGACACACTGGGTGCAGAAACACTGGGTATAGACACACTGGGTATAGACACACTGGGAGTAGACACACTGGGTATAGACACACTGGGTGTAGATACACTGGGTGTGGACACACTGGGTGCAGAAACACTGCGTATAGACACACTATGTGTAGACACACTAGGTGTAGATACACTGGGTGTAGACACACTGGGTGTAGATACACAGGGTGCAGAAACACTGGGTATAGACACACTGGGTATAGACACACTGGGAGTAGACACACTGGGTATAGACACACTGGGTGTTGACACACTGGGAATAGACACACTAGGAATAGACACACTGGGTGTAGACACACTGGATGTAGACACACTGGGTGTAGATACACTGGGTGTGGACACACTGGGTGCAGAAACACTGGGTATAGACACACTGGGTATAGACACACTGGGTATAGACACACTGGGTGTAGACACACTGGGTGTAGACACACTGGATGTAGAAACACTGGGTGTAGACACACTGGGTGTAGATATACTGGGTGTAGACACACTGGGTGTAGACACACAGGGTGTAGATACACTGGGTGTGGACACACTGGGTGCAGAAACACTGCGTATAGACACACTATGTGTAGACACACTAGGTGTAGATACACTGGGTGTAGACACACTGGGTGTAGATACACAGGGTGTAGACACACTGGGTGTAGATATACTGGGTGTAGACACACTGGGTGTAGACACACTAGGTGTAGACACACTGGGTGTAGATACACTGGGTGTGGACACACTGGGTGCAGAAACACTGGGTATAGACACACTGGGCATAGACACACTGGGAGTAGACACACTGGGTATAGACACACTGGGTGTTGACACACTGGGAATAGACACACTAGGAATAGACACACTGGGTGTAGACACACTGGATGTAGACACACTGGGTGTAGATACACTGGGAGTAGACACACTGAGTGTAGACACACTGGGTGTAGATGAACTGGGTGTAGACACATTGGGTGTAGACACACTGGGCACAGACACACTGGGCACAGACACACTGGCTTTAAATACATTGGGTGTAGATAAACTGGGTGTAGACACACTGGGTGTAGACCCACTGGGTGTAGACACACTGGGTGTAGATACACTGGATGTAGACACACTGGGTGTAGACACACTGGGTGTAGACACACTGGGTGTAGATACACTGGGCGTGGACACACTGGGTGCAGAAACACTGGGTATAGACACACTGGGTATAGACACACTGGGAGTAGACACACTGGGTATAGACACACTGGGTGTTGACACACTGGGAATAGACACACTAGGAATAGACACACTGGGTGTAGACACACTGGATGTAGACACACTGGGTGTAGATACACTGGGTGTAGACACACTGAGTGTAGACACACTGGGTGTAGATGAACTGGGTGTAGACACACTGGGAGTAGACACACTGGGTATAGACACACTGGGTGTTGACACACTGGGAATAGACACACTAGGAATAGACACACTGGGTGTAGACACACTGGATGTAGACACACTGGCTTTAAATACATTGGGTGTAGATAAACTGGGTGTAGACACACTGGGTGTAGACACACTGGGTGTAGACACACTGGGTGTAGATACACTGGATGTAGACACACTGGGTGTAGACACACTGGGTGTAGACACACTGGGTGTAGATATACTGGGTGTAGACACAATTGGTGTAGACACACTGGGTGTTGATACACTGGATGTAGACACATTGGATGTAGAAACACTGGGTGTAGATACACTGGGTGTAGATACACTGGGTCTAGACACATTGGTGTAGACACACTGGGTGTCGATACACTGGGTGTGGACACACTGGGTGCAGAAACATTGGGTAGAGACACACTTTGTATAGACACACTGGGAGTGGAAACACTGGGTATAGACACACTGGGTGCAGATACACTGGGTGTAGACACACTGGGTGTAGATACACTGGGTGTAGACACACTGAGTGTAGATGCACTGGGTGTAGACACACTGGGTGTGGACACACTGGGTGTAGACACACTGGGTGCAGACACATTGGGTGTAGACACACTGGGTGTAGATGCACTGGGTGTAGACGCACTGGGTGTAGACACACTGGGTGTAGATACACTGGGTGTAGATTCACTGGGTGCAGACACACTGGGGGTGTTAATACACTGGGTGTAGGCACACTGGGTGTAGATACACTGGGTGTAGATACACTGGGTATAGACACACTGAGTGTAGACACACTGGGTGTAGATACACTGGGTGTAGACACACTGGGTGTAGACACACTGGGTGTAGATACACTGGGTGTAGACACACTGGGTGTTGACACACTGGGTGTAGATACACTGGGTGTAGATATACTGGGTGTAGACACACTGGGTGTCGACACACTGGGTGTACATACACTGGGTGTGGCCACACTGGGTGAAGAAACACTGCGTATAGACACACTGGGTGTAGACACACTAGGTGTAGATACACTGGGTGTAGACACACTGGGTGTAGATACACAGGGTGTAGACACACTGGGTGTAGATATACTGGGTGTAGACACACTGGGTGTAGACACACTGGGTGTAGACACACTGGGTGTAGATACACTTGGTGTGGACACACTGGGTGCAGAAACACTGGGTATAGACACACTGGGCATAGACACACTGGGAGTAGACACACTGGGTATAGACACACTGGGTGTTGACACACTGGGAATAGACACACTAGGAATAGACACACTGGGTGTAGACACACTGGATGTAGACACACTGGGTGTAGATACACAGGGTGCAGAAACACTGGGTATAGACACACTGGGTATAGACACACTGGGAGTAGACACACTGGGTATAGACACACTGGGTGTTGACACACTGGGAATAGATACACTAGGAATAGACACACTGGGTGTAGACGCACTGGATGTAGACACACTGGGTGTAGATACACTGGGTGTGGACACACTGGGTGCAGAAACACTGGGTATAGACACACTGGGTATAGACACACTGGGTGTAGACACACTGGGTGTAGACACACTGGATGTAGAAACACTGGGTGTAGACACACTGGGTGTAGATATACTGGGTGTAGACACACTGGGTGTAGACACACAGGGTGTAGATACACTGGGTGTGGACACACTGGGTGCAGAAACACTGCGTATAGACACACTATGTGTAGACACACTAGGTGTAGATACACTGGGTGTAGACACACTGGGTGTAGATACACAGGGTGTAGACACACTGGGTGTAGATATACTGGGTGTAGACACACTGGGTGTAGACACACTAGGTGTAGACACACTGGGTGTAGATACACTGGGTGTGGACACACTGGGTGCAGAAACACTGGGTATAGACACACTGGGCATAGACACACTGGGAGTAGACACACTGGGTATAGACACACTGGGTGTTGACACACTGGGAATAGACACACTAGGAATAGACACACTGGGTGTAGACACACTGGATGTAGACACACTGGGTGTAGATACACTGGGAGTAGACACACTGAGTGTAGACACACTGGGTGTAGATGAACTGGGTGTAGACACATTGGGTGTAGACACACTGGGCACAGACACACTGGGCACAGACACACTGGCTTTAAATACATTGGGTGTAGATAAACTGGGTGTAGACACACTGGGTGTAGACCCACTGGGTGTAGACACACTGGGTGTAGATACACTGGATGTAGACACACTGGGTGTAGACACACTGGGTGTAGACACACTGGGTGTAGATACACTGGGCGTGGACACACTGGGTGCAGAAACACTGGGTATAGACACACTGGGTATAGACACACTGGGAGTAGACACACTGGGTATAGACACACTGGGTGTTGACACACTGGGAATAGACACACTAGGAATAGACACACTGGGTGTAGACACACTGGATGTAGACACACTGGGCACAGACACACTGGCTTTAAATACATTGGGTGTAGATAAACTGGGTGTAGACACACTGGGTGTAGACACACTGGGTGTAGATTTACTGGGTGTAGACACACTGGGTGTAGACACACTGGGTGTTGATACACTGGGTGTGGACACACTGGGTGCAGAAACACTGGGCATAGACACACTGAGTATAGACACACTGGGAGTGGACACACTGGGTATAGACACACTCGGTGTAGATACACTGGATGTAGACACACTGGGTGTAGATACACTGGGTGTAGATACACTGGGTCTAGACACACTTGGTGTAGACACACTGGGTGTCGATACACTGGGTGTGGACACACTGGGTGCAGCAACACTGGGTAGAGACACACTTTGTATAGACACACTGGGAGTAGATACACTGGGTATAGACAAACTGGGTGCAGACACACTGGGTGTAGATACTATGGGTGTAGATACACTGGGTGTAGACCCACTGCGTGTAGATACACTGGGTGTAGACACACTGGGTGTAGACACACTGGGTGTAGATACACTGGATGTAGACACACTGGGTGTAGACACACTGGGTGTAGATACACTGGGTGTAGACACACTAGGTGTAGATACACTGGGTGTAGACACATTGGGTGTAGATACACTGGGTGTAGACGCACTGGGTGTAGATACACTGGGTGTAGTCACACTGGGTGTAGACACACTGGGTGTAGACACACTGGATGTAGAAACACTGGGTGTAGACACACTGGGTGTAGATATACTGGGTGTAGATGCACTGGGTGTAGACACACTGGGTGTAGACACACTGGGTGTAGACACACTGGGTGCAGATACATTGGGTGTGGACACACTGGGTGTAGATGCACTGGGTGTAGACGCACTGGATGTAGACACACTAGGTGTAGACACACTGGGTGCAGATACACTGGGTGTAGACACACTGGGTGTAGACACATTGGTGTAGACACATTGGGTGTAGATAGACTGGGTGTAGACACACTGAGTATAGACACACTGGGTACAGATACACTGGGTGTAGACACACTGGCTGTAGATACACTGCGTGTAGATACATTGGGTGTAGATACACTGGGTGTAGACCCACTGGGTGTAGATACACTGGGTGTAGACACACTGGGTGTAGACACACTGGGTGTATATACACTGGATGTACATACACTGGGTGTAGGCGCACTGGGTGTAGATACACTGGGTGTAGACACACTGGGTGTAGATACACTGGGTGTAGATATACTGGGTGTAGACACACTGGGTGTAGACACACAGGGTGTAGATACACTGGGTGTGGACACACTGGGTGCAGAAACACAGGGTGTAGATACACTGGGTGTGGACACACTGGGTGCAGAAACACTGCGTATAGACACACTATGTGTAGACACACTAGGTGTAGATACACTGGGTGTAGACACACTGGGTGTAGATACACAGGGTGTAGACACACTGGGTGTAGATATACTGGGTGTAGACACACTGGGTGTAGACACACTAGGTGTAGATACACTGGGTGTGGACACACTGGGTGCAGAAACACTGGGTATAGACACACTGGGTATAGACACACTGGGAGTAGACACACTGGGTATAGACACACTGGGTGTAGATACACTGGGTGTGGACACACTGGGTGCAGAAACACTGCGTATAGACACACTATGTGTAGACACACTAGGTGTAGATACACTGGGTGTAGACACACTGGGTGTAGATACACAGGGTGCAGAAACACTGGGTATAGACACACTGGGTATAGACACACTGGGAGTAGACACACTGGGTATAGACACACTGGGTGTTGACACACTGGGAATAGACACACTAGGAATAGACACACTGGGTGTAGACACACTGGATGTAGACACACTGGGTGTAGATACACTGGGTGTGGACACACTGGGTGCAGAAACACTGGGTATAGACACACTGGGTATAGACACACTGGGTATAGACACACTGGGTGTAGACACACTGGGTGTAGACACACTGGATGTAGAAACACTGGGTGTAGACACACTGGGTGTAGATATACTGGGTGTAGACACACTGGGTGTAGACACACAGGGTGTAGATACACTGGGTGTGGACACACTGGGTGCAGAAACACTGCGTATAGACACACTATGTGTAGACACACTAGGTGTAGATACACTGGGTGTAGACACACTGGGTGTAGATACACAGGGTGTAGACACACTGGGTGTAGATATACTGGGTGTAGACACACTGGGTGTAGACACACTAGGTGTAGACACACTGGGTGTAGATACACTGGGTGTGGACACACTGGGTGCAGAAACACTGGGTATAGACACACTGGGCATAGACACACTGGGAGTAGACACACTGGGTATAGACACACTGGGTGTTGACACACTGGGAATAGACACACTAGGAATAGACACACTGGGTGTAGACACACTGGATGTAGACACACTGGGTGTAGATACACTGGGAGTAGACACACTGAGTGTAGACACACTGGGTGTAGATGAACTGGGTGTAGACACATTGGGTGTAGACACACTGGGCACAGACACACTGGGCACAGACACACTGGCTTTAAATACATTGGGTGTAGATAAACTGGGTGTAGACACACTGGGTGTAGACCCACTGGGTGTAGACACACTGGGTGTAGATACACTGGATGTAGACACACTGGGTGTAGACACACTGGGTGTAGACACACTGGGTGTAGATACACTGGGCGTGGACACACTGGGTGCAGAAACACTGGGTATAGACACACTGGGTATAGACACACTGGGAGTAGACACACTGGGTATAGACACACTGGGTGTTGACACACTGGGAATAGACACACTAGGAATAGACACACTGGGTGTAGACACACTGGATGTAGACACACTGGGTGTAGATACACTGGGTGTAGACACACTGAGTGTAGACACACTGGGTGTAGATGAACTGGGTGTAGACACACTGGGAGTAGACACACTGGGTATAGACACACTGGGTGTTGACACACTGGGAATAGACACACTAGGAATAGACACACTGGGTGTAGACACACTGGATGTAGACACACTGGCTTTAAATACATTGGGTGTAGATAAACTGGGTGTAGACACACTGGGTGTAGACACACTGGGTGTAGACACACTGGGTGTAGATACACTGGATGTAGACACACTGGGTGTAGACACACTGGGTGTAGACACACTGGGTGTAGATATACTGGGTGTAGACACAATTGGTGTAGACACACTGGGTGTTGATACACTGGATGTAGACACATTGGATGTAGAAACACTGGGTGTAGATACACTGGGTGTAGATACACTGGGTCTAGACACATTGGTGTAGACACACTGGGTGTCGATACACTGGGTGTGGACACACTGGGTGCAGAAACATTGGGTAGAGACACACTTTGTATAGACACACTGGGAGTGGAAACACTGGGTATAGACACACTGGGTGCAGATACACTGGGTGTAGACACACTGGGTGTAGATACACTGGGTGTAGACACACTGAGTGTAGATGCACTGGGTGTAGACACACTGGGTGTGGACACACTGGGTGTAGACACACTGGGTGCAGACACATTGGGTGTAGACACACTGGGTGTAGATGCACTGGGTGTAGACGCACTGGGTGTAGACACACTGGGTGTAGATACACTGGGTGTAGACACACTGGGTGTAGACACATTGGTGTAGACATATTGGGTGTAGATACACTGGGTGTAGATACACTGGGTGTGGACACACTGGGTGCAGAAACACTGGGTATAGACACACTGGGTATAGACACACTGGGAGTAGACACACTGGGTATAGACACACTGGGTGTAGACACACTGGGAATAGACACACTGGGAATAGACACACTGGGTGTAGACACACTGGATGTAGACACACTGGGTGTAGATACACTGGGTGTAGACACACTGAGTGTAGACACACTGGGTGTAGATGAACTGGGTGTAGACACATTGGGTGTAGACACACTGGGCATAGACACACTGGCTTTAAATACATTGGGTGTAGATAAACTGGGTGTAGACACACTGGGTGTAGACACACTGGGTGTAGATACACTGGATGTAGAAACACTGTGTGTAGACACACTGGGTGTAGACACACTGGGTGTAGATATACTGGGTGTGGACACACTGGGTGTAGACACACTGGGTGTTGATACACTGGGTGTGGACACACTGGGTGTAGATACACTGGGTGTAGACACACTGGGTGTAGATACACTGGGTGTAGGCACACTGGGTGTAGATACATTGGTGTCGAGACATTGGATGTCGATACATTGGGTGTAGACACACTAGGTGTAGATACTATGGGTGTAGATACACTGGGTGTAGACACACTGGGTGTAGATACACTGGGTGTAGACACACTGGATGTAGAAACACTGGGTGTAGACACACTGGGTGTAGATATACTGGATGTAGACACACTGGGTGTAGACACACTGGGTGTAGATACACTGGGTGTGGACACACTGGGTGCAGAAACACTGCGTATAGACACACTGGGTGTAGACACACTAGGTGTAGATACACTGGGTGTAGACACACTGGGTGTAGATATACTGGGTGTAGACACACTGGGTGTAGACACACTGGGTGTCGACACACTGGTGTAGATATACTGGGTGTAGATACACTGTGTATAGACACACTGAGTGTAGACACACTGGGTGTACATACACTGGGTGTAGACACACTGGCTGTAGAAACACTGGGTGTAGACACACTGGGTGTAGACACACTGGGTGCAGATACTATGGGTGTAGATACACTGGGTGTCGACACACTGGGTGTAGACACACTGGGTGTAGATACACTGGGTGTAGACACACTGAGTGTAGACACACTGGGTGTAGATACACTGGGTGTAGACACACTGGATGTAGATACTATGGGTGTAGATACACTGGGTGTAGACACACTGGGTGTAGACACACTGGGTGTAGATACACTGAATGTAGACACACTGGGTTTAGACACACTGGGTGTAGATACACTGGGTGTAGACACATTGGTGTAGATACACTGGGTGTAGATGCACTGGGTGTAGATACACTGGGTGTAGACACACTGGGTGTAGACACACTGGGTGTAGATGCACTGGGTGTAGACACACTGGGTGTCGACACATTGCTGTCGACACATTGGGTGTAGATACACTAGGTGTAGACACACTGAGTATAGACACACTGGGTGTAGATACACTGGGTGTAGACACACTGTCTGTGGACACACTGGGTGTAGATACACTGGGTGTAGACACACTGGGTGTAGATACTATGGGTGTAGATACACTGGGTGTAGATACACTGGGTGTAGACACACTGGGTGTAGACACACTGGGTGTAGACACACTGGGTGTAGATACACTGGGTGTAGACACACTAGGTGTAGAACACTGGGTGTAGACACATTTGGTGTAGATAAACTGGGTGTAGACACACTGGGTGTAGACACACTGGGTGCAGATACACTGGGTGTAGACACACTGGGTGTAGACGCATTGGTGTCGACACATTGGGTGTAGATACACTGGGTGTAGACACACTGAGTATAGACACACTGGGTGTAGATACACTGGGTGTAGACACACTGGCTGTAGACACACTGGGTGTAGATATACTGGGTGTAGACACACTGGATGTAGACACACTGGGTGTAGATACACTGGGTGTGGACACACTGGGTGCAGAAACACTGGGTATAGACACACTGGGTATAGACACACTGGGTGTAGACACACTGGGTGTAGACACACTGGATGTAGAAACACTGGGTGTAGACACACTGGGTGTAGATATACTGGGTGTAGACACACTGGGTGTAGGCACACAGGGTGTAGATACACTGGGTGTGGACACACTGGGTGCAGAAACACTGCGTATAGACACACTATGTGTAGACACACTAGGTGTAGATACACTGGGTGTAGACACACTGGGTGTAGATACACAGGGTGTAGACACACTGGGTGTAGATATACTGGGTGTAGACACACTGGGTGTAGACACACTAGGTGTAGACACACTGGGTGTAGATACACTGGGTGTGGACACACTGGGTGCAGAAACACTGGGTATAGACACACTGGGCATAGACACACTGGGAGTAGACACACTGGGTATAGACACACTGGGTGTTGACACACTGGGAATAGACACACTAGGAATAGACACACTGGGTGTAGACACACTGGATGTAGACACACTGGGTGTAGATACACTGGGAGTAGACACACTGAGTGTAGACACACTGGGTGTAGATGAACTGGGTGTAGACACATTGGGTGTAGACACACTGGGCACAGACACACTGGGCACAGACACACTGGCTTTAAATACATTGGGTGTAGATAAACTGGGTGTAGACACACTGGGTGTAGACCCACTGGGTGTAGACACACTGGGTGTAGATACACTGGATGTAGACACACTGGGTGTAGACACACTGGGTGTAGACACACTGGGTGTAGATACACTGGGCGTGGACACACTGGGTGCAGAAACACTGGGTATAGACACACTGGGTATAGACACACTGGGAGTAGACACACTGGGTATAGACACACTGGGTGTTGACACACTGGGAATAGACACACTAGGAATAGACACACTGGGTGTAGACACACTGGAGGTAGACACACTGGGTGTAGATACACTGGGTGTAGACACACTGAGTGTAGACACACTGGGTGTAGATGAACTGGGTGTAGACACACTGGGAGTAGACACACTGGGTATAGACACACTGGGTGTTGACACACTGGGAATAGACACACTAGGAATAGACACACTGGGTGTAGACACACTGGATGTAGACACACTGGCTTTAAATACATTGGGTGTAGATAAACTGGGTGTAGACACACTGGGTGTAGACACACTGGGTGTAGACACACTGGGTGTAGATACACTGGATGTAGACACACTGGGTGTAGACACACTGGGTGTAGACACACTGGGTGTAGATATACTGGGTGTAGACACAATTGGTGTAGACACACTGGGTGTTGATACACTGGATGTAGACACACTGGATGTAGAAACACTGGGTGTAGATACACTGGGTGTAGATACACTGGGTCTAGACACACTTGGTGTAGACACACTGGGTGTCGATACACTGGGTGTGGACACACTGGGTGCAGAAACATTGGGTAGAGACACACTTTGTATAGACACACTGGGAGTGGAAACACTGGGTATAGACACACTGGGTGCAGATACACTGGGTGTAGACACACTGGGTGTAGATACACTGGGTGTAGACACACTGAGTGTAGATGCACTGGGTGTAGACACACTGGGTGTGGACACACTGGGTGTAGACACACTGGGTGCAGAAACATTGGGTGTAGACACACTGGGTGTAGATGCACTGGGTGTAGACGCACTGGGTGTAGACACACTGGGTGTAGATACACTGGGTGTAGACACACTGGGTGTAGACACATTGGTGTAGACATATTGGGTGTAGATACATTGGGTGTAGATACACTGGGTGTGGACACACTGGGTGCAGAAACACTGGGTATAGACACACTGGGTATAGACACACTGGGAGTAGACACACTGGGTATAGACACACTGGGTGTAGACACACTGGGAATAGACACACTGGGAATAGACACACTGGGTGTAGACACACTGGATGTAGACACACTGGGTGTAGATACACTGGGTGTAGACACACTGAGTGTAGACACACTGGGTGTAGATGAACTGGGTGTAGACACATTGGGTGTAGACACACTGGGCATAGACACACTGGCTTTAAATACATTGGGTGTAGATAAACTGGGTGTAGACACACTGGGTGTAGACACACTGGGTGTAGATACACTGGATGTAGAAACACTGCGTGTAGACACACTGGGTGTAGACACACTGGGTGTAGATATACTGGGTGTGGACACACTGGGTGTAGACACACTGGGTGTTGATACACTGGGTGTGGACACACTGGGTGTAGATACACTGGGTGTAGACACACTGGGTGTAGATACACTGGGTGTAGGCACACTGGGTGTAGATACATTGGTGTCGAGACATTGGATGTCGATACATTGGGTGTAGACACACTAGGTGTAGATACTATGGGTGTAGATACACTGGGTGTAGACACACTGGGTGTAGATACACTGGGTGTAGACACACTGGATGTAGAAACACTGGATGTAGAAACACTGGGTGTAGACACACTGGGTGTAGATATACTGGATGTAGACACACTGGGTGTAGACACACTGGGTGTAGATACACTGGGTGTGGACACACTGGGTGCAGAAACACTGCGTATAGACACACTGGGTGTAGACACACTAGGTGTAGATACACTGGGTGTAGACACACTGGGTGTAGATATACTGGGTGTAGACACACTGGGTGTAGACACACTGGGTGTCGACACACTGGTGTAGATATACTGGGTGTAGATACACTGTGTATAGACACACTGAGTGTAGACACACTGGGTGTACATACACTGGGTGTAGACACACTGGCTGTAGAAACACTGGGTGTAGACACACTGGGTGTAGACACACTGGGTGCAGATACTATGGGTGTAGATACACTGGGTGTCGACACACTGGGTGTAGACACACTGGGTGTAGATACACTGGGTGTAGACACACTGAGTGTAGACACACTGGGTGTAGATACACTGGGTGTAGACACACTGGATGTAGATACTATGGGTGTAGATACACTGGGTGTAGACACACTGGGTGTAGACACACTGGGTGTAGATACACTGAATGTAGACACACTGGGTTTAGACACACTGGGTGTAGATACACTGGGTGTAGACACATTGGTGTAGATACACTGGGTGTAGATGCACTGGGTGTAGATACACTGGGTGTAGACACACTGGGTGTAGACACACTGGGTGTAGATGCACTGGGTGTAGACACACTGGGTGTCGACACATTGCTGTCGACACATTGGGTGTAGATACACTAGGTGTAGACACACTGAGTATAGACACACTGGGTGTAGATACACTGGGTGTAGACACACTGTCTGTGGACACACTGGGTGTAGATACACTGGGTGTAGACACACTGGGTGTAGATACTATGGGTGCAGATACACTGGGTGTAGATACACTGGGTGTAGACACACTGGGTGTAGACACACTGGGTGTAGACACACTGGGTGTAGATACACTGGGTGTAGACACACTAGGTGTAGAACACTGGGTGTAGACACATTTGGTGTAGATAAACTGGGTGTAGACACACTGGGTGTAGACACACTGGGTGCAGATACACTGGGTGTAGACACACTGGGTGTAGACGCATTGGTGTCGACACATTGGGTGTAGATACACTGGGTGTAGACACACTGAGTATAGACACACTGGTTGTAGATACACTGGGTGTAGACACACTGGCTGTAGACACACTGGGTGTAGATATACTGGGTGTAGACACATTGGGTGTAGATACTATGGGTGTAGATACACTGGGTTTAGATACACTGGGTGTAGACACACTGGGTGTATATACACTGGGTATGGACACACTGGGTGCAGACACACTGGGTATAGACACACTGGGTGTAGACACACTAGGTGTAGATACACTGGGTGTAGACACATTGGGTGTAGATACACTCGGTGTAGATGCACTGGGTGTAGATACACTGGTTGTAGACACACTGGGTGTATATATACTGGGTGTAGATACACTGGGTGTAGACACACTGGGTGTAGACACACTGGGTGTAGATACACTGGGTGTGGATACACTGGGTGCAGAAACACTGGGTATAGACACACTGGGTATAGACACACTGGGTGTAGACACACTGGGTGTAGGTACACTGGGTGTGGACACACTGGGTGCAAAAACACTGGGTATAGACACACTGGGTATAGACACACTGGGAGTAGACACACTGGGTATAGACACACTGGGTGTAGACACACTGGGAGTAGACACACTGGGTGTAGACACACTGGATGTAGACACACTGGGTGTAGATACACTGGGTGTAGACACACTGAGTGTAGACACACTGGGTGTAGATACACTGGGTGTAGACACACTGAGTGTAGACACACTGGGTGTAGATACACTGGGTGTAGACACACTGAGTGTAGACACACTGGGTGTAGATACACTGGGTGTAGACACACTGAGTGTAGACACACTGGGTGTAGATGAACTGGGTGTAGACACATTGGGTGTAGACACACTGGGCATAGACACACTGGCTTTAAATACATTGGGTGTAGATAAACTGGGTGTAGACACACTGGGTGTAGACACACTGGGTGTAGACACACTGGGTGTAGATACACTGGATGTAGACACACTGCGTGTAGGCACACTGGGTGTAGACACACTGGGTGTAGATATACTGGGTGTAGACACACTGGGTGTAGACACACTGGGTGTTGATACACTGGGTGTGGACACACTGGGTGCAGAAACACTGGGCATAGACACACTGGGTATAGACACACTGGGTGTAGATATACTGGATGTAGACACACTGGGTGTAGATACACTGGGTGTAGATAAACTGGGTCTAGACAGACTTGGTGTAGACTCACTGGGTGTAGACACACTGGGTGTAGACACACTGGGTGTAGATACACTGGGTGTAGACACACTAGTTGTAGATACACTGGGTGAAGACACATTGGGTGTAGATACACTGGGTGTAGACGCACTGGGTGTAGATACACTGGGTGTAGACACAATGGGTGTAGATACACTGGGTGTAGACACACTGGGTGTAGATACATTGGTGTCGAGACATTGGATGTCGATACATTGGGTGTAGACACACTAGGTGTAGATACTATGGGTGTAGATACACTGGGTGTAGACACACTGGGTGTAGATACACTGGGTGTAGACACACTGGATGTAGAAACACTGGGTGTAGACACACTGGGTGTAGATATACTGGATGTAGACACACTGGGTGTAGACACACTGGGTGTAGATACACTGGGTGTAGACACACTGGGTGCAGAAACACTGCGTATAGACACACTGGGTGTAGACACACTAGGTGTAGATACACTGGGTTTAGACACACTGGGTGTAGATATACTGGGTGTAGACACACTGGGTGTAGACACACTGGGTATCGACACACTGGTGTAGATATACTGGGTGTAGATACACTGTGTATAGACACACTGAGTGTAGACACACTGGGTGTAGACACACTGAGTGTAGACACACTGGGTGTAGATACACTGGGTGTAGACACACTGAGTGTAGACACACTGGGTGTAGATACACTGGGTGTAGACACACTGAGTGTAGACACACTGGGTGTAGATGAACTGGGTGTAGACACATTGGGTGTAGACACACTGGGCATAGACACACTGGCTTTAAATACATTGGGTGTAGATAAACTGGGTGTAGACACACTGGGTGTAGACACACTGGGTGTAGATACACTGGATGTAGACACACTGCGTGTAGGCACACTGGGTGTAGACACACTGGGTGTAGATATACTGGGTGTAGACACACTGGGTGTAGACACACTGGGTGTTGATACACTGGGTGTGGACACACTGGGTGCAGAAACACTGGGCATAGACACACTGGGTATAGACACACTGGGTGTAGATATACTGGATGTAGACACACTGGGTGTAGATACACTGGGTGTAGATAAACTGGGTCTAGACAGACTTGGTGTAGACTCACTGGGTGTAGATACACTGGGTGTAGACACACTGGGTGTAGATACACTGGGTGTAGACACACTAGTTGTAGATACACTGGGTGAAGACACATTGGGTGTAGATACACTGGGTGTAGACGCACTGGGTGTAGATACACTGGGTGTAGACACAATGGGTGTAGATACACTGGGTGTAGACACACTGGGTGTAGATACATTGGTGTCGAGACATTGGATGTCGATACATTGGGTGTAGACACACTAGGTGTAGATACTATGGGTGTAGATACACTGGGTGTAGACACACTGGGTGTAGATACACTGGGTGTAGACACACTGGATGTAGAAACACTGGGTGTAGACACACTGGGTGTAGATATACTGGATGTAGACACACTGGGTGTAGACACACTGGGTGTAGATACACTGGGTGTGGACACACTGGGTGCAGAAACACTGCGTATAGACACACTGGGTGTAGACACACTAGGTGTAGATACACTGGGTTTAGACACACTGGGTGTAGATATACTGGGTGTAGACACACTGGGTGTAGACACACTGGGTGTCGACACACTGGTGTAGATATACTGGGTGTAGATACACTGTGTATAGACACACTGAGTGTAGACACACTGGGTGTAGACACACTGAGTGTAGACACACTGGGTGTAGATACACTGGGTGTAGACACACTGAGTGTAGACACACTGGGTGTAGATGAACTGGGTGTAGACACATTGGGTGTAGACACACTGGGTGTAGATACACTGGATGTAGACACACTGCGTGTAGGCACACTGGGTGTAGACACACTGGGTGTAGATATACTGGGTGTAGACACACTGGGTGTAGACACACTGGGTGTTGATACACTGGGTGTGGACACACTGGGTGCAGGAACACTGGGCATAGACACACTGGGTATAGACACACTGGGTGTAGATATACTGGATGTAGACACACTGGGTGTAGATACACTGGGTGTAGATAAACTGGGTCTAGACAGACTTGGTGTAGACTCACTGGGTGTAGACACACTGGGTGTAGACACACTGGGTGTAGATACACTGGGTGTAGACACACTAGTTGTAGATACACTGGGTGAAGACACATTGGGTGTAGATACACTGGGTGTAGACGCACTGGGTGTAGATACACTGGGTGTAGACACAATGGGTGTAGATACACTGGGTGTAGACACACTGGGTGTAGATACATTGGTGTCGAGACATTGGATGTCGATACATTGGGTGTAGACACACTAGGTGTAGATACTATGGGTGTAGATACACCGGGTGTAGACACACTGGGTGTAGATACACTGGGTGTAGACACACTGGATGTAGAAACACTGGGTGTAGACACACTGGGTGTAGATATACTGGATGTAGACACACTGGGTGTAGACACACTGGGTGTAGATACACTGGGTGTGGACACACTGGGTGCAGAAACACTGCGTATAGACACACTGGGTGTAGACACACTAGGTGTAGATACACTGGGTTTAGACACACTGGGTGTAGATATACTGGGTGTAGACACACTGGGTGTAGACACGCTGGGTGTCGACACACTGGTGTAGATATACTGGGTGTAGATACACTGTGTATAGACACACTGAGTGTAGACACACTTGGTGTAGATACACTGGGTGTAGACACACTGGCTGTAGAAACACTGGGTGTAGACACACTGGGTGTAGACACACTGGATGTAGATACTATGGGTGTAGATACACTGGGTGTCGACACACTGGGTGTAGACACACTGGGTGTAGATACACTGGGTGTAGACACACTGGGTGCAGACACACTGGGCGTAGATACACTGAATGTAGACACACTGGGTTTAGACACACTGGGTGTAGATGCACTGGGTGTAGACACACTGGGTGTCGACACATTGTTGTCGACACATTGGGTGTAGATACACTGGGTGTAGACACACTGGCTGTAGAAACACTGGGTGTAGACACACTGGGTGTAGACACACTGGATGTAGATACTATGGGTGTAGATACACTGGGTGTCGACACACTGGGTGTAGACACACTGGGTGTAGATACACTGGGTGTAGACACACTGGGTGTAGATACACTGGGTGTAGACACACTGAGTATAGACACACTGGGTGTAGATACACTGGGTCTAGACACACTGGCTGTAGACACACTGGGTGTAGATACACTGGGTGAAGACACACTGGGTGTAGATACGATGGGTGTAGATACACTGGGTGTCGACACACTGGGTGTAGACACACTGGTGTAGATACACTGGGTGTAGACACACTGGGTGTAGATATACTGGGTGTAGACACACTGGGTGTAGACACACTGGGTGTTGATACACTGGGTGTGGACACACTGGGTGCAGAAACACTGGGCATAGACACACTGGGTATAGACACACTGGGTGTAGATATACTGGATGTAGACACACTGGGTGTAGATACACTGGGTGTAGATAAACTGGGTCTAGACAGACTTGGTGTAGACTCACTGGGTGTAGACACACTGGGTGTAGACACACTGGGTGTAGATACACTGGGTGTAGACACACTAGTTGTAGATACACTGGGTGAAGACACATTGGGTGTAGATACACTGGGTGTAGACGCACTGGGTGTAGATACACTGGGTGTAGACACAATGGGTGTAGATACACTGGGTGTAGACACACTGGGTGTAGATACATTGGTGTCGAGACATTGGATGTCGATACATTGGGTGTAGACACACTAGGTGTAGATACTATGGGTGTAGATACACTGGGTGTAGACACACTGGGTGTAGATACACTGGGTGTAGACACACTGGATGTAGAAACACTGGGTGTAGACACACTGGGTGTAGATATACTGGATGTAGACACACTGGGTGTAGACACACTGGGTGTAGATACACTGGGTGTAGACACACTGGGTGCAGAAACACTGCGTATAGACACACTGGGTGTAGACACACTAGGTGTAGATACACTGGGTTTAGACACACTGGGTGTAGATATACTGGGTGTAGACACACTGGGTGTAGACACACTGGGTATCGACACACTGGTGTAGATATACTGGGTGTAGATACACTGTGTATAGACACACTGAGTGTAGACACACTGGGTGTAGACACACTGAGTGTAGACACACTGGGTGTAGATACACTGGGTGTAGACACACTGAGTGTAGACACACTGGGTGTAGATACACTGGGTGTAGACACACTGAGTGTAGACACACTGGGTGTAGATGAACTGGGTGTAGACACATTGGGTGTAGACACACTGGGCATAGACACACTGGCTTTAAATACATTGGGTGTAGATAAACTGGGTGTAGACACACTGGGTGTAGACACACTGGGTGTAGATACACTGGATGTAGACACACTGCGTGTAGGCACACTGGGTGTAGACACACTGGGTGTAGATATACTGGGTGTAGACACACTGGGTGTAGACACACTGGGTGTTGATACACTGGGTGTGGACACACTGGGTGCAGAAACACTGGGCATAGACACACTGGGTATAGACACACTGGGTGTAGATATACTGGATGTAGACACACTGGGTGTAGATACACTGGGTGTAGATAAACTGGGTCTAGACAGACTTGGTGTAGACTCACTGGGTGTAGATACACTGGGTGTAGACACACTGGGTGTAGATACACTGGGTGTAGACACACTAGTTGTAGATACACTGGGTGAAGACACATTGGGTGTAGATACACTGGGTGTAGACGCACTGGGTGTAGATACACTGGGTGTAGACACAATGGGTGTAGATACACTGGGTGTAGACACACTGGGTGTAGATACATTGGTGTCGAGACATTGGATGTCGATACATTGGGTGTAGACACACTAGGTGTAGATACTATGGGTGTAGATACACTGGGTGTAGACACACTGGGTGTAGATACACTGGGTGTAGACACACTGGATGTAGAAACACTGGGTGTAGACACACTGGGTGTAGATATACTGGATGTAGACACACTGGGTGTAGACACACTGGGTGTAGATACACTGGGTGTGGACACACTGGGTGCAGAAACACTGCGTATAGACACACTGGGTGTAGACACACTAGGTGTAGATACACTGGGTTTAGACACACTGGGTGTAGATATACTGGGTGTAGACACACTGGGTGTAGACACACTGGGTGTCGACACACTGGTGTAGATATACTGGGTGTAGATACACTGTGTATAGACACACTGAGTGTAGACACACTGGGTGTAGACACACTGAGTGTAGACACACTGGGTGTAGATACACTGGGTGTAGACACACTGAGTGTAGACACACTGGGTGTAGATGAACTGGGTGTAGACACATTGGGTGTAGACACACTGGGTGTAGATACACTGGATGTAGACACACTGCGTGTAGGCACACTGGGTGTAGACACACTGGGTGTAGATATACTGGGTGTAGACACACTGGGTGTAGACACACTGGGTGTTGATACACTGGGTGTGGACACACTGGGTGCAGGAACACTGGGCATAGACACACTGGGTATAGACACACTGGGTGTAGATATACTGGATGTAGACACACTGGGTGTAGATACACTGGGTGTAGATAAACTGGGTCTAGACAGACTTGGTGTAGACTCACTGGGTGTAGACACACTGGGTGTAGACACACTGGGTGTAGATACACTGGGTGTAGACACACTAGTTGTAGATACACTGGGTGAAGACACATTGGGTGTAGATACACTGGGTGTAGACGCACTGGGTGTAGATACACTGGGTGTAGACACAATGGGTGTAGATACACTGGGTGTAGACACACTGGGTGTAGATACATTGGTGTCGAGACATTGGATGTCGATACATTGGGTGTAGACACACTAGGTGTAGATACTATGGGTGTAGATACACCGGGTGTAGACACACTGGGTGTAGATACACTGGGTGTAGACACACTGGATGTAGAAACACTGGGTGTAGACACACTGGGTGTAGATATACTGGATGTAGACACACTGGGTGTAGACACACTGGGTGTAGATACACTGGGTGTGGACACACTGGGTGCAGAAACACTGCGTATAGACACACTGGGTGTAGACACACTAGGTGTAGATACACTGGGTTTAGACACACTGGGTGTAGATATACTGGGTGTAGACACACTGGGTGTAGACACGCTGGGTGTCGACACACTGGTGTAGATATACTGGGTGTAGATACACTGTGTATAGACACACTGAGTGTAGACACACTTGGTGTAGATACACTGGGTGTAGACACACTGGCTGTAGAAACACTGGGTGTAGACACACTGGGTGTAGACACACTGGATGTAGATACTATGGGTGTAGATACACTGGGTGTCGACACACTGGGTGTAGACACACTGGGTGTAGATACACTGGGTGTAGACACACTGGGTGCAGACACACTGGGCGTAGATACACTGAATGTAGACACACTGGGTTTAGACACACTGGGTGTAGATGCACTGGGTGTAGACACACTGGGTGTCGACACATTGTTGTCGACACATTGGGTGTAGATACACTGGGTGTAGACACACTGGCTGTAGAAACACTGGGTGTAGACACACTGGGTGTAGACACACTGGATGTAGATACTATGGGTGTAGATACACTGGGTGTCGACACACTGGGTGTAGACACACTGGGTGTAGATACACTGGGTGTAGACACACTGGGTGTAGATACACTGGGTGTAGACACACTGAGTATAGACACACGGGGTGTAGATACACTGGGTCTAGACACACTGGCTGTAGACACACTGGGTGTAGATACACTGGGTGAAGACACACTGGGTGTAGATACGATGGGTGTAGATACACTGGGTGTCGACACACTGGGTGTAGACACACTGGTGTAGATACACTGGGTGTAGACACACTGGGTGTAGACACACTGGGTGTAGATACACTGAATGTAGACACACTGGGTTTAGACACACTGGGTGTAGATACACTGGGTGTAGACACATTGGTGTAGATACACTGGGTGTAGATGCACTGGGTGTAGATACACTGGGTGTAGACACACTGGGTGTAGACACACTGGGTGTAGATACACTGGGTTTAGACACACTGGGTGTCGACACATTGTTGTCGACACATTGGGTGTAGATACACTAGGTGTAGACACACTGAGTATAGACACACTGGGTGTAGATACACTGGGTGTAGACACACTGTCTGTGGACACACTGGGTGTAGATACACTGGGGGTAGACACACTGGGTGTAGATACTATGGGTGTAGATACACTGGGTGTAGATACACTGGGTGTAGACACACTGGGTGTAGACACACTGGGTGTAGATACACTGGGTGTAGACACACTAGGTGTAGAACACTGGGTGTAGACACATTTGGTGTAGATAAACTGGGTGTAGATGCACTGGGTGTGGACACACTGGGTGTAGACACACTGGGTGCAGATACACTGGGTGTAGACACACTGGGTGTAGACGCATTGGTGTCGACACATTGGGTGTAGATACACTGGGTGTAGACACACTGAGTATAGACACACTGGGTGTAGATACACTGGGTCTAGACACACTGGCTGTAGACACACTGGGTGTAGATATACTGGGTGTAGACACATTGGGTGTAGATACTATGGGTGTAGATACACTGGGTTTAGATACACTGGGTGTAGACACACTGGGTGTATATACACTGGGTGTGGACACACTGGGTGCAGACACACTGGGTATAGACACACTGGGTGTAGACACACTAGGTGTAGATACACTGGGTGTAGACACATTGGGTGTAGATACACTGGATGTAGACACACTGGGTGTAGACACACTGGGTGTAGATACACTGGGTGTAGACACACTAGGTGCAGATACACTGGGTGTAGACACATTGGGTGTAGATACACTGGGTGTAGACGCACTGGATGTAGATACACTGGGTGTAGACACACTGGGTGTAGACTCACTGGGTGTAGATGCACTGGGTGTAGACGCAGTGGTTGTAGACACACTGGGTGTAGACACACTGGGTGTAGATACATTGGGTGTAGACACACTGGGTGTAGACACATTGGTGTAGACACATTGGGTGTAGATACACTGGGTGTAGACACACTGAGTATAGACACACTGGGTATAGATACACTGGGTGTAGACACACTGGCTGTTGATACACTGAGTGTTGATACTATGGGTGTAGATACACTGGGTGTAGACCCACTGGGTGTAGATACACTGGGTGTAGACACACTGGGTGTAGACACACTGGGTGTATATACACTGGATGTAGACACACTGGGTGTAGACGCACTGGGTATAGATACACTGGGTGTAGACACACTGGGTGTAGATACACTGGGTGTAGACACACTAGGTGTAGATACTATGGGTGTAGATACACTGGGTGTAGACACACTGGGTGTAGATACACTGGGTGTAGACACACTGGGTGTAGACACACTGGGTGTAGACACACTAGGTGTAGATACTATGGGCGTAGATACACTGGGTGTAGACACACTGGGTGTAGATACACTGGGTGTAGACACACTGGGTGTAGACACACTGGGTGTAGACACACTGGATGTAGAAACACTGGGTGTAGACACACTGGGTGTAGATATACTGGGTGTAGACACACTGGGTGTAGACACACTGGGTGTAGATACACTGGGTGTGGACACACTGGGTGCAGAAACACTGCGTATAGACACACTGGGTGTAGACACACTAGGTGTAGATACACTGGGTGTAGACACACTGGGTGTAGATACACAGGGTGTAGACACACTGGGTGTAGATATACTGGGTGTAGACACACTGGGTGTAGACACACTGGGTGTAGATACACTGGGTGTGGACACACTGGGTGCAGAAACACTGCGTATAGACACACTGGGTGTAGACACACTAGGTGTAGATACACTGGGTGTAGACACACTGGGTGTAAATACACAGGGTGTAGACACACTGGGTGTAGATATACTGGGTGTAGATACACTTGGTGTGGACACACTAGGTGCAGAAACACTGGGTATAGACACACTGGGTATAGACACACTGGGAGTAGACACTCTGGGTATAGACACACTGGGTGTAGACACACTGGATGTAGACACACTGGGTGTAGATACACTGGGTATAGACACACTGAGTGTAGACACACTGGGTGTAGATGAACTGTGAGTAGATATACTGAGTGTAGACACACTGGGTGTAGATGAACTGTGAGTAGATATACTGGGTGTAGATACACTGGGTGTAGACACACTGGCTGTAGAAACACTGGGTGTAGACACACTGGGTGTAGACACACTGGGTGCAGATACTATGGGTGTAGATACACTGGGTGTCGACACACTGGGTGTAGACACACTAGGTGTAGATACACTGGGTGTAGACACACTGAGTGTAGACACACTGGGTGTAGATACACTGGGTGTAGACACACTGGATGTAGATACTATGGGTGTAGATACACTGGGTGTCGACACACTGGGTGTAGACACACTGGGTGTAGATACACTGGGTGTAGACACACTGGGTGTAGACACACTGGGTGTAGATACACTGAATGTAGACACACTGGGTTTAGACACACTGGGTGTAGATACACTGGGTGTAGACACATTGGTGTAGATACACTGGGTGTAGATGCACAGGGTGTAGATACACTGGCTGTAGACACACTGGGTGTAGATACACTGGGTGAAGACACACTGGGTGTAGATACGATGGGTGTAGATACACTGGGTGTCGACACACTGGGTGTAGACACACTGGTGTAGATACACTGGGTGTAGACACACTGGGTGTAGACACACTGGGTGTAGACACACTGGGTGTAGATACACTGAATGTAGACACACTGGGTTTAGACACACTGGGTGTAGATACACTGGGTGTAGACACATTGGTGTAGATACACTGGGTGTAGATGCACTGGGTGTAGATACACTGGGTGTAGACACACTGGGTGTAGACACACTGGGTGTAGATGCACTGGGTGTAGACACACTGGGTGTCGACACATTGTTGTCGACACATTGGGTGTAGATACACTAGGTGTAGACACACTGAGTATAGACACACTGGGTGTAGATACACTGGGTGTAGACACACTGTCTGTGGACACACTGGGTGTAGATACACTGGGTGTAGACACACTGGGTGTAGATACTATGGGTGTAGATACACTGGGTGTAGATACACTGGGTGTAGACACACTGGGTGTAGACACACTGGGTGTAGACACACTGGGTGTAGATACACTGGGTGTAGACACACTAGGTGTAGAACACTGGGTGTAGACACATTTGGTGTAGATAAACTGGGTGTAGATGCACTGGGTGTGGACACACTGGGTGTAGACACACTGGGTGCAGATACACTGGGTGCAGACACACTGGGTGTAGACGCATTGGTGTCGACACATTGGGTGTAGATACACTGGGTGTAGACACACTGAGTATAGACACACTGGGTGTAGATACACTGGGTCTAGACACACTGGCTGTAGACACACTGGGTGTAGATATACTGGGTGTAGACACATTGGGTGTAGATACTATGGGTGTAGATACACTGGGTTTAGATACACTGGGTGTAGACACACTGGGTGTATATACACTGGGTGTGGACACACTGGGTGCAGACACACTGGGTATAGACACACTGGGTGTAGACACACTAGGTGTAGATACACTGGGTGTAGACACATTGGGTGTAGATACACTGGATGTAGACACACTGGGTGTAGACACACTGGGTGTAGATACACTGGGTGTAGACACACTAGGTGTAGATACACTGGGTGTAGACACATTGGGTGTAGATACACTGGGTGTAGACGCACTGGATGTAGATACACTGGGTGTAGACACACTGGGTGTAGACTCACTGGGTGTAGATGCACTGGGTGTAGACGCAGTGGGTGTAGACACACTGGGTGTAGACACACTGGGTGTAGATACATTGGGTGTAGACACACTGGGTGTAGACACATTGGTGTAGACACATTGGGTGTAGATACACTGGGTGTAGACACACTGAGTATAGACACACTGGGTATAGATACACTGGGTGTAGACACACTGGCTGTTGATACACTGAGTGTTGATACTATGGGTGTAGATACACTGGGTGTAGACCCACTGGGTGTAGATACACTGGGTGTAGACACACTGGGTGTAGACACACTGGGTGTATATACACTGGATGTAGACACACTGGGTGTAGACGCACTGGGTATAGATACACTGGGTGTAGACACACTGGGTGTAGATACACTGGGTGTAGACACACTAGGTGTAGATACTATGGGTGTAGATACACTGGGTGTAGACACACTGGGTGTAGATACACTGGGTGTAGACACACTGGGTGTAGACACACTGGGTGTAGACACACTAGGTGTAGATACTATGGGCGTAGATACACTGGGTGTAGACACACTGGGTGTAGATACACTGGGTGTAGACACACTGGGTGTAGACACACTGGGTGTAGACACACTGGATGTAGAAACACTGGGTGTAGACACACTGGGTGTAGATATACTGGGTGTAGACACACTGGGTGTAGACACACTGGGTGTAGATACACTGGGTGTGGACACACTGGGTGCAGAAACACTGCGTATAGACACACTGGGTGTAGACACACTAGGTGTAGAAACACTGGGTGTAGACACACTGGGTGTAGATACACAGGGTGTAGACACACTGGGTGTAGACACACTGGGTGTAGATACACTGGGTGTGGACACACTGGGTGCAGAAACACTGCGTATAGACACACTGGGTGTAGACACACTAGGTGTAGATACACTGGGTGTAGAGACACCGGGTGTAAATACACAGGGTGTAGACACACTGGGTGTAGATATACTGGGTGTAGATACACTTGGTGTGGACACACTGGGTGCAGAAACACTGGGTATAGACACACTGGGTATAGACACACTGGGAGTAGACACTCTGGGTATAGACACACTGGGTGTAGACACACTGGATGTAGACACACTGGGTGTAGATACACTGGGTGTAGACACACTGAGTGTAGACACACTGGGTGTAGATGAACTGTGAGTAGATATACTGGGTGTAGACACACTGGGTGTAGACACACTGGGTGTAGACACACTGGGTGTTGATACACTGGGTGTGGACACACTGGGTGCAGAAACACTGGGCATAGACACACTGGGTATAGACACACTGGGAGTGGACATCTGGGTATAGACACACTCGGTGTAGATACACTGGATGTAGACACACTGGGTGTAGATACACTGGGTGTAGATACACTGGGTCTAGACACACTTGGTGTAGACGCACTGGATGTCGATACACTGGGTGTGGACACACTGGGTGCAGAAACACTGGGTAGAGACACACTTTGTATAGACACACTGGGAGTAGATACACTGGGTATAGACACACTGGGTGCAGACACACTGGGTGTAGATACTATGGGTGTAGATACACTGGGTGTAGACCCACTGCGTGTAGATACACTGGGTGTAGACACACTGGGTGTAGACACACTGGGTGTAGATACACTGGATGTAGACACTGGGTGTAGACACACTGGGTGTAGATACACTGGGTGTAGACACACTAGGTGTAGATACACTGTGTGTAGACACATTGGGTGTAGATACACTGGGTGTAGACGCACTGGGTGTAGATACACTGGGTGTAGTCACACTGGGTGTAGACACACTGGGTGTAGACACACTGGATGTAGAAACACTGGGTGTAGACACACTGGGTGTAGATATACTGGGTGTAGATGCACTGGGTGTAGACACACTGGGTGTAGACACACTGGGTGTAGACACACTGGGTGCAGATACATTGGGTGTGGACACACTGGGTGTAGATGCACTGGGTGTAGACGCACTGGGTGTAGACACACTGGGTGTAGACACACTGGGTGCAGATACACTGGGTGTAGACACACTGGGTGTAGACACATTGGTGTAGACACATTGGGTACAGATACACTGGGTGTAGACACACTGGCTGTAGATACACTGCGTGTAGATACACTGGGTGTAGATACACTGGGTGTAGACCCACTGGGTGTAGATACACTGGGTGTAGACACACTGGGTGTAGACACACTGGGTGTATATACACTGGATGTACATACACTGGGTGTAGGCGCACTGGTGTAGATACACTGGGTGTAGACACACTGGGTGTAGATACACTGGGTGTAGATATACTGGGTGTAGACACACCGGGTGTAGACACACAGGGTGTAGATACACTGGGTGTGGACAAACTGGGTGCAGAAACACAGGGTGTAGATACACTGGGTGTGGACACACTGGGTGCAGAAACACTGCGTATAGACACACTATGTGTAGACACACTAGGTGTAGATACACTGGGTGTAGACACACTGGGTGTAGATACACAGGGTGTAGACACACTGGGTGTAGATATACTGGATGTAGACACACTGGGTGTAGACACACTGGGTGTAGATACACTGGGTGTGGACACACTGGGTGCAGAAACACTGCGTATAGACACACTGGGTGTAGACACACTAGGTGTAGATACACTGGGTTTAGACACACTGGGTGTAGATATACTGGGTGTGGACACACTGGGTGTAGACACACTGGGTGTCGACACACTGGTGTAGATATACTGGGTGTAGATACACTGTGTATAGACACACTGAGTGTAGACACACTGGGTGTAGATACACTGGGTGTAGACACACTGGCTGTAGAAACACTGGGTGTAGACACACTGGGTGTAGACACACTGGGTGCAGATACTATGGGTGTAGATACACTGGGTGTCGACACACTGGGTGTAGACACACTAGGTGTAGATACACTGGGTGTAGACACACTGAGTGTAGACACACTGGGTGTAGATACACTGGGTGTAGACACACTGGATGTAGATACTATGGGTGTAGATACACTGGGTGTCGACACACTGGGTGTAGACACACTGGGTGTAGATACACTGGGTGTAGACACACTGGGTGTAGACACACTGGGTGTAGATACACTGAATGTAGACACACTGGGTTTAGACACACTGGGTGTAGATACACTGGGTGTAGACACATTGGTGTAGATACACTGGGTGTAGATGCACAGGGTGTAGATACACTGGCTGTAGACACACTGGGTGTAGATACACTGGGTGAAGACACACTGGGTGTAGATACGATGCGTGTAGATACACTGGGTGTCGACACACTGGGTGTAGACACACTGGTGTAGATACACTGGGTGTAGACACACTGGGTGTAGACACACTGGGTGTAGATACACTGAATGTAGACACACTGGGTTTAGACACACTGGGTGTAGATACACTGGGTGTAGACACATTGGTGTAGATACACTGGGTGTAGATGCACTGGGTGTAGATACACTGGGTGTAGACACACTGGGTGTAGACACACTGGGTGTAGATGCACTGGGTGTAGACACACTGGGTGTCGACACATTGTTGTCGACACATTGGGTGTAGATACACTAGGTGTAGACACACTGAGTATAGACACACTGGGTGTAGATACACTGGGTGTAGACACACTGTCTGTGGACACACTGGGTGTAGATACACTGGGTGTAGACACACTGGGTGTAGATACTATGGGTGTAGATACACTGGGTGTAGATACACTGGGTGTAGACACACTGGGTGTAGACACACTGGGTGTAGACACACTGGGTGTAGATACACTGGGTGTAGACACACTAGGTGTAGAACACTGGGTGTAGACACATTTGGTGTAGATAAACTGGGTGTAGATGCACTGGGTGTGGACACACTGGGTGTAGACACACTGGGTGCAGATACACTGGGTGTAGACACACTGGGTGTAGACGCATTGGTGTCGACACATTGGGTGTAGATACACTGGGTGTAGACACACTGAGTATAGACACACTGGGTGTAGATACACTGGGTGTAGACACACTGGCTGTAGACACACTGGGTGTAGATATACTGGGTGTAGACACATTGGGTGTAGATACTATGGGTGTAGATACACTGGGTTTAGATACACTGGGTGTAGACACACTGGGTGTATATACACTGGGTGTGGACACACTGGGTGCAGACACACTGGGTATAGACACACTGGGTGTAGACACACTAGGTGTAGATACACTGGGTGTAGACACATTGGGTGTAGATACACTGGATGTAGACACACTGGGTGTAGACACACTGGGTGTAGATACACTGGGTGTAGACACACTAGGTGCAGATACACTGGGTGTAGACACATTGGGTGTAGATACACTGGGTGTAGACGCACTGGATGTAGATACAATGGGTGTAGACACACTGGGTGTAGACTCACTGGGTGTAGACGCACTGGGAGTAGACGCAGTGGGTGTAGACACACTGGGTGTAGACACACTGGGTGTAGATACATTGGGTGTAGACACACTGGGTGTAGACACATTGATGTAGACACATTGGGTGTAGACCCACTGGGTGTAGATACACTGGGTGTAGACACACTGGGTGTAGACACACTGGGTGTATATACACTGGATGTAGACACACTGGGTGTAGACGCACTGGGTATAGATACACTGGGTGTAGACACACTGGGTGTAGATACACTGGGTGTAGACACACTAGGTGTAGATACTATGGGTGTAGATACACTGGGTGTAGACACACTGGGTGTAGATACACTGGGTGTAGACACAGTGGGTGTAGACACACTGGGTGTAGACACACTAGGTGTAGATACTATGGGCGTAGATACACTGGGTGTAGACACACTGGGTGTAGATACACTGGGTGTAGACACACTGGGTGTAGATACACTGGGTGTAGACACACTGGGTGTAGACACACTGGGTGTAGACACACTAGGTGTAGATACTATGGGCGTAGATACACTGGGTGTAGACACACTGGGTGTAGATACACTGGGTGTAGACACACTGGGTGTAGACACACTGGGTGTAGACACACTGGATGTAGAAACACTGGGTGTAGACACACTGGGTGTAGATATACTGGGTGTAGACACACTGGGTGTAGACACACTGGGTGTAGATACACTGGGTGTGGACACACTGGGTGCAGAAACACTGCGTATAGACACACTGGGTGTAGACACACTAGGTGTAGATACACTGGGTGTAGACACACTGGGTGTAGATACACAGGGTGTAGACACACTGGGTGTAGACACACTGGGTGTAGATACACTGGGTGTGGACACACTGGGTGCAGAAACACTGCGTATAGACACACTGGGTGTAGACACACTAGATGTAGATACACTGGGTGTAGACACACTGGGTGTAAATACACAGGGTGTAGACACACTGGGTGTAGATATACTGGGTGTAGATACACTTGGTGTGGACACACTGGGTGCAGAAACACTGGGTATAGACACACTGGGTATAGACACACTGGGAGTAGACACTCTGGGTATAGACACACTGGGTGTAGACACACTGGATGTAGACACACTGGGTGTAGATACACTGGGTGTAGACACACTGAGTGTAGACACACTGGGTGTAGATGAACTGTGAGTAGATATACTGGGTGTAGACACACTGGGTGTAGACACCCTGGGTGTAGATGAACTGGGTGCAGAAACACTGGGTTTAGACACACTGGGCATAGACACACTGGGCATAGACACACTGGCTTTAAATACATTGGGTGTAGATAAACTGGGTGTGGACACACTGGCTGTAGACACACTGGCTGTAGACACACTGGGTGTAGATACACTGGATGTAGACACACTGGGTGTAGACACACTGGGTGTAGACACACTGGGTGTAGACACACTGGGTGTAGATTTACTGGGTGTAGACACACTGGGTGTAGACACACTGGGTGTTGATACACTGGGTGTGGACACACTGGGTGCAGAAACACTGGGCATAGACACACTGGGTATAGACACACTGGGAGTGGACACACTGGGTATAGACACACTCGGTGTAGATACACTGGATGTAGACACACTGGGTGTAGATACACTGGGTGTAGATACACTGGGTCTAGACACACTTGGTGTAGACGCACTGGATGTCGATACACTGGGTGTGGACACACTGGGTGCAGAAACACTGGGTAGAGACACACTTTGTATAGACACACTGGGAGTAGATATACTGGGTACAGACACACTGGGTGCAGACACACTGGGTGTAGATACTATGGGTGTAGATACACTGGGTGTAGACCCACTGCGTGTAGATACACTGGGTGTAGACACACTGGGTGTAGACACACTGGGTGTAGATACACTGGATGTAGACACACTGGGTGTAGACACACTGGGTGTAGATACACTGGGTGTAGACACACTAGGTGTAGATACACTGGGTGTAGACACATTGGGTGTAGATACACTGGGTGTAGATGCACTGGGTGTAGATACACTGGGTGTAGTCACACTGGGTGTAGACACACTGGGTGTAGACACACTGGATGTAGAAACACTGGGTGTAGACACACTGGGTGTAGATATAATGGGTGTAGATGCACTGGGTGTAGACACACTGGGTGTAGACACACTGGGTGTAGACACACTGGGTGCAGATACATTGGGTGTGGACACACTGGGTGTAGATGCACTGGGTGTAGACGCACTGGGTGTAGACACACTGGGTGTAGACACACTGGGTGCAGATACACTGGGTGTAGACACACTGGGTGTAGACACATTGGTGTAGACACATTGGGTACAGATACACTGGGTGTAGACACACTGGCTGTAGATACACTGCGTGTAGATACATTGGGTGTAGATACACTGGGTGTAGACCCACTGGGTGTAGATACACTGGGTGTAGACACACTGGGTGTAGACACACTGGGTGTATATACACTGGATGTACATACACTGGGTGTAGGCGCACTGGTGTAGATACACTGGGTGTAGACACACTGGGTGTAGATACACTGGGTGTAGATATACTGGGTGTAGACACACTGGGTGTAGACACACAGGGTGTAGATACACTGGGTGTGGACAAACTGGGTGCAGAAACACAGGGTGTAGATACACTGGGTGTGGACACACTGGGTGCAGAAACACTGCGTATAGACACACTATGTGTAGACACACTAGGTGTAGATACACTGGGTGTAGACACACTGGGTGTAGATACACAGGGTGTAGACACACTGGGTGTAGATATACTGGGTGTAGACACACTGGGTGTAGACACACTAGGTGTAGATACACTGGGTGTGGACACACTGGGTGCAGAAACACTGGGTATAGACACACTGGGTATAGACACACTGGGAGTAGACACACTGGGTATAGACACACTGGGTGTAGATACACTGGGTGTGGACACACTGGGTGCAGAAACACTGCGTATAGACACACTATGTGTAGACACACTAGGTGTAGATACACTGGGTGTAGACACACTGGGTGTAGATACACAGGGTGCAGAAACACTGGGTATAGACACACTGGGTATAGACACACTGGGAGTAGACACACTGGGTATAGACACACTGGGTGTTGACACACTGGAAATAGACACACTAGGAATAGACACACTGGGTGTAGACACACTGGATGTAGACACACTGGGTGTAGATACACTGGGTGTGGACACACTGGGTGCAGAAACACTGGGTATAGACACACTGGGTATAGACACACTGGGTGTAGACACACTGGGTGTAGACACACTGGATGTAGAAACACTGGGTGTAGACACACTGGGTGTAGATATACTGGGTGTAGACACACTGGGTGTAGACACACAGGGTGTAGATACACTGGGTGTGGACACACTGGGTGCAGAAACACTGCGTATAGACACACTATGTGTAGACACACTAGGTGTAGATACACTGGGTGTAGACACACTGGGTGTAGATACACAGGGTGTAGACACACTGGGTGTAGATATACTGGGTGTATACACACTGGGTGTAGACACACTAGGTGTAGACACACTGGGTTTAGATACACTGGGTGTGGACACACTGGGTGCAGAAACACTGGGTATAGACACACTGGGTATAGACACACTGGGAGTAGACACACTGGGTATAGACACACTGGGTGTTGACACACTGGGAATAGACACACTAGGAATAGACACACTGGGTGTAGACACACTGGATGTAGACACACTGGGTGTAGATACACTGGGTGTAGACACACTGAGTGTAGACACACTGGGTGTAGATGAACTGGGTGTAGACACATTGGGTGTAGACACACTGGGCATAGACACACTGGGCACAGACACACTGGCTTTAAATACATTGGGTGTAGATAAACTGGGTGTAGACACTCTGGGTGTAGACCCACTGGGTGTAGACACACTGGGTGTAGATACACTGGGTGTAGATACACTGGGTATAGACACACTGAGTGTAGACACACTGGGTGTAGATACACTGGGTGTAGATACACTGGCTGTAGACACACTCGGTGTAGATACACTGGGTGTAAACACACTGGGTGTAGATACTATGGGTGTAGACACATTGGGTGTAGACACACTGGGTATAGACACAGTGGGTGTTGATACACTGGGTGTAGACACACTGGGTGTAGATACACTGGGTGTAGACACACTGGCTGCAGACACACTGGGTGTTAATACACTGGGTGTAGACACACTGGGTGTAGATACACTGGGTGTAGATACACTGGGTATAGACACACTGAGTGTAGACACACTGTGTGTAGAAACACTGGGTGTAGACACAGTGGCTGTAGACACACTGGGTGTAGATACATTGGGTGTAGACACACTGGGTGTAAACACACTGGATGTAGATACACTGGGTGTAGACACACTGGCTGTAGACACACTCGGTGTAGATACACTGGGTGTAGACACGCTGGGTGTAGATACTATGGGTGTAGACACATTGGGTGTAGACACACGGGGTGTAGACACACTGGGTGCAGACACACTGGGTGTTAATACACTGGGTGTAGACACACTGGGTGTAGATACACTGGGTGTAGATACACTCTGTATAGACACACTGAGTGTCGACACACTGGGTGTAGAAACACTGGGTATAGACACACTGGCTGTAGACACACTGGGGGTTGATACACTGGGTGTAGACACACTGGGTGTAGATACTATGGGTGTAGATACACTGGGTGTAGACAGACTGGGTGTAGATACTATGGGTGTAGATACACTGGGTATAAACACACTGGGTGTAAATACATTGGGTGTAGATACAATGGGTGTAGACACACTGGGTGCAGACACACTGGGTGTAGACACACTGGGTGTAGATACACTGGGTGTGGACACACTGGGTGTAGACACACTGGGTGTAGATATACTGGGTGTAGACACACTGGGTGTAGACACACTGGGTGTAGACTCACTGGATGTAGATACATTGGGTGTAGACACACTGGGTGTAGATACTGTGGGTGTAGATACACTGGGTGTAGACACACTGGGTGTAGATACTGTGGGTGTAGATACACTGGGTATCGACACACTGGGTGTAGATACACTGGGTGTAGATACAATGGGTGTAGACACACAGGGTGCAGACACACTGGGTGTAGACACACTGGGTGTAGATAGACTGGGTGTGGACACACTGGGTGTAGACACACTGGGTGTAGATACACTAGATGTAGACACACTGGGTGTAGATACACTGGGTGTAGATACACTGGGTGTAGACACACTTGGTGTAGACACACTGGGTGTCGATACACTGGGTGTGGACACACTGGGTGCAGAAACACTGGGTAGAGACACACTGGGTATAGACACACTGGTTGTAGAAACACTGGGTGTAGACACACTGAGTGTACACACACTGATTGTAGACACACTGGGTGTAGATGCACTGGGTGGAGACACACTGGGTGTAGACACACTGGGTATAGACACACTGGGTGTTAATACATTGGGTGTAGACACACTGGCTGTAGACACACTCAGTGTAGACACACTGAGTGCAGACACGCTGGGTGTTAATACACTGGGTGTAGACACACTGGGTGTAGATACACTGGGTGTAGATACACTGGGTATAGACACACTGAGTGTAGACACACTGGGTGTAGAAACACTGGGTGTAGACACACTGGCTGTAGACACACTGGGTGTAGATACACTGGGTGTAGACACACTGGGTGTAGATACTATGGGTGTAGATGCACTGGGTGTAGACACACTGGGTGTAGATACTATGGTTGTAGACACACTGGGTGTAGACACACTGAGTGTAGACACACTGTGTGTAGAAACACTGGGTGTAGACACAGTGGCTGTAGACACACTGGGTGTAGATACAGTGGGTGTAGACACACTGGGTGTAGACACACTGGGTGTAGATACACTGGATGTAGACACACTGGCTGTAGACACACTCGGTGTAGATACACTGGGTGTAGACACACTGGGTGTAGATACTATGGGTGTAGACACATTGGGTGTAGACACACTGTGTGTAGACACACTGGGTGCAGAACCACTGGGTGTTAATACACTGGGTGTAGACACACTGGGTGTAGATACACTGGGTGTAGATACACTGGGTATAGACACACTGAGTGTAGACACACTGGGTGTAGAAACACTGGGTGTAGACACACTGGCTGTAGACACACTGGGTGTAGATACACTGGGTGTAGACACACTGGGTGTAGATACTATGGGTGTAGATACACTGGGTGTAGACACACTGGGTGTAGATACTATGGGTGTAGATACACTGGGTATAGACACACTGGGTGTAGATACACTGGGTGTAGATACAATGGGTGTAGACACACTGGGTGCAGACACACTGGGTGTAGACACACTGGGTGTAGATACACTGGGTGTGGACACACTGAGTGTAGACACACTGGTTGTAGATACACTGGGTGTAGATACACTGAGTGTAGACACACTGCGTGTAGATGCACTGGGTGTAGACACACTGGGTGTAGACACACTGGGTGTAGACCCACTGGGTAAAGACACACTGGGTTTAAATACACTGGGTGTAGATAAACTGGGTGTGGACACACTGGGTGTAGATACACTGGGTGCAGACACACTGGGTGTAGACACACTGGGTGTTAATACATTGGGTGTAGACACACTGGTGTAGATACACTGGGTGTAGATACACTGGGTATAGACACACTGAGTGTAGACACACTGGGTGTAGATACACTGGGTGTAGACACACTGGCTGTAGACACACTCGGTGTAGATACACTGGGTGTAAACACACTGGGTGTAGATACTATGGGTGTAGACACACTGGCTGTAGACACACTCGGTGTAGATACACTGCGTGTAGACACACTGGCTGCAGACACACTGGGTGTTAATACACTGGGTGTAGACACACTGGGTGTAGATACACTGGGTGTAGATACACTGGGTATAGACACACTGAGTGTAGACACACTGGGTGTAGAAACACTGGGTGTAGACACAGTGGCTGTAGACAAACTGGGTGTAGATACACTGGGTGTAGACACACTGGGTGTAGGCACACTGGGTGTAGATACACTGGGTGTAGACACACTGGCTGTAGACACACTCGGTGTAGACACACTGGGTGCAGACACACTGGGTGTTAATACACTGGGTGTAGACACACTGGGTGTAGATACACTGGGTGTAGATACACTGGGTATAGACACACTGAGTGTAGACACACTGGGTGTAGAAACACTGGGTGTAGACACACTGGCTGTAGACACACTGGGTGTAGATACACTGGGTGTAGACACACTGGGTGTAGATACTATGGGTGTAGATGCACTGGGTGTAGACACACTGGGTGTAGATACTATGGTTGTAGATACACTGGGTATAGACACACTGGGTGTAGATACACTGGGTGTAGATACAATGGGTGTAGACACACTGGGTGCAGACACACTGGGTGTAGACACACTGGGTGTAGATACACTGGGTGTCGACACACTGAGTGTAGACACACTGGGTGTAGATACACTGGGTGTAGACACACTGGGTATAGACACACTGGGTATAGACACACTGGGTGTAGATACACTGGGTGTAGATACACTGGCTGAAGACACACTGGGTGTAGATACACTGGGTGTAGACACACTGGGTGTAGACACACTGGGTGTTAATACACTGGGTGTAGACACACTATGTGTAGATACACTGGGTGTAGATACACTGGGTGTAGACACACTGAGTGTAGACACACTGGTTATAGATACATTGGGTGTAGACACACTGGGTGTAGACACACTGGGTGTTGACACACTGAGTGTAGATACACTGGGTGTAGACACACTGGGTGTAGACACACTGAGTGTAGATACACTGGGTGTAGATACACTGGGTGTAGACACACTGGGTGCAGACACACTGGGTGTAAATACACTGCGTGTGGATACACTGGTTGTAGACTCACTGGGTGTAGACACACTGGATGTAGATACACTGGGTGCAGACACACTGGGTGTAGACACACTGGGTGTAGATACACTGGGTGTAGACACACTGGGTGTAGCCGCCTCAAAACCAGCACAGAGTGAGAACTGAAGCAGAAATTCTGCTGCGCCAGCGTTCACTAGCTGAACATGGTGAATGGAAACCTAGGGAGCAGAGAGAACACGTTTACCAAGATGAGAATTGCAGGAAAGCTGTAACTAGCCCTTACCGCTGTTGTGAGCTTGTAGTTGAGACAGTGAGTTGAGGACTACTTTACACAGTGAGCATTGCAGCAGCTTCTTTGCCGTCTCCTCCATGGACTGGCTGTTGACAATTGCTGCCTCCTGGGCTGTCGCTCGGCCCAGTGCTGGTGCTCCTGACAGCGTGGTTACAGTAGGCAAGATGCGGCCAGTTGGTGAAGTGAGGCCGATGGATGGTTGAAGCTGAGGCCGGGGCAATGCGGAGACAGGAGGGGGAGTTTCTGGGCCAAGTACAGCGGAAACATTCTCCACGTCAACTGCTGTTTGAAGAACAAGATGAACATATTAAACTCTAGATATACAAAGTAAGACACATAAAACTCCATTGTGTTCAACTCAGTCCGTCCCACGACTATGTGCTTCAGTGGAAACATATGTCCTTGAATTTCCACATGGCTTGCCCTGATCTATTACCAGGAGCTCCTGCGGAAAGCACTGAAATGGACCATTTCTCCAGTGTCCCTCCGACCTCTGTCCAAAGGTAGCACAAGAGTTTGGACAGCCCAATGCAGAATTAATGGCCTAGGTACTAAGGGAGAAAAGTCCATTGCTCCCACACACTGTGCAATCACGTCGATTGAGGACTATACCCAGATACTTTAAACTTCCGGGAATACGGTCCCCAAATGCAAATCGTACAAAACTACAGAATTAACCTTACAAACTATTTTTTGGTCATTGTAATTGAAGAAAGATTCCATCGCAGGCAGTGTCCCGCACTGTCCACTGGGACAGAGCAGTGGGGATTGTTCTGACTGATGAGTAAATCAGTAACAAGTGACTGTGGACTATCACGGAGGGGACAACTAGAAGAAATATTTCACACTGAGGGTTATTAGATCATCAAATTATTTACCACAGGAGCTACTGAGGCAGATACTGGAACATAATTTAAAGGGGAGTGGATAAAGATTTATGAAGCAAGGATGTGAAGTGATCCAGGGAAAGGACAGGAAGGTGGGCTTATAACAAACGGCTCCAATTGAAACGTCTCTCAAGTCCTCCTTAACCTTTGCTTTTCTAGTCAAACCTGATCTGTTCAGATAGCTCCCTTTGTGCCTGAAATCCCCCCATGTAGAGATCCTGGGCGGTAGAGTTCATATCATTCAGATTTATTTTTAAATTTATTCCTGGGATGTGGGCGTCGCTGGCAAGGCTGGCATTTATTGCCCATCCCTAATTGCCCTTGAGAAGGTGGTGGTGAGCCGCCTTCTTGAACCGCTGCAGTCCGTGTGGTGAAGGTGCTCCCACAGTGCTGTTAGGGAGGGAGTTCCAGCATTCTGACCCAGCGACAATAAAGGAACGGCAATATATTTCCATGTCAGGATGGTGTGTGACTTGGAGGGCAAATTCCCATGTGCCTGCTGCCCTAGGTGGTACAGGTCGCGGGTTTGGGAGGTGCTGCCGGAGAAGCCTTGGCGAGTTGCTACAGTGCATCTTGTACAGACTGCAGCCAGGGGGCGCAGGTTGTTCATGGGCAGTGGGGAAATATTAATTGGAAATTAAAGAATTGGGTGTAGTCCATCAGAGTGGAGAGTGTACATGGGCCATGGTATGAGATTAAATATGTGGGTAGCATCCATGATAGGGGAGAATGTAAATGGCTGTTATAAGAGATTCAATCGATGTTGTAGGGTCGATGATAGGGTAGAGTGCGCAACGGCTGTGAAGGAGATTACTTGGTGGGATGGAGTCCATGATAGATTAAAGTGTACAGGGACTGTGGCAGGGGATTAATTGGGTGGGCAGGCATGATAGGGGATAGTGTAGTTGGGCTGTGCGAGAACATTAAATGGTTGGGTAGACCCCATGACAGGAGAGATTGTGGAAAAATGGGATGTAATTCTAAACTGCACACAATGTTTCAAATGTAGCCTTACCAAGGATTTGTACCAAGTTATAATCACATGTTTAAGCTACAGACAATCATCTTTAGTTACATATCTGTCCCCATATATGGATTCGAAATCTCAGGGAATCATACAATCATACAATCATAGAAATTTACAGCAGGGAAGGAGACCTTTCAGCCCATTGTGTCCACGCCGGCCGACCAAGAGCTACCCAGCCTAATCCCACTTTCCAGCTCTTGGTCCGAAGCCCTGTAGGTTATGGCACTTTAAGTGCACATCCAAGTATCTTTTAAATGTGGTGAGGGTTTCTGCCTCTATCACGCTTTCGGGTGAAAACATTTCCCCTCATATCTCCTCTAAACCTCCCCCCAATTAATTTAAATCTGTGCCCCCTGGTTGTTGACCCCTCTGCCAAGGGAAACAGGTTCTTACTGTCCCCTCATAATATTATACACCTCAATCAAGTCTCCCCTCAGCCTCCTCTGTACCAAAGAAAACAGACCCAGCATCTCCAATCTTTCCCCATAGCCATAATTCTCCAGTCCAGGCAACATTCTTGTAAATCTCCTCTGCACCCTTTCCAGTGCAAACACATCCTTCCTGTAATATGGTGACCAGAACTGCATGCAGTACTCCAGCTGTGGCCTAACCAGTGTTTTAGACAGTTCAAGCATAACCTCCTTGCTCTTGTATTCCATTCCTCAACTAATAAAGGCAAGTATTTCATGTGCCTTCTTAACCACCTTATCTACCTGGCCTGCTCCTTCAGGGATCTGTGGACCTGCACTCCAAGGTCCCTTTGTTCCTTTACACTTCTCAGTGTCATACCATTTAATGTGTATTCCCTTGCGTTGTTAGACCTCCCCACGTGCATTACCTCACATTTCTCCGATTGAATTCCATTTGCCACTGTTCTGCCCACCTGACCAGTTCATGGATATCTTCCTGCAGTCTGCAGCTTTCTTCTTCATTATCAACCACACAGCCCATTTTAGTGTCATCTGCAAACTTCTTAATCATTTAAGTCCATGTCATTGATATGTACCACAAAAAGCAAGGGACCCAGTACGGAGCCCTGCGGAACCCCACTGGCAACATCCTTCCAGCCACGAAACACCCATCAACCATTACCCTTTGCTTGCTGCCTCTGAACCAATTTTGGTTCCAACTTGTCATTTTGCCCTGGATCCCATGGGCTTTTACTTTCGTGACCAGCCTGCCATGTGGGACCTTATCAAAAGCTTTGCTAAAATCCATTTTCCCTAAAATATATGCACTGCCCTCATTCAGCTTCCTGGTTACTTGCTCAAAAAATTTAATCAAGTTAGTCAGACATGACTCTCTCTTAACAAATCTCTGATTAATCCGTGTCTTTCCAAATTAAGATTTATCCTGTCCCTCAGGATTTTTTCCAATAATTTTCCCACCACCGAGGTTCGGCTGACTGGCCTGTAATTACTCGGTCTATCCCTTTCTCCCTTCTTAAACAAAGGTACAACGTTAGCAATGGTTAAACCAGGAATGGTTAGCCATTATGCACAAATTATTTTATTTTTTCTCCTACATCATGTTTCCTGTTCCTGTGTGCGTAACTTTTCATCTATCCATGTAAAATCCATCTGCCACTGATTTGATCATTTGACCGATTGCTTGTGATCCCTGCATTAAATATCAATCAACTTGTATTCATTCATTGACCATATTGCTTTATACCATCAACTGCTGTTACAATATTACTGAGGAATCTCCACTACTTAATCTCCTGACGATTACATTGTCACTGTCTTCCAAGTCAAAGTCTTTCCTATTTAATATTATTTACTGCCCCCTACTGCCAGAGCAGTCTAATTCCTCCAGTCCAACTTTCTGTGTTGCCTCTGAAGACCAATTTAAATTACATGCATTGGTTCTGCCTCATTAACCATTTTATCGCCTCCTCAAAGAATCTCAACATATTTGTAAAGCTGACATGCAGATTGTCCTTTGTAGTGTTTGTACTTTTTTCGGGATTGAGGACCTGCTGCGTGATATAGCAGCACGCTACTATGAAATCCTTTTGTCTGATATTTTAATCAAGATTCTGAAGTTGTGTTCCGTGTGCTGCCAGATAATCTGGAATGTCGTCCCTGCCCCAGGCATGCTCTGTATGTTGTGTTGTGTCTGCTTCAGAGGCATGAGGCTCGGGCTGGCCCAGGGGAGCACACTGACATTCATTCAGGGAGCTTCAGGTTCATGTTGAGACCTCTCCAGAGACCTGCTTGTTTTGCAGAGTGCTGCTTGTTCTGTTCAGGATAACTCCGTAAGACTGTGTGCTGTAAGCTCAAACTGATGTGACCTTAGTCTCTTTAATCAAACTCCAGAATGCAGAATCAGCATGGTGGACAACTTTTTATACTTGCTTGCACGAGGTGTGCAGGTGACCCTTGGGTCTCCAACAGGTGCTCCCCTGGTGGCAAGTCTTGCACTATTACAAAGTTTACATACATAACATCACTTCCCCCCAAAGTCTTATGTACAAGTTATTTACAAGTTGAGGCGATCTGGCGCTCTGCGTTCCCGGGTCGATCGCCTGAGTTGAAGTCCAGGCGTGGGTGAGTCGGTCAGATCATTGCTGCACTGCAGCGCAGCTGGTCTGATCGGACTATCGGGCATGGTGGGTTCATCCTCGTGGTTGACCGCGAGGTCGATTGCTAGTTGGGTGTGTGTAGGTGGATCATTTATGGTAATGTCCTCTTCAAACTGTTCTTGGTTGTCAATGAATCGCAGTTTAGTCTGATCCAAATGCTTTCTGCACGTTTGTCCATTCAAAAGTTTGACAACAAACACTCTATTCCCCTCTTTGACTAAAACAATGCTAGCAACCCATTTGGGACCATGACCGTAATTAAGAACAAACACGGGGCCATTAACTCAATGTCACGTGATGCAGCCATGCGATCGTGGTACACGTTATACCGGTGATGCCGGGTTTCTACACGATCATTGAAATCTGGGTGGACTAAGGAGAGCCTGGTTTTGAGTGCTCTCTTCATTAGCAATTCTGCAGGGGAATTCCGGTAAGTGAGTGGGGTCAGGTGCGGTAGCTGAGCAGAACCCGAGATAACCGGGTCTGCAGGGAACCGCCCGTCACGCGTTTCAAGCTCTGCTTGATAGTTTGAATTGCCCGTTCTGCTTGACCATTGGATGTGGACTTAAACGGGGCAGACCTAACATGTTTGATGCCATTGCGGGTTATGAACTCGTTGACTTCCGAGCTGGTGAAACATGGTCCATTGTCACTAACAAGGACGTCGGGCAAACCATGGGTGGCGAACATGGCCCGGAGGCTTTCAGTGGTGGCAGTGGACGTACATGATGACATTATTGCACATTCAATCCATTTAGAGTAAATGTCCACTGCTACTAGGAACATCTTTCCTAGAAAGGGGCCAGCGAAATCTACGTGGACCCTGGACCATGGTCTGGAGGGCCATGACCACAGACTCAATGGAGCCTCCCTTGGTGCATTGCTTAACTGTGAGCAAGTGTACACATGACTCCAATTCCGAGTCAATGCCGGGCCACCAAACGTGCGACCTGGCGATAGCCTTCATCATGACTATGCCTGGGTGGGTACCGTGTAGGTCGCATATAAACGTTTCCCTACCTTTTTTTGGCAAAACCACGCGATTCCCCACAGGAGACAATCCTTGCATTGGTAAAAGGGCTTAATTTCTTCTTGCATTTCCCCAGGAACAGTCAACCAGCTCCCATTAAGGATGCAGTTTTTTACTAGTGCTAGCACAAGGTCCTGGCTAGTCCAGGTCCTGGTCAAATGAGCCGTGACGGGTGAACCCTCGCTCTCAAAAGCATCAACTAAAAGAAGCAAGTCTGCGGGTTGCGCCATTTCCACCCCGGTAGTGGGTAATGGTAGCCGACAGGGCGTCAGCACAGTCCTCAGTGCCTGGTCTGTGGCGGATTACACGATCATAGGCGGACAATGTTAGTGCCCATCTTTGAATGCGGGATGAAGCTTTGGTGTTAATACCTTTTCTTTCTGAAGTGAGCGGTTTGTGGTCGGTTTCGAGCTCGAACCGGAGTCCAAATCGGTATTGGTGCATTTTCTTAACCCCATGTACGCATGCTAATGCTTCTTTCTCAACCATACTGTAGGTTCTTTCAGCCTTAGATAAACTTCTGGACGCAACCTGTTGCAGTTTGCCTGACACATTGGCTTGCTGTAACACACAACAGACCCCGTAAGAAGATGCTTCACAAGCCAGTACTAAACGTTTACACGGGTCATACAATACAAGTAACTTGTTAGAACATAGCAGGTTTCTGGACTTCTCAAAGACTATCTCTTGAGATTTACCCCAAAGCCAGTCGTCACTTTAACTAGCAATAAATGCAAAGGTTCCAGCAAAGTGCTCAATCCGGGTAGAAAGTTACCAAAATAGTTGAGGAGTCCCAGGAACGAATGCAGCTCCGTCATATTCTGTGGTCTGGGTGCATTCTTGATGGCCTCCTTCTTAGAGTCCGTGGGTCTGATGCCGTCCGCCACAATCTTTCTCCGCAGAAATTCAACCTCTGGTGCCAGGAAAACACACTTGGAGCATTTCAGCCTGAGTCCCACTCTGTCCAGTCGCTTTAGAACCTCTTCCAGGTTGTGCAAGTGTTCGGTGGTGTTGTGACCAGTGATCAGGATGTCGTCTTGAAATACAACAGTGCGCGGAACCGATTTCAGCAGACGCTCCACGTTTCTCTGGAAGATGGCAGCAGCCGAGCGAATCCCGAAAGGGCATCTTGTGGTATATGAACAGTCCTTTTTGCGTGTTGATGCACGTCAATTTTTTCGGAGATTCAGCCAGCACCTGTGTCATGTAAGCAGAGGTTAAATCCAGCTTGGTGAACGACTTCCCCCCTGCTAACATTGTGAACAGGTCCTCCCCTTTGGGTAATGGGTACTGGTCCTGTAACGAGACTCGGTTGATCATTACTTTGTAGTCTCTGCAGATTCTGACCGTGCCATCGTTTTTCAACACCGGGACAATTGGACTGGCCTACACGTTGAACTCAACTGATGATATGATCCCCCTCATTGAAGTCTGTCCAGTTTAATCTCGACCTTCTCCCGCATCATATATGGAACCACTTGGGCCTTGTGATGAATGGCTATGCATCAGGGACGAGATGGATCTGCACTTTGGCACCTGTGAAGTTGCCGATGCCTGGTTCAAATAGCAACGGAAATTTGTTTAGCACTTGAGCGCACGAGGCGTCATCCACCAAAGACAGCGCTTTGATGTTGTCCCAGTTCCATAGGATCTTTCCTAGCCAGCTTCTGCCAAACAGCGTTGGGCCATCGCCTGATACAATCCATCGTGATAAATCATGCACAGCTCCATCGTACGATACCTTCACTGCCGCACTGCCAATAACTGGTATGAGCTCTTTGGTGTAAGTGCGCAGCTTTGTATGAATCGGGCTTAGTTTTGGCCTTTGTTCCTTGTTGCCCCACAGTTTCTCAAAAGCCTTCTGGCTCATAATTGACTGACTCGCCCCCGTGTCCAATTCCATGGAAACTGGAATGCCGTTTAATTTGACTTTCAACATTATCGGAGAGCTTTTGGTGGTGAAGGTGTGTACCCCATACACTTCCTCTTCAGCCTCGGGTTGAGTTGCCTCTCTTATTCCTTCAGCATGATCCGCACCAGATCGGTCACCTCCTGCCGACTCTGCCAGGTGGTGAGTCGCAGTACGTTTGCACATTCGCTGGAGGTGCCCCATTGTTCCGCAGCCTTTGCATACATAGTGCTTGAATCAACATTGATGGGCTCTATGATTACCCCCGCAGCGCCAACATGATGTTAATGGATTCGCATTCATGTCCCTCTCTCAAGAATACCAACGGCAGCCATAACCGCATGAAAGTTCGTGATGTGTTACTCGTCGGCAATTGTTATGTTCAGAATAACTCCACAAGATTGTGTGCTGTAAGCTCAAACTGATGTGACCTTGGTCTCTTTAATCAAACTCCAGCGTGCAGAATCAGAATGGCAGACAAACTTTTATACTTGCTTGCACGCGGTGCACAGGTGACCCTTGAGTCTCCAACAGGTGCGCCCCCCTGGTGGCAAGTCTTACACTATTATAAAGTTTACATACATAACATTGCTCTGTGCCATTGTACAGTCCAATCCTGCCGTGCCATTGGACAGTTCCATCCTGCCATGCCATTGCACAGTCTAATCCTGCCGTGCCATTGGACAGTCCAAACCTGCCGTGCCATTGGACAGTCCAATCCTGCTGTGCCATTGGACAGTGCCATCCTGCCATGCCATTGGACAGTGCTATCCTGCCATGCCATTGCACAGTCCAATCCTGCTGTGCCATTGGACAGTGCCATCCTGCCATGCCATTGGACAGTGCTATCCTGCCGTGCCATTGGACAGTGCAATTTTGCCGTGCTATTGGACAGTCCAATTCTGCCGTGCCATTGGATAGTCCCATCCTGCTGTGCCATTGGACAGTGCCATCCTGCCGTGCCATTGGACAGTTCAATCCTGCCGTGCTATTGGACGGTCCAATTCTGCCATGCCATTGGATAGAATGTGTGACAGGCAAAGCAGCAGCCCCTGGAACCTCAAAGGCCAACTCATGAAATTTGTATCCAAGTGTGAGCTTGTTGCTTCCTCATTGGTATGTCCATTTATTATTTGCCTTTTTTGGCTTGTGATGGCATTTCTGTGCACCTCAGTTTAATGTGGAGAGGAGAAACCGGTTGTAGACATTTGTTTGGGCTCTTGATGTTCTCACCCCAAGATATCCAGACATCTTTCCTGACCAAGGAAACTTGACCAAAACCCTGTACATTCCGTTGGAGATTCCACCAACCCTTCTTGAGGATGAAATTGGCTCAGAGGCAGGAAGCACAGGGTAATGGTTGAGGGCAGCTTTTGTGACTGGGTTCTGTAGGGCTCAGTACTGGGTCCCTTGTAGCATATATTAATGATTTTGACTTAAATATAGGGGGCATGATAAATAAATTTGCAGATGATACAAAGATTGGTCGTGTGGTTGACAGTGAGGAGAAAAGCTGTAGACTGCAGGAAGATATCGATGGACCGGTCAGGTGGGCAGAACAGTGACAAATGGAATTCAATCTGGTGAAGTGTGAGATAATGCACTTGGGGAGGGGAAACAAGGCAAGGGAATACACAATAAATGGGAGGATACTGAGAGGTGTGGAGGAACAGAGGGACCTTGGTATGCAGGTCCACAGATCCTTAAAGGTAGCAGGATACGTCAATAAAGTCGTGAAAAAAGCAGACAGAATACTTTCCTTTATTAGCCGAGGCATAGAATACAAGAGCAAGGAGGTTATGCTTGAACTGTATAAAACACTGGTTAGGCCACAGCTGGAGTAGTGCGTGCAGTTCTGGTCACCACATTACAGGAAGGAGATGATTGCACTGGAGTGGGTACAGAGGAGATTTACGAGGATGTTGCCTGGAGTGGAGAATTTTAGTTATGAGGAAAGATTGGATAGGCTGGGGTTGTTTTCTTTGGAACAATAACAGGAATTCAATGAGGCCCTCTTCCTCCAGCTACTGCCCCAGGGACAACTGCCAACCACTGCTGGGGGTCCTGGGGGGGGCAGTGAGAACAGGGAGGGGGCAGGGTGAGGATGCTGGGGGAGGTTACCAGTTTGCAACTCCCCACTCTCGTTTACATGTGGCAGGATGTTGAGGGAGGGGCCAGCACATTCCTAGGGTGGGAGGCAGGGAGACGAGGAGGAGGTGAGGGAGAGGGGGCAGGGGGAAGGGGCAGAGAGGGGGGGATGCAGGGGAGGGGGCGGGAGGCAGGGGCCGGGGGGAAACATTGAAACATAGAAAGTAGGTGCAGGAGTAGGCCATTCGACCCTTTGAGCCTGTACCACCATTCAATAAGATCATGGCTGATCATTCCTTCAGTACCCCTTTCCTGCTTTCTCTCCATACCCATTGATCCCTTTAGCCGTAAGGGCCATATCTAACTCCCTCTTGAATATATCCAATGAACTGGCATCAACAACTCTCTGCGGGATGGGAGCAGGGGGAGGGGGAAGGGGAAGGGGCGGGGGCAGTGGAAGGGGCCGGGGGGCAAGGGAAGGGGGTGGGATGCAGGGGAAGGGGGCAGAGGGGCAGAGGGAGTGGGCGAGGGATGGGAACAGGGGGAGGGGGCAGGGAATGGGAGCAGAGTGAGTGGGCGTGGGAAGGGGAAGCAGGGGAGGGGGTGGGGGAGGTGCCAGAGGGAGTGGGCAGGGGAATGGGAGCAAGGGGAGGGGGCAGGGGATGGGAGCAGGACGAGGGGGTGGGGGAGGGGGGAAGGGAGGGGGTAGGGGCAGGGTAGGCTTCACTGATGTTACCGCCGCTGTATCAGTCACAGAGCCGGATTATTGTGGCTCAGTGTTGAATGGAGGGGAGGGGGAATCGCAATTAGTAAGATTGAGTTTGAAGTATCCAGTATCCAGCATTGACTCACTGAAATGGATAGTTCCATGATGGTAAGTCTCAGATTAAAGAGTGGTTAAAGAAGCTGTAATGAAGCCGGAAAGACTTTGGCCCCTGCTCCCCGTGGGCTGGTGTGCGAGAGCCCTAGGGGATGAGGAGCCGGACACTACGTAGGCCCATTGGGAGAGCCCAGTGAGAGAGGGCCAGTGGGAGAGGCTCAGTGGGAGAGGGCCAGTGGGAGAACCCAGTGGGAGAGGCCCAGTGGGAGAGGCCCAGTGGGAGAGCCCAGTGGGAGAGGCCAGTGGGAGAGGGCCAGTGGGAGAGCCCAGTGGGAGAGGCCAGTAGGAAAGCCGAGTGGGAGAGGGCCAGTGGGAGAGGGCTCACTGGGAGAGCCCAGTGGGAGAGGGCCAGTGGGAGAGCCCAGTGGGAGAGGCCCAGTAGGAGAGCCCAGTGGGAGAAGGCCAGTGGGAGGGGCTCACTGGGAGAGGCCAGTGGGAGAGGGCCAGTGGGCAATGTACATCCGCTGTTCGAACAGCACACAACACTGAGGGAGCACAAACACAGAGAAGATAATCGATAACCTGTTGTGTTAATGTTCTTTTCAGCGAAGGCTGTTGGCGAGGTGCAGGTTGTCATGGAGATGGCGAGCCTGGTGCTGACCCTGGGAACAGGCCCGCTCGGTTTAGTTTTGTGGGCCTCCAGCACCTTCACCGTCCGGGCATGCTTATTGCCTTTGTAGTGGGCCTCAGCTTGGCTCTACAATGCAAAACAAATGGACCATGCAGTCAGGCTCGTTCACACACAGCTCTGTATCAGTGAGAGTATAGAAAGAACTTCAATACAGCGCAGCCACAAGTGGATAGAGACGTGTTTGATCGAGAGTTTATAAGGCCTATTGTGCGTATTACCTGATCAGTACCTGTGGGACATGTACCTCACAAAAAGGGGGTAGAAGTTATGCTACAGCTGTACAAAGCCCTGGTTAGACCACACCTGGAGCACTGTGAGCAGTTCTGGGCACCACACATTAGGGAGGATATATTGGCCTTGGAGGGAGTGCAGGGTAGTTTTACCAGAATGATACCCAGACTCCAAGGGTTAATATACAAGGAGAGATTACACAAATTAGGGTTGTACTCCCTGGAATTTAAAAGGTTAAGGGGTGATCGATGGAAGTTTTCAGTATACCAAGGAGAATAGAGAGAAACTGTTCCCGCTGGTTGGGGAGTCTGGGACTCAGGGCAGAGTCTAAACATTAGAGCCAGACCTTTCAGGAGTGAAATTAGGAAACACTTCTCCACACAAAGGGTGGTGGACGTTTGGAACTCTCTTTCGCAAATGGCAATTGATGTTGGGTTAATTGTTAACTTTAAAATTGAGATTGAAAGATTTTTGTTAACAAAAGGTATTACAGGATATGGAGCAACGGTGGGTATATGGAGTTAGGTCACAGATCAACCATGATTTCAATGAATGAGGGACAGGCTCGAAGGCTCAATGGCCTCCACCTGTTCCGATGTTCCTATGTCCTATTTTGGAATTTCCTTAACCCAAAGGACCTTTGGGGCTCGTCAAAAATGTTACTACCCCCTCGGAAACACTCCTACAGCCTTTAAACAATGATGCTGTATTGCTCCAGTACCTGCACAGAGACCTCAACAATCAAGAATAACTAACGCAATGGACGATTAACCAAAATTAACCAATTAAACCTGCATCCTTTCCCCGTAACCCTGCAATTTTTTTTCCTTCAGGTACTTATCCAATTCCCTTTTGAAAGGCATGATTGAGTCTGCCTCCACCATCCTTTCAGGCCGTGAATTCCAGATCTTAACCACTCACTGCGTAAATAAAGTTTTCTCATGTCACCTTTGGATCTTTTGCCAATTGGTTTAAATCTGTATCCTTTGGTTCTCAATTCATAGAAACATAGAAACATAGAAAATAAGTGCAGGAGTAGGCCATTTGGCCCTTCGAGCCTGCACCACCATTCAATAAGATCATGGCTGATCATTCCCTCAGTACCCCTTTCCTGCTTTCTCTCCATACCCCTTGATCCCTTTAGCCGTAAGGGCCATATCTAACTCCCTCTTGAATATATCCAATGAACTGGCATCAACAACTCTCTGCAGCAGGGAATTCCACAGGTTAACAACTCTCTGAGTGAAGAAGTTTCTCCACATCTCAGTCCGAAATGGCTTACCCCTTATCCTTAGACTGTGTCCCCTGGTTCTGGACTTCCCCAGCATCGGGAACATTCTTCCTGCATCTAACCTGTCCAGTCCGGTCAGAATTTTATATGTTTCTATGAGATCCCCTCTCATCCTTCTAAACTCCAGTGAATACAGGCCCAGTTGATCCAGTCTCTCCTCATATGTCAGTCCTGCCATCCCGGAAATCAGTCTGGTGAACCTTCGCTGCACTCCCTCAATAGCAAGAACGTCCTTCCTCAGATTAGGAGAACAAAACTGAACACAATATTCCAGGTGAGGCCTCACCAAGGCCCTGTACAACTGCAGTAAGACCTCCCTGCTCCTATACTCAAATCCCCTAGCTATGAAGGCCAACATACAATTTGCCTTCTTCATCGCCTGCTGTACCTGCATGCCAGCTTTCAATGACTGATGTACAATGACACCCAGGTCTCGTTGCACCTCCTCTTTTCCTAATCTGCCGCCATTCAGATAATATTCTGCCATCGTGTTTTTGCCCCCAAAATGGATAGCCTCACATTTATCCACATTATACTGCATCTGCCAAGCATTTGCCCACTCACCTAACCTGTCCAAGTCACCCTGCAGCCTCCTAGTGTCCTCCTCACAGCTTACACTGCCACCAAGTTTAGTGTCATCTGCAAACTTGGGGATATTACACTCAATTATAATGGGTGACTTTAATATGCACATAGATTGGGCTAGCCAAACTGGAAGCAATACGGTGGAGGAGGATTTCCTGGAGTGCAGAAGGGATGGTTTTCTAGACCAATATGTCGAGGAACCAACTAGGGGGGAGGCCATCTTAGACTGGGTGTTGTGTAATGAGAGAGGATTAATTAAGAATCTCATTGTGCGAGGCCCCTTGGGGAAGAGTGACCATAATATGGTGGAATTCTGCATTAGGATGGAGAATGAAACAGTTAATTCAGAGACCATGGTCCAGAACTTAAAGAAGAGTAACTTTGAAGGTATGAGGCGTGAATTGGCTAAGATAGATTGGCGAATGATACTGAAGGGGTTGACTGTGGATGGGCAATGGCAGACATTTAGAGACCGCATGGATGAATTACAACAATTGTACATTCCTGTCTGGCGTAAAAATAAAAAAGGGAAGGTGGCTCAACCGTGGCTATCTCGGGAAATCAGGGATAGTATTAAAGCCAAGGAAGTGGCATACAAATTGGCCAGAAATAACAGTGAACCTGGGGACTGGGAGAAATTTAGAACTCAGCAGAGGAGGACAAAGGGTTTGATTAGGGCAGGGAAAATGGAGTACGAGAAAAAGCTTGCAGGGAACATTAAGGCGGATTGCAAAAGTTTCTATAGGTATGGAAAGAGAAAAAGGTTAGTAAAGACAAGCGTAGGTCCCCTGCAGTCAGAATCAGGGGAAGTCATAACGGGGAACAAAGAAATGGCAGACCAATTGAACAATTACTTTGCTTCGGTATTCACTAAGGAGGACACAAACAAACTTCCGGATTTAAAAGGGGTCAGAGGGTCTAGTAAGGAGGAGGAACTGAGGGAAATCTTTATTAGTCGGGAAATTGTGTTGGGGAAATTGATGGGATTGAAGGTCGATAAATCCCGGGCCTGATGGACTGCATCCCAGAGTATTTAAGGAGGTGGCCTTGGAAATAGCGGATGCACTGACAGTCATTTTCCAACATTCCATTGACTCTGGATCAGTTCCTATCGAGTGGAGGGTAGCCAATGTAACCCCACTTTTTAAAAAAGGAGGGAGAGAGAAAGCAGGGAATTAAAGACCGGTCAGCCTGACCTCAGTAGTGGGTAAAATGATGGAATCAATTATTAAGGATGTCATAGCAGCGCATTTGGAAAATGGTGACATGATAGGTCCAAGTCAGCATGGATTTGTGAAAGGGAGATCATGCTTGACAAATCTTCTGGAATTTTTTGAGGATGTTTCCAGTAAAGTGGACAAAGGAGAACCAGTTGATGTGGTATATTTGGACTTTCATAAGGCCTTCGACAAGGTCCCACACAAGAGATTAATGTGCAAAGTTAAAGCACATGGGATTGGGGGTAGTGTGCTGATGTGGATTGAGAACTGGTTGTCAGACAGGAAGCAAAGAGTAGGAGTAAATGGGTAGCCAAAATGGAAGCAATACGGTGGAGGAGGATTTCCTGGAGTGCATAAGGGATGGTTTTCTAGACCAATATGTTGAGGAACCAACTAGGGCGGAGGCCATCTTTGACTGGGTGTTGTGTAATGAGAGAGGATTAATTAGCAATCTCATTGTGCGAGCCCCTTGGGGAAGAGTGACCATAATATGGTGGAATTCTGCATTAGGATGGAGAATGAAACAGTAAATTCAGAGACCATGGTCCAGAACTTAAAGAAGGGTAACTTTGAAGGTATGAGGCGTGAATTGGCTAGGATAGATTGGCGAATGATACTTAGGGGGTTGACTGTGGATGGGCAATGGCAGACATTTAGAGACCGCATGGATGAATTACAACAATTGTACATTCCTGTCTGGCGTAAAAATAAAAAAGGGAAGGTGGCTCAACCGTGGCTATCTAGGGAAATCAGGGATAGTATTAAAGCCAAGGAAGTGGCATACAAATTGGCCAGAAATAGCAGCGAACCTGGGGACTGGGAGAAATTTAGAACTCAGCAGAGGAGGACAAAGGGTTTGATTAGGGCAGGGAAAATGGAGTACGAGAAGAAGCTTGCAGGGAACATTAAGGCGGATTGCAAAAGTTTCTATAGGTATGGAAAGAGAAAAAGGTTAGTAAAGACAAACGTAGGTCCCCTGCAGTCAGAATCAGGGGAAGTCATAACGGGGAACAAAGAAATGGCAGACCAATTGAACAAGTACTTTGGTTCGGTATTCACTAAGGAGGATACAAACAACCTTCCGGATATAAAAGGGGTCAGAGGGTCTAGTAAGGAGGGGGAACTGAGAGAAATCTTTATTAGTCGGGAAATTGTGTTGGGGAAATTGATGGGATTGAAGGCCGATAAATCCCCAGGGCCTGATGGACTGCATCCCAGAGTACTTAAGGAGGTGGCCTTGGAAATAGCGGATGCATTGACAGTCATTTTCCAACATTCCATTGACTCTGGATCAGTTCCTATCGAGTGGAGGGTAGCCAATGTAACCCCACTTTTTAAAAAAGGAGGGAGAGAGAAAACAGGGAATTATAGACCGGTCAGCCTGACCTCAGTAGTGGGTAAAATGATGGAATCAATTATTAAAGATGTCATAGCAGTGCATCTGGAAAATGGTGACATGATAGGTCCAAGTCAGCATGGATTTGTGAAAGGGAAATCATGCTTGACAAATCTTCTGGAATTTTTTGAGGATGTTTCCAGTAAAGTGGACAAAAGAGAACCAGTTGATGTGGTATATTTGGACTTTCAGAAGGCTTTCGACAAGGTCCCACACAAGAGATTAATGTGCAAAGTTAAAGCACATGGGATTGGGGGTAGTGTGCTGACGTGAATTGAGAACTGGTTGTCAGACAGGAAGCAAAGAGTAGGAGTAAACGGGTACTTTTCAGAATGGCAGGCAGTGACTAGTGGGGTGCCGCAAGGTTCTGTGCTGGGGCCCCAGCTGTTTACATTGTACATTAATGATTTAGACGAGGAGATTAAATGCAGTATCTACAAATTTGCGGATGACACTAAGTTGGGTGGCAGTGTGAGCTGCGAGGAGGATGCTATTAGGCTGCAGAGTGACTTGGATAGGTTAGGTGAGTGGGCAAATGCATGGCAGATGAAGTATAATGTGGATAAATGTGAGGTTATCCACTTTGGTGGTAAAAACAGAGAGACAGACTATTATCTGAATGGTGACAGATTAGGAAAAGGGAAGGTGCAACGAGACCTGGGTGTCATGGTACATCAGTCATTGAAGGTTAGCATGCAGGTACAGCAGGCGGTTAAGAAAGCAAATGGCATGTTGGCCTTCATAGCGAGGGGATTTGAATACAGGGGCAGGGAGGTGTTGCTACAGTTGTACAGGGCCTTGGTGAGGCCACACCTGGAGTATTGTGTACAGTTTTGGTCTCCTAACTTGAGGAAGGACATTCTTGCTATTGAGGGAGTGCAGCGAAGATTCACCAGACTGATTCCCGGGATGGTGGGACTGACCTATCAAGAAAGACTGGATCAACTGGGCTTGTATTCACTGGAGTTCAGAAGAGTGAGAGGGGACCTCATAGAAACGTTTAAAATTCTGACGGGTTTGGACAGGTTGGATGCAGGAAGAATGTTCCCAATGTTGGGGAAGTCCAGAATAAGGGGTAAGCCATTTAGGACCGAGATGAGGAGAAACTTCTTCACCCAGAGAGTGGTGAACCTGTTGAATTCTCTACCACAGAAAGTAGTTGAGGCCAATTCACTAAATATATTCAAAAGGGAGTTAGATGAAGTCCTTACTACTCGGGGGATCAAAGGGTATGGCGAGAAAGCAGGAAGTGGGTACTGAAGTTTCATGTTCAGCCATGAACTCGTTGAATGGCGGTGCAGGTTGGAAGGGCTGAATGGCCTGCTCCTGCACCTATTTTCTATGTTTCTATGTTTCTAATTCATTCATCTAAATCATTAATGTATATTGTAAAGAGCTGGGGTCCCAGCACTGAGCCCTGCGGCACCTCACTAGTCACTGCCTGCCACTCTGAAAAGGACCCGTTTATCCCGACTTTCTGCTTCCTGTCTGCCAACCAGTTCTCTATCCACGTCAGTACATTACCCCCAAAACCATGTGCTTTAATTTTGCACACCAATCTCTTGTGTGGGACCTTGTCAAAAGCCTTTTGAAAGTCCAAATACACCACATCCACTGGTACTCCCTTGTCCACTCTACTAGTTACATCCTCAAAAAATTCTAGAAGGTTTGTCAAGCATGATTTCCCCTTCATAAATCCATGCTGACTTGGACCGATCCTGTCACTGCTTTCCAAATGCGCTGTTATTTCATCTTTAATATTTGATTCCAACATTTTCGCCACTACTGATATCAGGCTAACTGATCTATAATTACTTGTTTTCTCTCTCCCTCCTTTTTTTAAAAGTGTTGTTAAAATAGCTACCCTCCAATCCATAGGAACGGATCCAGAGTCGATAGACTGTTGGAAAATGACCACCAGTGCATCCACTACTTCTAGGGCCACTTCCTTAATTACTCTGGGATGCAGACTATCAAGCCCCAGGGATTTATCGGCCTTCAATCCTATCAATTTCCCTAACACAATTTCCTGACTAATAAGGATTTCCTTCAGTTCCTCCTTCTCACTAGACCCTCGGTCCCCTAGTATTTCTGGAAGCTTATTTGTGTCTTCCTTCATGAAGACAGAACCAAAGTATTTGCTTAACTGGTCTGCCACTTCTTTGTTCCACATTATAAATTCACCTGATTCTGACTGTAAGGGACCTATGTTTGTCTTCACTAATCTTTTTCTCTTCACATATCCATAAAAGCTTTTGCAGTCAGTTTTTATGTTCCCAGCAAGCTTCCTCTCGTACTATATTTTCCCCCTCCTAATTAAACCCTTTGTCCTCCTTTGCAGAATTCTAAATTTCTCCCAGTCCTCAGGTTTGCTGCTTTTTCTAGCCAAATTATATGCCATTCCTTAGATTTAACACTTTCCTTAATTTCCCTTGTTAGCCATGGTTGAGCCACCTTCCCCGTTTTATTTTTACTCCAGACAGGGATGTACAATTGTTGAAGTTCATCCATGTGATCTTTAAATATTTGCCATTGCCTATCCACCGTCAACCCTTTTAGTATCCTTTGCCAGTCTATTCTAGCCAATTCACGTCTCATACCGTCAAAGTTACCTTTCCTTAAGTTCAGAACTCTTCCACAAATGGGAACAATTTCTCTCTATCTATTTTATCAAGACCCCTCATGATTTTGAACAGCTCCTCTCAACCTTCTCTGCTCTAAGGAGAATAACCCCAGCTTCTCCAGTCCATCCATTTAACTGAAGTCCCTCATCACAGGAATCATTCTCGTAAATCTTTTCTGCACCCTCTCTAAGGCCTCCACATCCTTCCTAAAGTGCGGTGCCCAGAATTAGACACATTACTCAGTTGAGGCCGAACCAGTGTTTTATGAAGGTTCATTATAACTTCCTTGCTTTGAAGAACATAAGAACATAAGAAATAGGAGCAGGAGTAGGCCATACGGCCCCTCAAGCCTGCTCCACCATTCAATACGATCATGGCTGATCTGATCATGGACTCAGCTCCACTTCCCCACCCGCTCCCCATAACCCTTTATCCCCTTATCATTTAAGAAACTGTCTATTTCTGTCTTAAATTTATTCTATGTCCCAGCTTCCACAGCTCCCTGAGGTACCGAATTCCACAGATTTACAACCCTCTGAGAGAAGAAATTTCTCCTCATCTCAGTTTTAAATGGGCGGCCCCTTATTCTAAGATTATGCCCTCTAGTTCTAGTCTCCCCCATCAGTGGAAACATACTCTCTGCATCCACCTTGTCAAGCCCCCTCATAATCTTAGACGTTTCGATAAGATCACCTCTCATTCTTCTAAATTCCAATGAGTAGAGGCCCAACCTAATCAACCTTTCCTCATAAGTCAACCTCCTCATCTCTGGAATCAACCTAGTGAACCTTCTCTGAATTGCCTCCATAGCAAGTATATCCTTTCGTAAATATGGAAACCAAAACAGTATTCCAGGTGTGGCCTCACCAATACCCTGTACAACTGTAGCAAGACTTCTCTGCTTTTATACTCCATCCCCTTTGCAATAAAGGCCAAGATTCCATTGGCCTTCCTGATCATTGCTGTACCTGCACACTATCTGTTGCATATGCAATAACTCAATTGGCTTAGTATCTCTAATTCAATCAGGTGCAACCTGACTCTACTTTATTACCTCTCAAAGTGAGGATTAAACATGGGCTTTCTTTATATACAAGGGCTGCATATGTGTGTCTGTGGCCCAATGACCTCCGACAGTCGCTCCCCCTGGTGGCAGGTAAACCCAGTCATTCATATATTACATCATTCTCCCACAAGATCTTGGTATCTGTTATGTATGTAATCCTTGGCAACCTGTATCATACCAACACCAGAGGGCCTACCTGTTGGAGTCCCAAGGGATCCCAGCATCCCTTGGGAGCACTGTGTATAAGCAGGCCTCCCATGCTGTACCGACACTCTGGAGTTTAAATAAAGGAGCTAAGGTCACAATTACTCATTGTATGCAGTATTTAGTTGCATCACTTTATTATGAGCATAACAATTGGCGACGGGATAATGAACAACCATGAGAAAATGCAAAGAACTGTTGGTATCCTGGAGCAATTCTCAGAAGGGGACAATTGGGAGGCTTCGACCAATACTTCATGGCCAACAAGCTGGAAGGGGACGAGAACACTGCCGAACAAAGGGCAATCCTCCTTACTGTCTGTGGGGCAAGAACCTATGGCCTCATGAAGAATCTTCTAGCTCCGGTGAAACCAACAACCAAATCCTATGAAGGACTGTATACGTTAATCCGGAAGCACCTAAATCTGAAGGAAAGTGTTTTGATGGCAAGGTATCGGTTCTACATGTGTCAACGGTCTGAAAGCCAGGAAGTGGCGAGCTACGTCGCCGAACTAAGGCGCCTTGCAGGACATTGCGAATTCGATGGATTCCTTGAGAAAATGCTGAGACTTTTTTGTGCTTGGCATTGGCCATGAGGTTATCCTTCGCAAACTATTGACTGTTGAAACACCGAATCCGAGCAAAGCCATAACGATAGCCAAGGCATTTATGTCCACCAGTGATAACACCAAACAAATTTTTCAGCATAAAGAGGTTTCAGCTAGTACTGTACACAAAGTAATGTCGTTTTCAGGCAGGAATGCATATGGCAGAATGTACACGCCGGCAGCTGCATGACCTCAGATGACCCAGAGTCCACCATCAATCGTTAAAGCGAGGCAGTTAACACCTTGTTGCCGCTGCGGAGGTGATCAATGAACCCATCAATGCCACTTCAAACACGATGGGCCCAAGTTTCCACATGATTTGCGCCTGATTTTTAGGAGCAACTGGTGGAGAACGGACTATCTTAGAAATCGCAATTCTCCACATTTTTTTTTCTGCAGTTCTAGTCAGGTAGAACAGTTCTACTTTGGAACAGAATTTTTTCTTCAAAAGGGGGCATGTCCGGCCACTGACGCCTGATTTAAAAGTTTCCACAGTGAAAACGTACTCCAAACTAACTTAGAATGGAGCAAGTGAAGATTTTTGTAGAACTGAAAAAACCTGTTCTACACATTAAAAAATCAGGCGCAGGTTACAAATTAGGCGTAGGGAACGAAGTGGGGAAGGAAAGTCATTAAATTCTACAATAAATCCTTAGTTATACTTATACAAATATTATACAAATAAATCCAACCTGAATAAACATTTATAAGCAAAGAAAAGATTAAATAAACCATGTTCCTACCTGTGTGAAAGTTCTTCAGGCAGGCCTTTAGGAAGCGGTTTGCCGTTGGGACCGAAGGCTGAACGGGCCGGGCCCGAGATTTCGGGCAGGGCCCGTCCCCAGCACCAGAGGTAGGTGGCGTTGGGTCGGGTCGGGGAGAGAGGTTCGGTTCGGGTCGGCGGGGGAGGGAGGGAGTGAGGGAGGTCAGGTCGGGGAGGGAGGTCAGGTTGGGGAGAGGGAGGTCAGGTCGGGGAGGGGGAAGTCAGGTCGCGGAGGGGGAGGTCAGGTCGGATCCAGTCCGGGGGTGAGAGTAGAGTCGGGTCGAGTCGGGTGGGAGCGGGAGCGGCAGCGGCAGACGCAGACGGGTCGAGTCAGGTCCGGTCCGGTCGGGGGGCGGGGGGGCGGAAGCAGGAGCGGTGGGGAAGCAGGAGCGGCAGCAACAGGCGGGTCGAGTCGGGTCCGGTCCGGTCGGGGGGATGGCGGGGGGTGGAAGCAGGAGCGGGAGTCAGCACGAAGCAGGAGCTGGCCGTGGGAGGAGCCTTATTCACGCAGCTCCAGTGAGGCCATTCGGCCAGGGCTAGGGGGGCTGCGTGCTTCAGGCCCCTCCCACATAGTTTCGGGCGCCTGGAGCTACTGCACTTGCGTACCCACTGTAGCACACATGTGCAGAGCTCCCGGCACTGTTTTTGGCGCAGGGTCCTAGCTCCGCCCCCTACAGCTCCTGCTGCGCCGCGCCGCGGGCCAGAGGACCTGCAGGAGGTGGAGAATACGGAGGGTTTTTTTCGCCGCACTTTGTGGCGCGAAAAACGGGCGCCCAGCTCGGAGGGGCGCCCGTTTTTTATCATGTGGAAACTTGGGCCCCATGTGTGCAAAGGCTGTGGAACAATAGGACACCTCCAGCGAATGTGCAGACAAGCTGCAAACCCTGCAAACCACCACGTTGCAGAGGAAGATCGATCCATGGTGGATCAGGCTGAACTAGAGACTCGAACCGAGGAGGCAGAAGTGCACGGGGTACACACTTCCACCACGAAATGTCCATCGATCATGTTAAAAATTGAACTGAACATAATTCCAGTATCCATGGAACTGGACATGGGTGCGAGTCAGTTTATCGTAAACAACAAGGCACACAGGCCCAAGCTGAGCCCCGTTCATACCAAGCTAAGAACTTACACCAAAGAGCTGATTCCTGTTATTGGCAGCACAAAAGTAAAAGTCTCCTATGGAGCAGTGCACGAACTCCCACTATGGATTGCATCAGGGGATGGCCCCACACTGTTCGGCAGAAGCTGGCTGGGAAAAATCCACTGGAACTGGAATGGCATCCGAGCGCTTTCGTCTATCGACGATGCCTCATATGCCCAGGTTCTGAACAGATTCCCGTCGCTGTTTGAGCCAGGCATCAGAAGTTTCTCGAAGGTGCAGATCCACTTGGTTCCCAGTAAACAACCCATCCACCACAAGGCACGGGCGGTGCCATATATGATGCGAGAGAAAGTGGAAATTGAGTGGGACAGGCTGCAGCAAGAAGGCATCATCGCGCCGGTGGAGTTCAACGAGTGGGCCAGTCCGATTGTTCTGATTCTCAAAGGTGACGGCATGGTCAGAATTTGTGGGGACTATAAAGTAATGATTAACCGCTTTTCGCTACAGGTCTGGTACCCGCTACCCAAGACAGACGACCTATTTGTGACCCTGGCTGAAGGAAAGACGTTCACCAAGTTGGACCTGACCTTGGCCTACCTGATGCAGGAGCTGGAGGAATCTTCGAAAGGCCTCACCTGCATCAACACGCACAAAGGTCTGTTCATCTGTTCATCTACAATAGATGCCCGTTTGGGATTAGATCAACCGCGGCAAGGAAAATGTCAGGTTATCCACTTTGGTGGCAAAAACACAAAGGCAGAATATTATCTGATTGGTGACAGATTGGGAAACGGGGAAGTGCAATGAGACCTGGGTGTCATGGTACATCAGTCATTGAAAGTTGGCATTCAGGTACAGCAGGCGGTGAAGAAGGCAAATGGTATGTTGACCTTCATAGCTAGAGAATTTGAGTATAGGAGCAGGGAGTTTTACTGTAATTGTATAGGGCCTTGGTGAGGCCTCACCTGGAATATTGTGTTCAGTTTTGGTCTCCTAATCTGAGGAAGGATGTTCTTGCTATTGAGGGAGTGCAGCGAAGGTTCACCAGACTAATTCCCAGGATGGCCGGACTGTCATATGAGGAGAGACTGGATCAACTGGGCCTGTATTCACTGGAGTTTAGAAGGATGAGAGGGGATCTCATAGAAACATATAAAATTCTGACGGGACTGGACAGGTTAGATGCAGGAAGAGTGTTCCCGATGTTGGGGAAGTCTAGAATCAGGGGACACAGTCTTAGGATAAGGGGTAAGCCATTTAGGACTGAGATGAGGAGAAACTTCTTCACTCAGAGAGTTATTAACCTATGGAATTCCCTACCACAGAGAGTGTTGATGCCAGTTCATTGGATATATTCAAAAGGGAGTTAGATGTGGCCCTTATGGCTAAAGGAATCAAGGGGTATGGAGAGAAAGCAGGAAAGGGGTACTGAGGGAATGATCAGCCATGATCTTATTGAATGGTGGTGTAGGCTCAAAGGGCCGAATGGCCTACTCCTGCACCTATTTTCTATATTTCTATGTTTCTACCTCACACAACTGTCGAGCACATTACTTAAACTCCTTTAACTGTAGACACAACAGCAGTCCCATCCCGTGTCCCACACATTGGGCAAATTGCCACCTCCACTTGCCCAATCTTACAATAGACTATCAGGGTAAAAATCCGGTTGTGAGCCAATTTGAAATTCAGTTCAATCCATTCTGGACATTTAAAATTCACCCACACTCCCTTCCAAATCCTGTTGAAGTCCAGCTGTGGGGAGATATTCTGTCAAAGCTCCTGACCAGCAGGTGTCTTGAAATTCCATTTTCTAAATATCCCATAGAAATCTCGAGTATTACAGTTGTCAAATTGGACGAACTTCTCGCCTTTCTTCAGCAGAAAGCTTGGAAAAGTGGGACGCATTATAACTCCTTTGGAGATTTGTGTATTTATTTCTTCCATCCAATGCTGTGGCATTGCCCTCGCAATCTTCTCACACATGATCTTAATTGCTTTTTCCTCTACCTCCTGATCCTCCTCCCAAACCATATCCCTCACTACCGCTTCCGGCAACCAACCTCACATTACCTCATAAAATACATCTTTCACATACAGAATACCAGCTTTTATAAAAGCTTAATTCAATAATACCTCTCCTTCAATGTTGATTCACCTGTTCAAAAATAACGGCATGTTCTAAAAATTCCTCAGCCCCTTTGGGCATAAACTACACACTTTAAAAAAACTGGACCCAAGTGTCTACAACCCCCTTATAAAACCCAGGGAGAGGTTTAATCGATTTCAGAAACATATTACAGGTTGAAACTCCCTTATGCGGGACCCCCTTATCTGGCACCACCCCTCGTCCGGGACCATTCCCAGCCACCGGGTGGCGCATGCGCAGAATGCGACCCTCAAAACCCTCCCCGATATAATCTTTCTCCTTGTCGCATTGCTGGAATTCCTGCAGCCACAGTCCTTGGGCCGGCCACTCCTCCCCACCGCCCTCCCTCTGGGGGGTCGGCCCAGCTCTTCGGGGCCCCCTGCACACTGATTGACTGACTAACTGATTGACAGTCGGTCCAGCCAATCAGCGCACAAACTCATACTTACCCCAGTAACAGCACTTAAAGGCGCAGTCCACCCAAACACATGGCCTCCCCTCATCCGGCAAAATCCCTGGTTCAGGTCAGGCCAGGTCACGAGAGTTCCAGATAAAGGAAGTTCAACTTGTATTGTGATATAAAATATTCACTGCCCTCCCATTCCACTTAATTTTTAAAAATGCTGAAAACAACTTGCTTTCTGGAGAAATCACCCATTTGATTCTAAGGGATTTTTTTCTTCAAAGCAATATTTGGGAAATTGAGCCCTCCCTGATTTCTCTGTCCAATTGTATTGTAAACAACCAAGGCTGGTTTCCGTTCCCATAAAACCCTCACACAAACCTCTTCAGTGGACTTTTCCGGCCACTCGGGAATATCCTCCACCATCGATAATTACCATTGTTTTGATAGCAGGAGAGCTGACACCACTTCCTTGCACTTTCAACCACCTTCTTCCCCATCTTCCCAAAATCTTTTTAATTTTCATAATCTTCAATTCCCAGTTTAATCGACCCACTTCATTCCTATCCTTCTTGCACCCCATATGCTTGCACCCCCTAGAGCTTCTAAAATCTCCACAACCTTCAAAGGGCTTTCCTCCAACCCCTCCCCCCGCCTCCTTCCCACAACCAGGCATTGGGATTTAATATAATTCACTCTGGCTCCTGAAGCTCTACAATACTCCTCCAGTACTCCCATAGCTTTCCTCACTGACTCCCCATCTCTCAATGTTAAGGTTGTGTCATCTGTATATTGGTGTATCACCGACACCCGCCCGGGACTGGGAACCGCAATCCCGACTACGCCTTATTCCTTTCACATCATGTGACCTAATGGTTCTGCTACCAATGTTTACAACAATGGGGACAGGGGACAACCAATTTAGAAATGTCTTCTTTGACCAAGCTTTTGATCGCCTGATCTAATATCTCCTTATGCGGCTCGATGTCAAATTTGTTTCTCTCATAATACTCCGGTGAAGCGCCTTGTGATGGTTTACTACGTTAAAGGCGCTATATAAATACAAGGTGTTAACTCTTGATAAAAGCTACTAGCCGTCTCCAAAATCTCCCCACTTTCATTAATGATCTTCTCCCCAATCTTCAACTCTCCAATTAATGATAACCTTTGTCGCAACTTCTCTTGCTCTAGAAAATATCTAATGCATCTTTCTCCCTCCAATACCCCCTTGCACTTTCAGCTTGCAATAATTCCCACTCTTCCTTTAAAGGCACCCACTTAGTCTCTGCTCCCTTATACCCTCTATCCACTGTATTACAGATATCTGTAAACCTTCTGTTTTCTTCTCTTCTTGATGCTGGTTAGCTGTTCTCTCTTTCCCATAATGTACCGAAAAAACTTTTACCTCAGATTTGAAATTGTCCCACCAAACTCTTCTTTCTATCAAGAATAAAGGTTCCTTCCGAGCATTCTTGATTATATTTAAAATCTCTTCTTTATAAGCAATTTCTTTCAGATATTTATTGTTTAAAATCCACATGCCTGGACCGATCTTAACTCCGCTGTTCCCAATTTCTAAGAACCAAAGTCGAGTGGTCACTAAAAAATACATTTTTATAACAAATCTCCATCACCTCAGGGCATAACTCTACCCGCATTAACACAAAATCTAATCGGCTCTGCTTTAAAACATCACTCACACAACCTCTTCTGGAGAACTCCCTTTTTATGGGGTTCCCATCCCTCCATCATCATCATAGGCATCGAAATCGAGGTGACTGAACAGTCCAGTTCAGGAATTAGTCTCTGTCGCAGGTGGGACAGACAGTGGTTGGAGGAAAGGGTGGGTGGGCAGTCTGGTTTGCCGCATGCTCCTTCCGCTGCCTGCACTTGATTTCTGCATGATCTCGGCGACAAGACTCGAGATACTCAGTGCCCTCCCGGATGCTCTTCCTCCACTTAGGGCGGTCTTTGGCCATGCAGAGAGCAAAATTCACAAGAAAACCTCCCTGTGTTTGGGCTCATTCGAAAGAAAATTTAATTTGGGACTATCTACCAAAAAGTTTGGAACTCTAAAGTGCTTATGGAAGAAACTATGAACTTTAATAGAATTATGAACTTTTACAAGACAAATTCAAGCCTGTGAGCGGACCTAGGGAACAAAAGAAGCCCACTTGATTATTGGAACTATCTGGGTGTGAGGACTGAGTTAACCTGTCTGGAAGAATGAGTATTTGAAAATCTTCCTCCACAAGAGACATTACCATCACAGTATCACCCAGAGATAGCTCCCCATCAACATGGGTCTGGACAAACCATTTCAGCATATACATCACAAAGAGGCCCAATCCAGCCTGTATGCGAAAGACTAAGCACAAAAGGACATTGCAATTACCAAACTAATATTTCCATCAGGAAACAGTTTTCGAAGATCAACCCACCCAAGACATATCAACTTTAACGAGCCCGACAAAATATTACAAAGAAGAACCAAGCTCGCCAAAATTATACAAAGGATTGTGAACAAATTGGGCAGCAAGATTAGAACACTGAAATCGTACAACTGCCCCTGTTTTCGAGAGAGGAGAGAGAAGGAAGAGACTCCCCAGCCTCGAAGTCTTGAAGTCCTGAAGGAAGGAAGCACATGACCATCTACCATTAACTATCAAAAGGATTGGTAAGCATAAGTCCCTGCCTGCCCTGGAGTCTAACCTAGCTAGAATTAGGTATTGGGAGGTGGGAGGTATAATTTTACTGCAACCTCCTTTGAATGTGTAGCGTATGGTACTTTATTAGAGTGATTATAAGTTTGACCTTGTGCCTTTCCTTGTATTGTTCTTTGTTAGAGTGATTGTAAGTTTGGCCGCGTATTTCTTACTAGAGTAATAAGCCTGTATTACTTTGACTGTAATAAAACAATGTTCTTTGCATCAAACCACTTTTGTCACAGCCCCCCAAATAAATCCAGAGTACAGAACCCAAGGGAGGGCGAGCGATTCAAAACCGCTCAAGTTGATCAGAAGGGAACCTGACTCCCTCATAGAGACCACAAACACACCCCCCCACTCTTACAAAATGGCGACCGTGGCAGGACACAGTATTACGTGGGGTGTGATGTAGAGAGTGCTGGTTTGGGGCAAAGAACCAAAATGGAAGAGAGGATTTCCTCCTATGTGTATAAGAAAGTGAATGTAACTAAGGAATGGGTGCTTAGTCTATTGCATGCTGAGCGTCTGGCTGACGCTGCAGCCCAGTGGACAGCAAGTAAAGATCACAAAGAAGCAGTAGAGAAAGCAATTTGGTTGGTCTGTCGACAGCGACAGGTCCAGCTGCAAGACAGAATGAATGAAACATTACAGGCAGAGTTATGGGAATGCGCAGAGAACTATCAGGAAAGGGTTATGTCAGAAGAAAGATTATGAGGAGAACTCTGTAAGCTAAAACAGGAAAGGACCCAAATAATGGAAAGGTTTAAAAATAATCAGGACTATTTTCAATGTCAGGTTACCGAGGCCAAAAGTAATGAAAAGTCACTGAGGGAGGAAAGCACTCGGCTCACCCTACAAGTAAAAGAGCTCCAGGAAAGATTAAAAGATGTGCAAGCAGTATATAAAGTAGCTAGCACTAATGGGTTTGAATCGGGAGACCACGGTACCTGCCAGCAACAAATTAAAAATTTAAACCTTGCCCTTTCCAAGGCAAAAGGCATGGTATGCCTAATAAGCCCGGGTACGCCCCAGGTAAACCTGGAAGAGAAGGAGGAAACTACCTGGCCACCACCTGTGGCAACGGTGACTACACCGGATCAGCAGCAGGAGGGGCAAATCAGTTGTGGGGCGGACAGGGATAGTGAACCACCACTACCTGTGGCACCAAGTTTCAGCTCGGCTGCAGGGAAGAGAGGGAGGTGAGCCAGAACAGGGAGAGCCAGAACCAGGGCCAATGTGCCCGGTCCGGCAACAGCAGTTTGGCCCGGCCACCCTTGCCGGGAGATCCCATCTGCCCCCTCCCAACCAAAACCGTGACTTGGACAGGCACAGCCTGTCCACCTGTGAGACCTCGAGTATGATGCGTGGGGGAGACCGACCGTACAGATGGAAGTGGAAAAGGTGAAAGGGACTTACCTGCTGGACATCGGTGCCTCAAGCACCCTTGTCTATGCAGCTAACCCCGCTGCCTCACGTCTGTCTAACGGGGTCCCCTACAGATTGGTGGGTTTTACAGGCACTGAACAGACTGGCTCATTCTCCGTTCTGCTCTCCATTCATTTAGGTACACTCCACCCTAAGTGGACTTGTGTCCTGATGAAGTGGGAGCAGGAAGGGAGAGGGATCCTGGGGGCTAACTTCATCCTGGGCCACGAGATCCTAGTGGATTTAAGAAACCACTGTCTTTGGGGGTCAGTCTGCACGGGACAGGAGAGTGAAGTGATGGTTATCCTGGGAAAACAGGGAAAAGGGATGGTGTGCACCATGAAACCAAAGGAGGCTTCCAGCCTTGAATCACTGGTCAGTAACACCCCTGTAGAATATCAAGAATATGTGAGGAAAAACCTTGCAGCTTTTGCTACTCACAAACACAACTGCGGGAGAATAAATGGGGTCGAGGTTAGCATAGATGGGGACCCTATGACCCGACCACAGAAACAGTACAACTTCCCCAGGGAGGCGGAGGCAGGCATGGAAACAGCCTTGGGTTCGCTGGTTAAACAGGGGGTACTGAGACCAATAGCTACCCATGTGAATGCTCCATTGTGGCCGGTTAAGAAACCGGACAACTCCTGGAGAGCCACGGTGGACTATCGAGTACTCAACCGTAACATCCCCGCCTGTGCACCCACTGTTGCTGCTGTCGCCGACCTCATTGGAAGTATCCCAGCCTCTGCAACCACCTTCACGGTGCTGGATATTTCCAACGGGTTCTGGTCCATACCTTTAAGAAGAGAAGATCAGTAAAAGTTTGATTTTACCTTTAAGGGACAGCAATATACTTGGAACTGTCTCCCTCAGGGCTTCCAAAACAGCTCCAGTATTTTCCATCAGTGTATGGCCAATTGTTTAAAGAGTTTCAGCAGACCCCAGCAATTAATACAGTATGTAGATGACCTGCTCCTGTTCACCGATAAGGGGGAGGAGCATGGCCCACTGCTGGGTGAACTGCTGGAGCTGCTGAAAGAAGAGGGATTTAAAGTAAACTCCAAGAAGGCACAAATCGGCCTGAAGGAAGTAAAATTCCTGGGACTGGCTGTGCGCGCTGGGGAAAGAGCCATAGACAAAGCAAGAAGGGAAGCAGTGCAGAAGTTACCGCCCCCAACACAGTAACAGATCTTTTCGAGGGCTAACCAGGTATGGCAGAGATTTCATTGAGGATTATGCAGCCACCGCAGCCCCTCTGTTCTGACTCCAACACAAGGGAGTGGAGTGGGAATGGGACAAAGGTTGCGAGGCAGCATTTATCCAACTCAAGAAAGACCTGCAGACCGCGCCAGCTCTAGGGGCCATAGATGGGGGTAAAGAGTTTTTCCTGGAAGTAGAAGCCAGTGGGGACAGCCTGATCGCAGTACTGCTCCAAGAGCGGCACGACTGGCTGAGACCAGTGGTCTACTCCTCCAGGATACTCACAGATGTGGAGAAGGGATTTTCCAACTGTGAGCGACACCTCCTAGCCATTCACTGGGCTGTGAAAAGATCACTGATCTTCACAGGGAGTCCCTTATCACACTCCTTACCCACCATATGCCCACCCAAATGCTCCTGGATGGGAGAATTAAGGACGGGACAGTGAGCAGTGCCCGCATTGCTCGCTGGACCCTACTCCTCTCTCAAATGGACCTAGGGCAAAAGGTCTCTGCGAGCCAAGACTCGCAGCCAACATGATTTATCCAGGGACAGCCCACCGGTGTTCCGTAGAATGGGTTTGGGAAATTAACATCGGCTTTCGGGCTGGGTTACACCCCACAGGCCGAGGGATCTATGTGGATGGTTCAAGCACGGTATCTGCGGGTGAACGACTCACAGGCTGCGGAGTTTATGACCCCGAGGCAGGCATTGCCCTGGCGATTAAACTCCCCAGCACCATGAGCGCCCAGTACGCTGAACTGTCTGCGGTGGTGTAAGTAGTCACATACCCCGAAGAATTCCCTACCCCATACACAATTTGCTCGGACATCAGGTTCACATGCAGTTCGTGTATGGAGTACCTGGCTATTTGGTCCCGCCGCGGATACACATCCGCAGACGGGAGACCCCTGGCAATTAAGCCCCTACTGGAAAAGATCATGAAAGCCGTAGGGGAGGAAGGGAATATCTACATACATAAGATGAAGGCACATTCCACCACTGAACCTCGTAGCGAGGGAAACCAGCAGGCTGACATGTTAGCCAAGCAGGGGGCCCACACGGGCAAGCTCTGGGATCCGTACAACCCATACCTATCGCAGCAGTCAGGGGCAGGATGGGGACGGCAGGGAAGGCAGGGATAGCTTTGCCCCCGGACCTAAAACGGTTCAGACCCAAGACCCCGTCCTCAAAACTGTCCTGAACACGCTAGCTAAAGGGGAAAGAATAGACAGCCCATACGGCACCGCAGCAATTGCCATTAAAGAAGGCATGCTGTTCAGGGGGGAGCAATGGGTAGTACCCGATGAAGTGACTCCCTTGGTCGGACTCCACATATTGTGGTAATCCCCATCGGGAGAACATTTCTCTGACCAGGATCCTAGCTGTTCCCACGAGGGTCCAGGAGCAGGATACCCCGGACCTGAGACCACTTGGGAACGAGTGGAACAATCAGGGTGGTGGCCAGGACTCAGGGAAGATGTCCACGAGTTCTGCGCCAGCTGTCTGGTGTGCGTGTGCCAACAACCCCGACCCCCAGAAAAGAAAGATGTCTATGGGACATATCAGGAGGGTAGAGGGACCCTGGCAGTCGATCCAGATCGATTACATCGGACCCCTACCCACTGCCCAGGGAAGTTACAAGTACTGCCGAGTATTGGTGGATGTATTCACCAAATGGGTGGAAGCCTACCCATGCCGAACAGCCACTGCCCTGGGAAAAGCTAGGATCCTGGTCAGAGAAATGTTCTCCCGATGGGGATTACCACAATATGTGGAGTCCGACCAAGGGAGTCACTTCATCGGGCAGGTGATGCAGGAGACCCTTAAGGTACTCGGCATCAAAGGGAAATGGCATGTCGCCCACAACCCGCAGTCATCCGGGCCTGTGGAGCGTTTAAACCGTACCATCAAAGAAAGGTTGCGCAAAGAGACAGGGGACTCACCCAAGGGTTGGGTAAAGGTCCTACCACTGGTCCTCATGGGGATCCGGGCCAGCCAGTCAAAGAGCACGGGGTACTTCCCGTACGAGCTTATGACTGGCAGAGCCATGCGAACCCCCACCCATGTGTTAGCCCTGCTACTCATGGAAGGTCAGCTTAGGGAAGCGAACTGGGACAGCTTTGTCAGGAATCTGTTTGAACACCTTAAACAGATTCACTGGCAGGCTGCTAACAACATGGGAAAACAGCATCAGAGCAACCGACTGCTGCAAGAGCCCCGCAAACACCACGAATGGGAGATAGGGGACCACCAGGTTATGGTGAGGAACTACGCTAGAGTAGGGGTCTTTGAGACACTGTACATGGGACTGTACCACATTGTCAACAAGGCAAGCCCCATGGTCTATGCCATAAAATTGCCCCGCCGAACAAAGTGGTTCCACATAAATCAGTGCAAACTTTTCAACTCAGGGGTAGCAGCTAAACGTAAGGGACAGCCAAAAACTGTAAACCGCACGAAAGACAGGGACCCCCAGCCAGCAGCCCCCGACTGTGGAAATCCCACAGGGGACGTGACAGACCCACAGACTGCACCTAGAGGGGCGGTGGACTGTGTTACTGGAGGAGCTGTCCCCCCAATCATTTGGGGCTCGGACGCACCTCCAGCAGCCGGAGCCTTAAGAAGGACTCCCCGCACACCACGGCCAAAGACACCGTGGTCACCAGCGCTCCAATTTGAATGGTTCAGCCTCGGGAAAGGGACCAGCCGCAAAAGGGCACCTAAGGTCAGAGACCAGCCCGCAAGCAGGGACACCTAGCTGGTAGCCTTAGGCAACAAAGGACCCCCAGAAGAGATAGCTTTGGACCAGCCACCAAGTGAGAGTCCCCAGCCCGTAGCCCTCAACCAGGTAGAACAACCCCCAGGGGAAGAAACGAACCAGGCAGCCACCCGCAAAGGAGCGGTGTGCTGCAGCACCGGAGGGGACGTTCCCCCGATAGTGTGGGACTCAAACCCACGTCCGGTCAGGGTACTTAGGTCGGTCTGCGCCGTCTAACCCTATCACCTACCTCGCTGGACACCCAGCGGAAGAAGAAGAAAGAGAGAAGGCAGGAATTAACCTGGCCACCCGCAGACGGGTGGCAGATGTACATATATAGCGATGTGAATTTAAGGATGTTTAGCAATATGTATTTAAGTATGTTTAGTGAATAAGTTTAGAATAGTGTAAGATTTATCTGTGTAATGATAAGTATATATGTATTAGTTAACTGGGGTAAGGAAAAGAATCTACCTGTGCAGCTATTAAAAGAAGCACAGGCTGGGTAACACCCGGGAGGAAGAAGAATCTACCAGTGTGGCTATTAAGGAAGCCACCGGTAAGATAACAAGCAGAACGACTGTGAGATAAAGTTAAAAGCAGACATCAGTCCACAAGGAACTGAATAAGACAGCCAGTCAATTAAGACTAGGTGCCCAAATTTGGACCTCGGTCACCTTTGTCAAGCCAGAGAACTTTCTCAGGGCTAGATAATCTGTTTTATGTGATCCTACAGGAAAGAGGACGGCATGAGAAGGATCCCGTTCCTGCTCGCCCTGATAAGGATGAGCAGCAGCAACCGAGGAGACGTGGAAGAATCCCTCATCTACGGGTGTTCAGGAGGGACAGCACTGATCGTAACCGCTGGGGGTGGCCCCCAAGACGCAGAAGAACTCGGCGTTTACACCCACGAGGGAAGGTGGCCAGGGTGGCTGGGATCTAATTCTACCCGCTACTCCAGCGAGGAAGGTTTTACCTACCGGGAGGCCTCAGTTCCATACTAAAGTAAATGTTGGTCCCTTAGAAGATGAGAAGGGGGATTTAATAATGGGAAACGTGGAAATGGCTGAGATCTTAAACAATTATTTTGCTTCGGTCTTCACAGTGGAAGACACAAAAACCATGCCAAAAATTGCTGGTCATGGGAATGTGGAAAGGGAGGACCTTGAGATAATCACTATCACTAGGGAGGTAGTGCTGGACAGGCTAATGGGACTCAAGGTAGACAAGTCCCCTGGTCCTGATGAAATGCATCCCAGGGCATTAAAAGAGATGGCGGAAGTTATAGCAGATGCATTCGTTATAATCTACCAAAATTCTCTAGACTCTGGGGAGGTACCAGCGGATTGGAAAGCAGCTAATGTAACGCCCCTGTTTAAAGGCAGGTAATTATAGGCCGGTTAGTTTAACATCTGTAGTGGGAAAATGCTTGAAGCTATCATTAAGGAAGAAATAGCGGGACATCTAGATAGGAATAGTGCAATCAAGCAGACGCAACATGGATTCATGAAGGGGAAATCATGTTTAACTAATTTACTGGAATTCTTTGAGGATATAACGAGCATGGTGGATAGAGGTGTACCGATGGATGTGGTGTATTTAGCTTTGCAAAAGGCATTCGATAAGGTGCCACACAAAAGGTTACTGCAGAAGATAAAGGTACACGGAGTCAGAGGAAATGTATTAGCATGGATAGAGAATTGGCTGGATAACAGAAAGCAGAGAGTCGGGATAAATGGGTCCTTTTCGGGTTGGAAATCGGTGGTTAGTGGTGTGCCACAGGGATCGGTGCTGGGACCACAACTGTTTACAGTATACATAGATGACCTGGAAGAGGGGACAGAGTGTAGTGTAACAAAATTTGCAGATGACTCAAAGATTAGTGGGAAAGCGGGTTGTGTAGAGGACACAGAGCGGCTTCAAAGAGATTTAGATAGGTTAAACGAATGGGCTAAGCTTTGGCAGATGGAATACAATGTCGGAAAATGTGAGGTCATCCACCTTGGGAAAAAAAACAGTAAAAGGGAATATTATTTGAATGGGGAGAAATTACAACATGCTGCGGTGCAGAGGGACCTGGGGGTTCTTGTGCATGAATCCCAAAAAGTTAGTTTGCAGGTGCAGCAGGTAATCAGGAAGGCAAATGGAATGTTGGCCTTCATTGCGAGAGGTATGGAGTACAAAAGCAGGGAGGTCCTGCTGCAACTGTATAGGGTATTGGTGAGGCCGCACCTGGGGTACTGCGTGCAGTTTTGGTCACCTTACTTAAGGAAGGATATACCAGCTTTGGCGGGGATACAGAGACGATTCACTCGGCTGATTCCGGAGATGAGAGGGTTACCTTATGATGATAGATTGAGTAGACTGGGTCTTTACTCGTTGGAGTTCAGAAGGATGAGGGGTGATCTTATAGAAACATTTAAAAAAATGAAAGGGATAGACAAGATAGAGGCAGAGAGGTTGTTTCCACTGGTCGGGGAGACTAGAACTAGGGGGCACAGCCTCAAAACACGGGGGGGCCAATTTAAAACCGAGTTGAGAAGGAATTTCTTCTCCCAGAGTGTTGTGAATCTGTGGAATTCTCTGCCCAAGGAAGCAGTTGAGGCTAGCTCATTGAATGTATTCAAATCACAGATAGATAGATTTTTAACCAATAAGGGAATTAAGGGTTACGGGGAGCGGGCGGGAAAGTGGAGCTGAGTCCACGGCCAGATCAGCCATGATCTTGTTGAATGGCGGAGCAGGCTCGAGGGGCTAGATGGCCTACTCCTGTTCCTAATTCTTATGTTCTTATGTTATTATGTTCTTATGCCCCCGGATACGGATCATCGCTGCCCGAGTCAGTGTTACAGAGGGAAAGCATGTATGTTTGACTTGCAAAGGGAACATTCCCCTGGGAAGATGGTGGTGGCTCAGAAAACTCAGCAAGGACGCATGGGAACAGGAATCGGACTGGGAAAGACTCGATAATAATATGTACCGCACCATCACGGGGACACGGGGAGTAGTACAAGTGTGTTGGGATAAATGGTGGGAATCCAAACAAGGAATTTATGTTTGCATGTGGGGATCTAAGAGTATTTGTCCTGCAGGCATATCGATCGCCTTCGCCAGACAATGGCAAGATGAAGGGGAAGGGATGGGGTGGGATTCTAGCCAACACGAGTGCGCAGTCCCACACTCCCCACTCCCAATTAATGCCACCGAACTAAGAGCACATATTAAGAAACCCCTGCCCACAACCCCACCAATACACACAGTAATAGAAAGGTGTCTTACCACCACCAAGGGACCTGGGAACGGATTAGTATTGGTACCGACCGAAAAGGTGTTATATCAGGGGGTACATTTTGCAGTAGCTTCAGTAATTTTAAATCTTACCGAAGTACACCTGCCTGCATGGTGTCCAAAGGAAACAGAGCTGCTATACCAGGCCCTACTTAGAGACATGTTCAAGAAATTTTATGAGTTAGACTTTGGAAATGTAGACAAAGCAGATCTATACACCCTAAACGCTAGGGACACCATGGGCTCGGGGAGACCAAGAAGGGGAATCATAAACGACGTTTTCACTACCTGCAATACAGGATCCTCTGTAATAAATAGCCGAGATGACATAGAGCTGCAAACACAGATAAACAGTTTAAAGATCCAATTGAGGAAAATCCTGAAACAGGAGAATACCGTAGTAGGATCAGAACTACATGAGGACCAGGCTATGACTGTCCATTTAAAAGAAATAGTGGCTGAGCTGGAAAAACATGCACAGACAGTGAATGCACTTATACGGGAGGATAGAAACGCTTCGGACCAGGCTACACAGAACGAGGTGTACGTATTGTATGGGGCATATTTGTTGGGCGATGGCCGCAACAACTGGAGGATTTAAAACAAGGTGTAGTCCCCTCTTGGATCAGGAACAAGCACCTCGCAGCACCTTTACCCATGCAGCAATTCACTAAGCCCGTGCCGGCTCCGCCTAGCCTCTGAAGCCTACTCTGTCCCAGTAGACTGTGGGAAATCTAACCACACTATTATGGGAATAGTACTAAGGGTGCCGGTCATGGGTGGGACAGCCCGACCTGCACAGGTATACTGGGTGGAGAACGTTGGAGTTATTCAGGAAGGTGCACACATTCATTTCACACCGGTCCCACCCTATGTCATAAAGTGGGAGCATGCTGTAACGGGTACTGACCTCTCCGGGTGTCAGAGCCAGGGTGCACACGTAATACTGTGTCCCCAGTACTTAAGTGCCCATTCAAAGTCACAGTGTGGGTTTAAAGCTGCTGGCACACAGCCTATTAACTGCACCATGGAAGTATTGGCACAAGACCATGACCCTCCACAGGTAGCATACATAGGGGCTGGGACATATTGTGTCACCACCAGTGCGCCCCACTACCAACATGGACACTTCTGGTGTCCGGTAAGTGACAGCAGTTTTTGCTTCAAACCTGAGGCAGCAGTTCAAGTGTCCCAGGAACAGATTGGCCCATTCTTGAACCCTCCACTGTCCACCTCACTGTGAAGGAAAACATTATGTTGTACATTTTGGCTATGCAATTCCCCCTCCACTCGAACACCTTACCGCTCTGCTAAAAGCTGTAATTATCTCACAAAAACACTTCTATACTCTAGAACAGAAAACCATTGAGATAGGGAAAAAGATTCTAGAGATCACCATTCTGCCTTGGTGGGACCTTTTCAGAAATATAGAGGTCCCAGTCTGGATCCGAATCATTTCCCACACTTTAGTTATTTGTCAACTCGCGATTATACTTTACTTATGGTGTCTCACTTGCCGAGTGAAACGCAGAGGCTGTCAGGTCAGGCACCAAAGGGTGCTGTACGCTCCTTGGCCGAACTTGAGAATCACGCAGGGAGGGGTGACACCATACTACCATGTTTAATTTGTGTTTGATTTTACCTGCTGTAAACCGCAACATCGCGAGTGCTGTAAGAGTGTTACTTAAATGTTTTGACTATGTACCTTTATTTTACTGAACTTAAAACGTGTTTGACTATGGACCTTTATGCTATTTGAGAATGTATTACTATGTGTTTTTATTTTACTTTACTTGAAGTTGTGTATGACTGTATACCGTCATTTTACTATGAAACCCGAGTAAAAGAAGGGCATCATACCCCCTCTATGCTATTGCCAAATTGTAATGACTGTATTCGCCTGTATATTGCATTGCATTTCAACGGGGGATGTTGGGTAATATTTAGCTAGTATAAATGTAGGGAAGGTTGACTCTCGGGAGCAGGAATTTTGCTTACCTTGATTGACACTCAAGGAGTGCAGAGTGTCAACAGGGGGGACTGCAGAGAGAAAAATTCACCAGAACCCCCACCTGTGTTTGGGCTCATTTGAAAGGAAATTTAATTTGGGACTATCTACCGAAAAGTTTGGAACTCTAAAGTGCTTACGGAAGAAACTACGAACTTTAATAGAATTATGAACTTTTACAAGACAAATTCAAGCCTGTGGGCAGACCTCGGGAACAAAAGAAGCCCACTTGATTATTGGAACTATCTGGGTGTGAGGACTGACGTAACCTGTCAGGAAGAATGAGTATTTGAAAATCTTCCTCCACAAGAGGCATTACCACCACAGTATCACCCAGAGATAGCTCCCCATCAACATGGGTCTGGACAAACCATTTCAGCATATACATCACAAAGAGGTCCAATCCAGCCTATATGCGAAAGGCTAAGCACAAAAGGACATTGCAATTACCAAACTAATATTTCCATCAGGAAACAGTTTTTGAACATCAACTCACCCAAGACATATCAACTTTAACGAGCCTGACAAAATATTACAAAGAAGAACCAAGCCCGCCAAAATTATACAAAGGATTGTGAACAGATTGGGCGGCAAGATTAGAACACTGAAATCATATAACTGGCCACTGTTTTCAACAGAGGAGAGAGAGAGGAGAGAGAGAGAGAGAGAGAAGAGAGAGAGGGGAGCGAGAGAGAAGAGAGAGGGAAGAGACTCTCCACCCTCGAAGTCGTGAAGTCCTGAAGGAAGGAAGAATATCACCATCTACCGTTAACTATCAAAAGGATTGGTAAGCATAAGTCCCTGCCTGCCCTGGACTCTAACCTAGCTAGAATTAGGTATTGGGAGGTGGGAGATATAATTTTACTGCAATCCCCTTTGAATGTGTAGTGTATGGTACTTTATTAGAGTGATTATAAGTTTGACCTTGTGCCTTTCCTTGTATTGTTCTTTGTTAGAGTGATTGTAAGTTTGGCCGCGTATTTTCTTACGAGAGTAATAAGCCTGTATTACTTTGACTGTAATAAAACCAAAGTTCTTTGCATCAAACCAGTGTCCTCTGCACTTTTGTCGCACCGCCCAAATAAATCCAGAGTACAGAACCCAAGGGAGGGCGAGCGATTCGAAACCGCTCAAGTTGGTCAGAAGAGAACCTGACCCCCTCATAGAGACCACAACCCCGCCCCCCCCTTACACCAGGGACTCCTAGGTGTCGGTGGGGTTGTTGCATTTTATCAGGGAGGCTTTGAGGGTGTCCTTGAAATGTTTCCGATCCCTCCATACATCTTTCAAATTTAAATTTGCAATCATCCCTCTGGTGTTATCATCCTTAAAGGTCATCTGGGCTGAAATGTCCATCTGAGATAAACATATGTTAAAATCCCTGACTATACAAAGGTTTTCCGCCTCTGCCACATCTGTGAATAATCAGCGAAAAAACTCACGCTGGTTGCAATGATCATTCGGCACATAGCTATTAATCAGATCACAATTCAATTCATCCATTTGTACCTTTAGCTGTAAAATCTCCCCTCAGTGTCCTTGTCCACCAAGACAACGTTTTCGTTTATGGACGAACTCACAAAAACAGCCGCCCCTCTACGGTTATAATTTTTGCAACTTGTAAACACTTCTCCCTTCCAAACCTTCCAAACTCTTTCTAGGATATCCTCATCCCAAAAGGTTCTTGCAGACACAACAGGTCCGTGCCTTTATAACACTGCAACAACTGCTACAATTTCTTCTCCGCCCTCAGTCATTGCATATTGATCGAGATCAATGTAATCATTGCTCCTAATAAAAAGATAATGCCCCCATCATTTTAAAGATAATTAAAAAGATAATCCCCAGCCCTTCCCTCCTCCCATGCTCCTTCCCAATTTTTTGGCCAACTATTGCTTTCTCCTGCAGCCTCTAGCTCTTTTTCATCTCCTGTCTGAACCATCACTGCTGTTTCAGCCTCTTCCTTATATTATTTTGAGGCCGAGGAGCTGCCCCGTCTCCCTCCTTCTGCCCCTCTCTAACCTTTCCCTTTCCACATGATGCCACCCCACCCCACCTCCCCACTTCCACATCTCCATCCTCCTCTGACCCCTCACTCGCGAGCTCTTCTGTAACCTCCCGTCCCTGTTCCCCGTCAGATGCAGAATCTCCCTTAGAGAGTCCTCCTGCTAACATGGTTTCTCCAACAGTGCCACTCCCTTCGGCTGCACCTCCACTGCTGACTCTTGCTCCCCGTTCTCTCTCTGGGACAATGGCGCGTCTTCACCTATCTTGCTCCCTTTTGGGTTCTTTGTCTCCCCACTCCTGTCCTGCTACCCCTTTAAGGCTCCCTCTATCCTCTTGCAACCTCTCTCTTGGAGCAGCCACAACAGACCTTCCCCGCAGCTCTCGGTCACTCCAACAATGATGAGAATGACCAGCCCTGCCTGAGGTTCCCGCCTCCTTTCCTCACGTTTTGGAGGGTGCGGTTGCCGTGGTGAAGCCCCCTGTCTGGGGTTGAAGGGGAATGCTTGGGCTAATCTTTTATTAATGATTTGGGTCAAGAGGCAGTGCAGTATCCGGCCAATGGAGATTGTCTCCTGAGAGCGATGTTCTGGAGCTGTGTGTTTTCTGATGTCGGGATAAGTACAGGCCGACTTTTCACACTATCCACAATGGTTTGTGTTTGAAGCATTCAGGAGAAAGGTAGGGCAGGAGAAGGACTCGCCTCCCTCTCTGTCCATCACACCTTTCACTGTAGTGCGGTTGGGCCCGGTGCCCGGGCTCGACTCACTCCTTCCACGGCCAATCTGATCTGTCTCACTTATTTCATTGATAAGATCTTTTTGTGCACCTGCGGATTTGTGGAAGGCTGCTTTATTGTTTGGTTTGGAGAGTTTGGGGACGAATTGGGTCCGTGGCGCTAATTTTATCTGAACACTTGGCGCCTGGCGAGGTGGGCTGCAAAATTGTGGTAAATTGGGCACTTTGCCCACAAAAATGAAGGGAGGCAGTATCGGAGGCGCTCATGGACTCAGTGGGGCGCAGTCGCCAGAACTGCACCCAATGTCACCGGACGTTCATTCAGTGACAATCAGCCTGATGCTCAATCCAGTTCTGAAAGGGGATGTGGTTTTAGGCAGCACCTGGTCATTCTCAACATTGCTGGAGTGGGTCACAGGTTGCTGTGCAATGGCGTGCGGCTCAACAAACAACTCATCAAACTGATGGGACACATGTATTCCAGCACTGCAACAATGGTCCAAGGGAGGGAACAATGGAGCCAATAATCATCCAACAAAGCTTTGTACTTCTCTGTGCAACCAGCCCAGAGCCCAAGACCCTGCTCAGCCCAGGGCGGCGTGGGGGGAGGGGTCAGTGCAGAGTGTGGGAGGGAGGGGGAGGGGTCAGTGCAGGATGTGGGGGGAGGGGTCAGTGCAGGGTGTGGGGGGAGGGGACAGTGCATGCTGTGAGGGGAGGGGTCAGTGCAGGGTGTGGGGAGATGGGTCAGTGCAGGGTGTGGGGGAGGGGTCAGTGCAGGGTGTGGGGGGGGTCAGTGCGGGGTGTGGGGGGGGAGGGGGGGTCAGTGCATGGTGTGGGGGGGAGGGGGAGGGGTCAGTGCAGGGTGTGGGGGAGGGGTCAGTGCAGGGTGTGGAGGGTCAGTGCGGGGTGTGGGGGTGTGGGGGGGAGGGGGGTCAGTGCATGGTGTGAGGGGGAGGGGTCAGTGCAGGGTGTGGGGGAGGGGGAGGGGTCAGTGCAGGGTGTGGGGGCAGGGAGAGGGGTCAGTGCAGGGTGTGAGGAGAGGGGGAAGGGTCAGCGCAGGGTGTGGGGGGAGGGGGAGGGGTCAGTGCAGGGTGTGGGGGCAGGGGTCAGTGCAGGGTGTGGGGGGAGGGGAGGGGTCATTGCAGGGTGTGGGGGGAAGGGGAGGGGTCAGTGCAGGGTGTGGGGGAGGGGGAGGGGTCAGTGCAGGGTGTGGGGGAGGGGTCAGTGCAGGGTGTGGGGGAGAGGTCAGTGCAGGGTGTGGGGAGGGTCAGTGCGGGGTGTGGGGGGGGATGGTGTGAGGGGGAGTGGTCAGTGCATGGTGTGAGGGGGAGGGGTCAGTGCAGGGTGTGGGGGGAGGGGGAGGGGTCAGTGCAGGGTGTGGGGGCAGGGAGAGGGGTCAGTGCAGGGTGTGAGGGGAGGGGGAAGGGTCAGTGCAGGGTGTGGGGGAGGGGGAGGGGGAGGGATCAGTGCAGGGTGTGGGGGCAGGGGTCAGTGCAGGGTGTGGGGGAGGGGAGGGGTCATTGCAGGGTGTGGGAGGAAGGGGAGGGGTCAGTGCAGGGTGTGGGGGAGGGGGAGGGGTCAGTGCAGGGTGTGGGAGAGGGGTCAGTGCAGGGAGTGGGGAGGGTCAGTGCGGGGTGTGGGGGGGAGGGGGGTCAGTGCATGGTGTGAGGGGGAGGGGTCAGTGCAGGGTGTGGGGGGAGGGGGAGCGGTCAGTGCAGGGTGTGGGGGGAGGGGTCAGTGCAGGGTGTGGGAGGGAGGTGTCAGTGCAGGGTGTGGGGTCAGTGCAGGGTGTGGGGGGAGGGGTCAGTGCAGGGTGTGGGGGGAGGGGTCAGTGCAGGGTGTGGGGGGGAGGGGGATGGGTCAGTGCAGGGTGTGGGGGGGAGGGGGTTGGGTCAGTGCAGGGTGTGGGGGGAGGGGGAGGTGTCAGTGCAGGGTGTGGGGGGGAGGGGGAGGAGTCAATGCAGGGTGTGGGGGAGGGGTCAGTGCAGGGTGTGGGGGAGGTGTCAGTGCAGGGTGTGGGGGGAGGGGAGGGTTCATTGCAGGGTGTGGGGGGAAGGGGAGGTGTCAGTGCAGGGTGTGGGGGGAGGGGGAGGAGTCAGTGCAGGGTGTGGGGGGAGGGGTCAGTGCAATGTGTGGGAGGGAGGGGTCAGTGCAGGGTGAGGGGGGAGGGGTCAGTGCAGGGTGTGGCGGGAGGGGTCAGTGCAGGGTGTGGGGGGGAGGGGGAGGGGTCAGTGCAGGGTGTGGGGGGGAGGGGGGTGGGTCAGTGCAGGGTGTGGGGGGAGGGGGAGGTGTCAGTGCAGGGTGTGGGGGGGAGGGTGAGGAGTCAATGCAGGGTGTGGGGGAGGGGTCAGTGCAGGGTGTGGGGGAGGTGTCAGTGCAGGGTGTGGGGGGACGGGAGGGGTCAGTGCAGGGTGTGGGGGGAGGGGTAAGTGCGGGGTTTGGGGGGGAGGGGGAGGGGTCAGTGCAGGGTGTGGGGGGAGGGGTCAGTGCAGGATGTGGGGGGGAGGGGATCCCCGGTACCCAGGGTGGTGTGGGAGGGAGGGTTTTCTGAGCACATCACACTGTGGCTCTCACCCCACGGTGACCAAAAGCCTGTCCATCGCGTGGTCCGGAAAACAGCAATGGAAATAAATATAACGATGGTGGGGTTCCATCTCACTGGACCCTCGGATATCACAGAGGGAGGAAATGGGTCACCCCGGGGGAAGGGAACATAACATAACGGTGGTCAGGTCAGTGAGCAGGGAACCATGCAGTCAGCGCACAATCCCAAAGGAACTCAACTCAACCTCACTGGGAGGATTGCGATATTAAATACACACAATGACGAGAATATACCAGCATCTTATTCTCACACAGATGTTGTTATATATGTAAACCTGTAATTACCATGTCGAACCACCAGAGGGCGTATCCCCTGGAGTCCTAAGGGATCCCACAATCCCTTGGGAGCACCTGTATATAAGGGGGCCTCACAGGCTGGAGAGGCACACTGAGATCTGCAATAAAGGACTACAGTCACACTTACTTTGAGCTTGCAATATCTAATCTGACTCCTTATACAAGACATAACAGGTATCACAAAATAAACGTGGTTCCGGCCCGAATAACTCAAGCAGCAGGGACCGGAGTTCTGCAGCTGCCCGGGATATCTGTGAGCCCATACCCCGCTCAGGAACGGGAGCCGGGGCTCGGATCCTGCCCAGATTGGAAGCTCAGATACCATCGGCGAACGCAAAGCCTTGGAGGCGTCTGATGCTCCAATTATAAAAGCTTCATTCCAGTATTGCGGAAAAAACAACAGTAACATCAAAAAGCTGAAAACTCTCAAAACCCTGAGAGAGGAAGGGACAGAGAGAATCGCCCAGTGAGAGCAGTGAGAGAGAAAGGGACAGAGAGAATCGCCCAGGGAGAACAGTGAGAGAGGAAGGGACAGAGAGAATCGGCAAGTGAGAGCAGTGAGAGAGAAAGGGACAGAGAGAATCACCCAGGGAGAGCAGTGAGACTGGAAGGGACAGAGAGAATCGCCCAGTGAGAGCAGTAAGAGAGAAAGGGACAGAGAGAATTGCCCAGTGAGAGCAGTGAGAGAGGAAGGGACAGAGAGAATCGCCCAGTGAGAGAGTAAGGGACAGAGAGAATCGTCCAGTGAGAGCAGTGAGAGAGAAAGGGACAGAGAGAATCACCCAGGGAGAGCAGTGAGAAAGGAAGGGACAGAGAGAATCGTCCAGTGAGAGCAGTGAGAGAGAAAGGGACAGAGAGAATCGCCCAGTGAGAGCAGTGAGAGAGAAAGGGGCAGAGAGAATCACCCAGAGAGCAGTGAGAGAGAAAGGGACAGAGAGAATCGCCCAGTGAGAGCAGTGAGAGAGAAAGGGACAGAGAGAATCGCCCAGTGAGAGCAGTGAGAGAGAAAGGGACAGTGAGAATCGCCCAGTGAGAGCAGTGAGAGAGAAAGGGACAGAGAGAATCGCCCAGTGACAGCAGTGAGAGAGAAAGGGACAGAGAGAATCGCCCAGGGAGAGCAGTGAGAGAGGAAGGGACAGAGAGAATCGCCCAGTGAGAGCAGTGAGAGATGAAAGGGACAGAGAGAATCGCCCAGTGAGAGCAGTGAGAGAGAAAGGGACAGAGAGAATCGCCCAGTGAGAGAGAAAGGGATAGAGAGAATCACCCAGAGAGCAGTGAGAGAGAAAGGGACAGTGAGAATCGCCCAGTGACAGCAGTGAGAGAGGAAGGGACAGAGAGAATCGCCCAGTGAGAGCAGTGAGAGAGAAAGGGACAGAGAGAATCGCCCAGTGAGAGCAGTGAGAGAGAAAGGGACAGAGAGAATCGCCCAGTGAGAGCAGTGAGAGAGAAAGGGACAGAGAATCGCCCAGGGAGAGCAGTGAGAGAGGAAGGGACAGAGAGAATCGCCCAGTGAGAGCAGTGAGAGAGAAAGGGACAGAGAGAATCGTCCAGTGAGAGCAGTGAGAGAGAAAGGGACAGAGAGAATCGCCCAGGGAGAGCAGTGAGAGAGGAAGGGACAGAGAGAATCGCCCAGTGAGAGCAGTGAGAGAGAAAGGGACAGAGAGAATCGCCCAGTGAGAGAGTAAGGGACAGAGAGAATCGCCCAGTGAGAGCAGTGAGAGAGAAAGGGACAGTGAGAATCGCCCAGTGAGAGCAGTGAGAGAGAAAGGAACAGTGAGAATCGCCCAGGGAGAGCAGTGAGAGAGGAAGGGACAGTGAAAATCGCCCAGGGAGAGCAGTGAGAGAGGAAGGGACAGAGAGAATCGTCCAGTGAGAGCAGTGAGAGAGAAAGGGACAGAGAGAATCGCCCAGTGACAGCAGTGAGAGAGGAAGGGACAGAGAGAATCGCCCAGTGAGAGCAGTGAGAGAGGAAGGGACAGAGAGAATCGCCCAGTGAGAGCAGTGAGAGAGAAAGGGACAGAGAGAATCGCCCAGTGAGAGCAGTGAGAGAGAAAGGGGCAGAGAGAATCGCCCAGTGAGAGCAGTGAGAGAGGAAGGGACAGAGAGAATCGCCCAGGGAGAACAGTGAGAGAGAACGAGCAGCACTGGAAGTGGACACAGCACAACAGGAACAATATCGAGGACCCGAGGAACGGCCAAGGGAAGGGAAGACCAATAGAAACAAATATACTCAATGGGAGAGCTTAGAGTTCGTAAAACAGACAAAACTCTAAAAACAGGGTGCTGGGCTGACTTACTAGCGCAGGGGATTTGCAGGATCTTGCGGAGACATCGTTGGTGGTATTTCTCCAGCGATTTGAGGTGTCTACTGTACATGGTCCATGTCTCTGAGCCATACAGGAGGGCGGGTATTACTACAGCTCTGTTGACCATAAGCTTGGTGGCAGATTTGAGGGCCTGATCTTCGAACACTCTCTTCCTCAGGTAGCCAAAGGCTGTGCTGGCGCACTGGAGACGGTGTTGAATCTCATCGTCGATGTCTGTCCTTGCTGATAATAGGCTCCCAAGGTATGGGAAGTGGTCCACATTGTCCAAGGCTTCGTCGTGGATCTTGATGACTGGGGGCAGTGCTGTGTGTCGGGATCTGGTTGGGGGATGACCTTTGTCTCACAGAGGTTTAGCGTAAGGCCCATGCTTTCGTACGCCTCAGTGAAGATGTTGTCTATGGCTTGGAGTTCAACCTCTGAATGTGCGCAGACGCAAGCATCGTCCGCGCACTGTAGTTCGACGACAGAGGATGGGACAGTCTTGGATCTGGCCTGGAGACGACAAATGTTGAACAGGTTCCCACTGGTTCTATAGTTTAGTTCCACTCCAGCAGGGAGCTTGTTGAGTGTGAGGTGGAGCATTGCAACGATTTGAGTGTGAGCTCGATGCAAGGTGACCGGCACGAAACTCCCAAGGCAAACGCTCGACTCAGAACACCTACATGGCAAGCAAGCCCCAGGTTGGCAGAGGAAACGTTTCAAGGGCACCCTCAAAGCCTCCTTGATAAAGTGCAACATCCCCACTGAAAGACCGCTCTAAGTGGAGGAAGAGCATCCGGGAGGGTGCTGAGCACCTCGAGTCTCATCGCCGAGAGCGTGCAGAAACAAGGACAGGCAACAGAAGGAGCGTGCGGCAAACCAGACTCCCCACCCACCCTTTCCTTCAACCACTGTCTGTCCCACCTGTGACAGAGGCTGTAATTCCCGTAGTGGACTGTTCAGTCACACTTTTAGAGTGGAAGCAAGTCTTCCTCGAATTCGAGAGACTGCCTCTGATGATGACTATCGCAACCACACAATCTCAAATAATTCCATAAATTTAATCGGTAAAATGACACAATCTAACTTTGCTCTACTATTAAATGAACTATCTCCCCCGCCAGACACACACTGTCACTCGGGGGGTCTGGAGCAGAAAGTGTGGGCTTGCCCGTGAAATGCTGCCCACAGATCAGCAAGGTGTTTCTCCGGGAAGGATGTGCGGACAATGTTCTCACAGGCTGAAGGACAAGGTCAGTATCCATGGCTGGACATTGTGCATCGAGCCCGCTCAAACCCTCAGACACTAACTACTGAAACCCAACAACACCTTTCACAAAGGGAATGATGTGGCTGTCGTCAATGTGACGATACGATGCACTAACGGCAAGTCCCTGGTCAAGGCATGGGTGCAGCACAAACAGCTGGAGCCAGTGTTACAGAGTGACAGTGCATCAAACATAACATTCTTTGGTTTGGTAATCAGAGCCAGAGGAAGGTGGGTTCAACATAACACCACCTTTATAAAGTTCCACCAAATCGAGCGATAGTCAAATTCATGACCGATGTCACTGGAAAGGCTTCGAATTTCCACGGGCTTGTAATGAGTCATGTAAAGGTTAAACTGTGGCCAGCCAGGATTCCAGGGCGTCAGTAATCCCATCCATGAGGGGAGGCGGGGGGCACGGGGAGTACACCTTGTGGGCCGAGAGGGGCAGGACTGTTCCCCCCGACCCCCTAGCTCCCCAACCATATAAACCCTCTACCCGGGGACTCCCGTTACTCGGGACAGGACAACCCGTTACCCGGGGACCCCCTTTACCCGGGACAGGCCCCGCCTTACCCAGGACAGCACCCCTCCTTACCCCAGACAGGACCCCATGTACTCCGGCCAGGCCCCTCCTTACCCAGGACAGGAGCCCCCTTACCCAGGGATCCCCCTTATACAGCACAGAACTCCCCTTACCTGGGACAGGCACCCCCCCTTACCCAGGGACCCCCCTTACACGGGACAGGACTCCCCTTAACTGGGACAGGCCCCTCCTTACCCGGGACAGGCCTCCCCTTACCCAGGACAGGACCCCCCCTTACCCCGGACAGGCCCCGCCTTACCCAGGACAGGACCCCTCTTATCCAGGGATCCCCCTTATACAGCACAGAACTCCCCTTACCTGGGACAGGCACCCCCCCTTACCCAGGGAACCCCTTACACGGGACAGGACTCCCCTTAACTGGGATAGGCCCCTCCTTACCCGGGACAGGCCTCCCCTTACCCAGGACAGGACCGCCCCTTACCCCGGACAGGCCCCGCCTTACCCAGGACAGGACCCCCCTTACCCAGGACAGGACCCCCCTTACCCAGGGATCTCCCTTATATGGCACAGGACTCCCCTTACCTGGGACAGGCACCCCCCCTTACCCAGGGACCCCCCTTACACGGGACAGGACTCCCCTTAACTGGGACAGGCCCCTCCTTACCCAGGACAGGCCCCCCCCTTACCCGGGACAGGCCCCCCCTTACCTGGGACAGGACCCCCCCCTTACACAGGACAGGACACCCCTTACCTGGGAAAGGCCCCCCCTTACACGGAACAGGACTCCCCTTACCTGGGCAGGACTCCCCCTTACCCAGACAAGATGGATGCAGAGAGGATGCATAGGGGAAATTAAAACTAGGGGACACAGTCTCAGAATAAGGGGTCACCCATTTAAAACTGAGATGAGGAGGAATTTCTTCTCTCAGAGGGTTGTAAATCTGTGGAATTCGCTGCCTCCGAGCTGTGGAAGCTGGGACATTGGATAAATTTAAGACAGAGATAGACAGTTTCTGAACCGATAAGGGAATAAGGGGTTATGGGGAGCGGGCAGGGAAGTGGGGCTGAGTCCATGATCGGATCAGCCATGATCGTATTAAATGGCGGAGCAGACTCGAGGGGCCGTATGGCCTACTCCTGCTCCTATTTCTTATGTTCTTATGAAGGAGGGAAGAGAGAAGTACGGGGCAAGTCCCTTTTAATTGAGTGTCCAAAAAATGCTCCATGCAGCAAAGTTAGTGATATTTGGGTTTATGTTCTGCCACAAACATAAAATGCAGCACAGGTTTTTGCAATGTTCCCACTGATGGTGTGTGGTATATAATGCTGTGTGCAGGAGCGGAGTGGGAGTGGAAGGTTTACAACTGACCTGGGAGTTGAAGCGTAGCTGACAGATGTTGCAGGAGTTGAGCTGCCTGTTGTTTGGAGGTGGGGGGGCTCCGGACGTGTGACTGAAAATCGCCCTCTGCAACACATTCATCTGTACAGGGCAAAAATGCACAACAATAGTGTCACAACTCAACTCAACCGTCACCCACACAATCACAACACAATGCTCCCAACAGCTTACATAGGATTAGACAGGAAGCACAGCACAGAAACAGGCCATTCGGCCCAACCAGTCCATGACGGCATTTATGCTCCAGTCGAGCCTCCTCCCATCTTACCTCATCAAAATCTGTCAGCATAACCCTCTATTTCCTTAACCCTCATATGCTTGTCCAGCCTCTCCTAAAATGAATTGATATTATTCGCCCCAACCACTCCCTGTGCTAGCGAGTTCCACATTCTCATCAATCACTGGGAAAATAATTTTCTTCTGAATTTCGTATTCGATTTCTCGGTGACTATCCTATATTGATTGAACAGTGTAGTAACACATTGATCACAACGGTAGTGGTCTCAACTTTATAGAAGAAAAAAGTATAATAGTATCAAAGTGTCACAGATATAGTCTCTCAGATATGGTGTCTCAAATATAGTGTCACAGATATAATGTCTCAGATATAGTGCCTCAGATATGGTGCCTCAGATATAGTGTCACAGATACAGAGTCTCAGATATAGTATCACAGATATAGTGTCTCAGATATAGTGTCACAGATACAGTGTCAAAAATATAGTGTCACAGATATAGTGTCACAGATATAGTGTCAGAGATACAGAGTCTCAGATATAGTATCACAGATATAGTGTCACAGATATAGTGTCACAGATACAGTGTCAAAAATATAGTGTCACAGATATAGTGTCACAGAGAGAGTGTATCAAATAGTGTCACAGATACAGTGTCACAGATATAGTGTCACAGATATAGTGTCTCAGATAGTGTCACACATATAGTGTCACAGATATAGTGTCACAGATATAGTGTCTCAGATAGTGTCACATATATAGTGTCACAGATATAGTGTATCAGATAGTGTCACAGATATAGTGTCACAGATAGAGTGTCACAGATATAGTGTCACAGATATAGTGTCACAGATATAGTGCCTCAGATATAGTGTCACAGAAATAGTGTCACAAATATAGTGTCACAGATATAGTGTCTCAGATACAGTGACACAGATATAGTGTCTAAGATATAGTGTCACAGATATAGTGTCACAAATATAGTGTCTCAGATTTCATGTCTCAGATATAGTGTCTCAGATATAGTGCCTCAGCTATAGTGTCACAGATATAGTGTCACAGATATAGTACCACAGATATAGTGTCTCAGATATAGTGTCACAGATATAGTGTCACAGATACTGTGTCACAGATACAGTGTCACAGATATAGTGTCACAGATACAGTGTCACAGATATAGTGTCACAGATTTAGTGACTCAGATATAGTGTCACAGATATAGTGTCACAGATATAGTGCCTCTGATATAGTGTCTCAGATATAGCGTCACAGATATAGTTTCTCAGATATAGTGTCACAGATATAGTGTCACAGATATAGTGTTTCAGATATAGTGTCACATATAGTGTCACAGATATAGTGTCTCAGATATAGTGTCACAAATACAGTGTCACTAATATAGTGTCACAGATATAGTGTCACAGATACAGTGTCTAAGAGAGTGTCACAGATATAGTGTCTCAGATATAGTGTCACAGATACAGTGTCACAAATATAGTGTCACAAATATAGTGTCACAGATATAGTGTCTCAGATATAGTGTCTCAGATATAGTGTCACAGATACAGTGTCACAAATATAGTGTCTCAGATATATTGTCACAGTTATAGTGTCTCAGTTATCATGTCTCAGATATAGTGTCACATATATGGTGTCTCAGATATAGTGTCTCAGATATAGTGTCACAGATATAGTGTCTCAGATCTAGTGTCTCAGATATAGAATCAAGGATATAGTGTCTCAGATATAGTGCCTCGGTATAGTGTCACAGAGAAAGTGTCACAGATATAGTGTCTCAGATATAGTGTCACAGATATAGTGTCACAGATATAGTGTCACAGATATAGTGTGACAGATATAGTGTCACAAAATATAGTGTCTCAGATATAGTGTCACAGATATAGTGTCTCAGATATGGTGCCTCAGATATAGTGTCTCAGATATAGTGTCACAGATATAGTGTCACAGGTACAGTGTCACAGATATAGTGTCACAGATATAGTGCCTCTGATATCGTGTCTCAGATTTAGTGTCACAGATATAGTTTCTCAGATATAGTGTCAAAGAAATAGTGTCTCAGATATCGTGTCACAGATATAGTGTCACAGATATAGTGTCTCAGATATAGTGTCGCAGATATAGTGTCGGAGATAGAGTGTCACAGATATAGTGTCACAGATACAGTGTCATAGATACAGTGCTACAGACACAGTGTCACAGATATAGTGACTCAGATATAGTGTCTCAGATATAGTGTCTCAGATATAGTGTCACAGGTATAGTGTCACAGATACAGTGTCAGAGATATCGTGCCTCTGATATAGTGTCTCCGATATAATGTCACAGAAAAAGTGTCTCAGATAGAGTGTCTCAGATAGAGTCACAGATATAGTGTCTCAGATATAATGTCACTGATCTCGTGTCACAGATATAGTGTTTCAGATATAGTGTCACAGATACAGTGTCACAAATATAGTGTCACAGATATAGTGTCACAGATACAGTGTCAAAAATATAGTACTACAGATATAGTGTCACGGATATAGTGTCTCAGATAGTGTCACAGATAGAGTGTCTCAGATATAGTGTCACAGATACAGTGTCACAAATATAGTGTCACAAATATAGTGTCACAGATATAGTGTCTCAGATATAGTGTCTCAGATATAGTGTCACAGCTATAGTGTCACAGATATAGTGTCACAGATATAGTGTCACAGATATAGTGTCTCAGATATAGTGTCACAGATATAGTGTCACAGATACTGTGTCACAGATACAGTGTCACAGATATAGTGTCTCAGATATAGTGTCACAGATACAGTGTCACAGATATAGTGTCTCAGATATAGTGTCACAGATATAGTGTCACAGATACAGTGTCACAGATATAGTGTCACAGATTTAGTGACTCAGATATAGTGTCACAGATACAGTGTAACAAATATAGTGTCTCAGATTTCATGTCTCAGATATAGTGTTTCAGATAGAGTGTCTCAGATATAGTGTCACAGATATAGTGTCTCAGATATAGTGTCTCAGATATAGTGTCTCAGATAGTGTCACAGATATAGTGTCTCAGATATAGTGTCACAGATATAGTGTCACAAATATAGTGTCTCAGATTTCGTGTCTCAGATATAGTGTCTCAGATAGAGTGTCACAGCTATAGTGTCACAGATATAGTGTCACAGATATAGTGTCACAGATATCGTGTCTCAGATATAGTGTCACAGATATAGTGTCACAGATACTGTGTCACAGATACAGAATCACAGATATAGTGTCGCAGATATAGTGTAATAGATATAGTGTCACAGATATAGTGTCACAGATATAGTTTCACAGATACAGTGTCTCAGATATCATGTCACAGATATAGTGTCAAAGATATAGTGTCTCAGATATAGTGTCGCAGATAAAGTATCACAGATAGAGTGGCACAGATATAGTGTCACAGATACATTGTCATAGATACAGTGTCAGAGATGCAGTTTCACAGACACAGTGTCACAGATATAGTTTCTCAGATATATTGTCTCAGATATATTGTCACAGACATAGTGTCACAGATACAGTGTCACAGACACAGTGTCACAGATACAGTGTCAGAGTTACAGTGCATCTGATATAGTGTCTCTGATATAGTGTCATAGATAGAGTGTCTCAGATACAGTGTCTGAGATATAGTGTCACTGATACAGTGTCACAGATATAGTGTCACAGATAGTGTCACAGATATAGTGTCACAGATATAGTGTCTCAGATATAGTGTCTCAGATATAGTGTCACAGATATAGTGTCACAGATATAGTGTCTCAGATATAGTGTCACAGATATATTGTCACAGATACTGTGTCACAGATACAGTGTCACAGATATAGTGTCTCAGATATAGTGTCACAGATATAGTGTCACTGATAGAGTGTCTCAGATATAGTGTCACAGATATAGTGTCTCAGATATAGTGTCACAGATATAGTGTCTCAGATAGTGTCACAGATATAGTGTCTCAGATATAGTGTCACAGATATCGTGTCACAAATATAGTGTCTCAGATTTTGTGTCTCAGATATAGTGTGTCAGATAGAGTTTCACAGCTATAGTGTCTCAGATATCATGTCACAGATATAGCGTCACAGATATAGTGTCTCAGATATAGTGTCGCAGATAAAATGTCACAGATAGAGTGGCACAGATATAGTGTCACAGATATATTGTCATAGATACAGTGTCATAGATGCAGTTTCACAGACACAGTGTCACAGATATAGTTTCTCAGATATATTGTCTCAGATATATTGTCACAGACATAGTGTCACAGATACAGTGTCACAGACACAGTGTCACAGATACAGTGTCAGAGTTATAGTGCATCTGATATAGTGTCTCTGATATAGTGCCATAGATACAGTGTCTCAGATACAGTGTCTGAGATATAGTGTCACTGATACTGTGTCACAGATATAGTGTCACAGATAGTGTCACAGATATAGTGTCACAGATATAGTGTCTCAGATATAGTGTCTCAGATATAGTGTCACAGATATAGTGTCACAGGTACAGTGTCACAGATATAGTGTCACAGATATAGTGCCTCTGATATCGTGTCTCAGATTTAGTGTCACAGATAAAGTTTCTCAGATATAGTGTCACAGAAATAGTGTCTCAGATATCGTGTCACAGATATAGTGTCACAGATATAGTGTCTCAGATATAGTGTCGCAGATATAGTGTCACAGATAGAGTGTCACAGATATAGTGTCACAGATACAGTGTCATAAATACAGTGCTACAGACACAGTGTCACAGATATAGTGACTCAGATATAGTGTCTCAGATATAGTGTCTCAGATATAGTGTCTCAGATATAGTGTCACAGGTATAGTGTCACAGATACAGTGTCAGAGATATCGTGCCTCTGATATAGTGTCTCCGATATAATGTCACCGAAAAAGTGTCTCAGATAGAGTGTCTCAGATAGAGTCACAGATATAGTGTCTCAGATATAATGTCACTGATCTCGTGTCACAGATATAGTGTTTCAGATATAGTGTCACAGATACAGTGTCACAAATAGAGTGTCACAGATATAGTGTCACAGATAGTGTCAAAAATATAGTATCACAGATATAGTGTCACGGATATAGTGTTTCAGATAGTGTCACAGATAGAGTGTCTCAGATATAGTGTCACAGATACAGTGTCACAAATATAGTGTCACAGATATAGTATCACAGATACAGTGTCAAAAATATAGTATCACAGATATAGTGTCACGGATATAGTGTCTCAGATAGTGTCACAGATAGAGTGTCTCAGATATAGTGTCACAGATACAGTGTCACAAATATAGTGTCACAAATATAGTGTCACAGATATAGTGTCTCAGATATAGTGTCTCAGATACAGTGTCTCAGATATAGTGTCTCAGAAATTGTGTCGCAGATATAGTGTCGCAGATAGACTGTCACAGATAAAGTGTCACAGATATAGTGTCACAGATATAGTGTCACAGATATAGTGTCTCAGATATAGTGTCACAGATATATGTCACAGATACTGTGTCACAGATACAGTGTCACAGATATAGTGTCTCAGATATAGTGTCACAGATATAGTGTCACAGATATAGTGTCACAGATATAGTGTCTCAGATATAGTGTCTCAGATATAGTGTCACAGATATAGTGTCACAGATACAGTGTCACAGATATAGTGTCACAGATTTAGTGACTCAGATATAGTGTCACAGATAAGTGTAACAAATATAGTGTCTCAGATTTCATGTCTCAGATATAGTGTTTCAGATAGAGTGTCTCAGCAATAGTGTCACAGATATAGTGTCATAGATATTGTGTCACAGATACAGTGTCACAGATATAGTGTCACAGATACAGTGTCTCAGGTATCGTGTCACAGATATAGTGTCTCAGATATAGTGTCTCAGATATTGTGTCGCAGATATAGTGTCGCAGATAGACTGTCACAGATAAAGTTTCACAGATATAGTGTCACAGATATAGTGTCACAGATATAGTGTCTCAGATATAGTGTCACAGATATATTGTCACAGATACTGTGTCACAGATACAGTGTCACAGATATAGTGTCTCAGATATAGTGTCACAGATATAGTGTCACAGATACAGTGTCTCAGATATAGTGTCACAGATATAGTGTCTCAGATATAGTGTCACAGATATAGTGTCTCAGATAGTATCACAGATATAGTGTCTCAGATATAGTGTCACAGATTTAGTGTCACAAATATAGTGTCTCAGATTTCGTGTCTCAGATATAGTGTCTCAGATAGAGTGTCACAGCTATAGTGTCACAGATATAGTGTCACAGATATAGTGTCACAGATATCGTGTCTCAGATATAGTGTCACAGATATAGTGTCACAGATACTGTGTCACAGATACAGAATCACAGATATAGTGTCTCAGATATAGTGTAATAGATATAGTGTCACAGATATCGTGTCACAGATATAGTTTCACAGATACAGTGTCTCAGTTATATTGTCACAAATATAGTGTCTCAGATATAGTGTCTCAGATATAGTGTCTCAGATATAGTGTCACAGATATAGTGTCTCAGATATAGTGTCTCAGATACAGTGTCACAGATATAGTGTCAGAGATATAGTGTCACAGATATAGTGTCTCATTTATATTGTCACAGATATAGTGTCTCAGATATAGTGTCTAAGCTATAGTGTCTCAGATATAGTGTCTCAGATATAGTGTCACAGATATAGTGTCACAGATATAGTGTCACAGATATAGTGTGAGAGAAAAAGTGTCACAAATATAGTGCACAGATATAGCATCACAGATATAGTGTCACAAATATAGTGTCTCAGATATAGTGTCACAGATATAGTGTCTCAGATATGGTGCCTCAGATATAGTGTCTCAGATATAGTGTCTCAGATATAGTGTCACAGATATAGTGTCACAGGTACAGTGTTACAGATATAGTGTCACAGATATAGTGCCTCTGATATCGTGTCTCAGATATAGTGTCTCAGATATAGTGTCACAGATCCTGTGTCACAGCTATAGTGTCACAGATATAGTGTCACAGATATAGTTTCACAGATATCGTGTCTCAGATATAGTGTCACAGAGATAGTGTCACAGATACTGTGTCACAGATACAGAATCACAGATATAGTGTCTCAGATATAGTGTAATAGATATAGTGTCACAGATATAGTGTCACAGATATAGTTTCACAGATACAGTGTCTCAGATATCATGTCACAGATATAGTGTCACAGATATAGTGTCTCAGATATAGTGTCGCAGATAAAGTGTCACAGAGAGAGTGGCACAGATATAGTGTCACAGATACATTGTCATAGATACAGTGTCATAGATGCAGTTTCACAGACACAGTGTCACAGATATAGTTTCTCAGATATATTGTCTCAGATATATTGTCACAGACATAGTGTCACAGATACAGTGTCACAGACACAGTGTCACAGATACAGTGTCACAGACACAGTGTCACAGATACAGTGTCAGAGTTATAGTGCATCTGATATAGTGTCTCTGATATAGTGTCATAGATACAGTGTCTCAGATACAGTGTCTGAGATATAGTGTCACTGATACAGTGTCACAGATATAGTGTCACAGATAGTGTCACAGATATAGTGTCACAGATATAGTGTCTCAGATATAGTGTCTCAGATATAGTGTCACAGATATAGTGTCTCAGATATAGTGTCTCAGTTATATTGTCACAGATATAGTGTCTCAGATATAGTGTCTCAGATATAGTGTCTCAGATATAGTGTCACAGATATAGTGTCTCAGATATAGTGTCTCAGATACAGTGTCACAGATATAGTGTCAGAGATATAGTGTCACAGATATAGTGTCTCATTTATATTGTCACAGATATAGTGCCTCAGATATAGTGTCACAGATGTAGTGTCACAGATATAGTGCCTCAGATATAGTGTCACAGATATAGTGTCACAGATATAGTGTCACAGATATAGAGTCACAGATATAGTGTGACAGATATAGTGTCACAAATATAGTGCACAGATATAGCACCACAGATGGAGTGTCTCAGATATAGTGTCACAGATATAGTGTCTCAGATATAGTGTCTCAGATATAGTGTCACAGGTATAGTGTCACAGGTATAGTGTCACAGATATAGTGCCCCAGATATAGTGTCTCAGATATAGTGTCTCAGATATAGTGTCACAGATCTCGTGTCACAGATATAGTGTTTCAGATATAGTGTCACATATAGTGTCACAGATATCGTGTCTCAGATATAGTGTCTCAAATACAGTGTCAAAAATATAGTGTCACAGATATAGTGTCGCAGATAGACTGTCACAGATAAAGTGTCACAGATATAGTGTCTCAGATATAGTGTCACAGATATAGTGTCTCAGATGTAGTGTCACAGATATATTGTCACAGATACTGTGTTACAGATACAGTGTCACAGATATAGTGTCTCAGATATAGTGTCACAGATATAGTGTCACAGATACAGTGTCTCAGATATAGTGTCACAGATATAGTGTCTCAGATATAGTATCACAGATATAGTGTCTCAGATATAGTGTCACAGATATAGTGTCTCAGATATAGTGTCACAGATTTCGTGTCTCAGATATAGTGTCTCAGATAGAGTGTCACAGCTATAGTGTCACAGATATAGTGCCACAGATATAGTGTCTCAGATATAGTGTAATAGATATAGTGTCACAGATATAGTGTCACAGATATAGTTTCACAGATACAGTGTCTCAGATATCATGTCACAGATATAGTGTCACAGATATAGTGTCACAGATACATTGTCATAGATACAGTGTCACAGATACAGTGTCAGAGTTATAGTGCATCTGATATAGTGTCACAGATATAGTGTCACAGATATCGTGTCTCAGATATAGTGTCACAGATATAGTGTCACAGATATAGTGTCTCAGATATAGTGTCTCAGTTATATTGTCACAGATATAGTGTCTCAGATATAGTGTCTCAGATATAGTGTCTCAGATATACTGTCACAGATATAGTGTCTCAGATATAGTGTCTCAGATACAGTGTCACAGATATAGTGTCAGAGATATAGTCTCACAGATATAGTGTCTCATTTATATTGTCACAGATATAGTGTTTCAGATATAGTGTCTCTGCTATAGTGTCTCAGATATAGTATCTCAGATATAGTGTCACAGATATAGTGTCACAGATATAGTGTCACAGATATAGTGTCACAGATATAGTGTGACAGAAAAAGGGGCACAAATATAGTGCACAGACATAGTGTCACAGATATAGTGTCTCAGATATAGTATCACAGATATAGTGTCTCAGATATGATGCCTCAGATATAGTGTCTCAGATATAGTGTCTCAGATATAGTGTCACAGATATAGTGTCATAGGTACAGTGTCACAGATATAGTGTCACAGATATAGTGCCTCTGATATCGTGTCTCAGATATAGTGTCTCAGATATAGTGTCACAGATCCGGTGTCACAGATATAGTGTTTCAGATATAGTGTCACATATCGTGTCACAGATATAGTGTCTCAGATATAGTGTCACAAATACAGTGTCACAAATGTAGTGTCATAAATCTAGTGTCACAGATAGAGTGTCTCAGATATAGTGTCACAGATATAGTGTCACAGATACTGTGTCACAGATACAGTGTCACAGATATAGTGTCACAGATATAGTGTCATAGGTACAGTGTCACAGATATAGTGCCTCTGATATCGTGTCTCAGATATAGTGTCTCAGATATAGTGTCACAGATCCCGTGTCACAGATATAGTGTTTCAGATATAGTGTCACATATAGTGTCACAGATATAGTGTCTCAGATATAGTGTCACAAATACAGTGTCACAAATATAGTGTCATAAATATAGTGTCACAGATACAGTGTCAAAAATATAGTGTCTCAGATATCGTGTCACAGATATAGTGTCACAGAAATAGTGTCTCAGATATCGTGTCACAGATGTAGTGTCTCAGATATAGTGTCTCAGATTTAGCGTCACAGATATAGTTTCTCAGATATAGTGTCACAGAAATAGTGTCTCAGATATCGTGTCACAGATATAGTGTCACAGATATAGTGTCTCAGATATAGTGTCGCAGATATAGTGTCGCAGATAGAGTGTCACAGATATAGTGTCACAGATACAGTGTCATAGATACAGTGTTACAGACACAGTGTCATAGATATAGTGTCTCAGATATAGTGTCTCAGATATAGTGTCTCAGATATAGTGTCTCAGATATAGTGTCACAGGTATAGTTTCACAGATACAGTGTCAGAGATATCGTGTCTCTGATATAGTTTCTCCGATATAATGTCACAGAAAAAGTGTCTCAGATAGAGTGTCTCAGATATAGTGTCACAGATATAGTGTCTCAGATGTAATGTCACTGATCTCGTGACACAGATATAGTGTTTCAGATATAGTGTCACAGATACAGTGTCAAAAATATAGTATCACAGATATAGTGTCACGGATATAGTGTCTCAGATAGTGTCACAGATAGAGTGTCTCAGATATAGTGTCACAGATACAGTGTCACAAATATAGTGTCACAAATATAGTGTCAGAGATATAGTGTCTCAGATATAGTGTCTCAGATATAGTGTCACAGCTATAGTGTCACAGATATAGTGTCACAGATATAGTGTTCCAGATATAGTGTCTCAGATATAGTGTCACAGATATAGTGTCACAGATACTGTGTCACAGATACAGTGTCACAGATATAGTGTCTCAGATATAGTGTCTCAGATATAGTGTCACAGATATAGTGTCTCAGATATAGTGTCTCAGTTATATTGTCACAGATATAGTGTCTCAGATATAGTGTCTCAGATATAGTGTCTCAGATATAGTGTCACAGATATAGTGTCTCAGATATAGTGTCTCAGATACAGTGTCACAGATATAGTGTCAGTGATATAGTCTCACAGATATAGTGTCTCATTTATATTGTCACAGATATAGTGTCACAGATATAGTGTTCCAGATATAGTGTCTCAGATATAGTGTCTCAGATATAGTGTAACAGAAATAGTGTCTCAGATATCGTGTCACAGATGTGGTGTCTCAGATATAGTGTCTCAGATTTAGCGTCACAGATCCGGTGTCACAGATATAGTGTTTCAGATATAGTGTCACATATAGTGTCACAGATATAGTGTCTCAGATATAGTGTCACAAATACAGCGTCATAAATATAGTGTCATAAATATAGTGTCACAGATATAGTGTCTCAGATATAGTGTCACAGATATAGTGTCACAGATACTGTGTCACAGATACAGTGTCACAGATATAGTGTCACAGATATAGTGTCATAGGTACAGTGTCACAGATATAGTGCCTCTGATATCGTGTCTCAGATATAGTGTCTCAGATATAGTGTCACAGATCCCGTGTCACAGATATAGTGTTTCAGATATAGTGTCACAGATATAGTGTCTCAGATATAGTGTCACAAATAGAGTGTCACAGATATAGTGTCTCAGATATAGTGTCACAGAAATAGTGTCTCAGATATCGTGTCACAGATGTGGTGTCTCAGATATAGTGTCTCAGATTTAGCGTCACAGATATAGTGTCTCAGATATAGTGTCACAGGTATAGTTTCACAGATACAGTGTCAGAGATATCGTGCCTCTGATATAGTGTCTCCGATATAATGTCACAGAAAAAGTGTCTCAGATAGTGTCACAGATATAGTGTCTCAGATATAATGTCACTGATCTCGTGTCACAGATATAGTGTTTCAGATATAGTGTCACAGATACAGTGTCACAAATATAGTGTCACAGATATAGTGTCACAGATACAGTGTCAAAAATATAGTGTCACAGATATAGTGTCACAGATATAGTGTCACAGATACAGTGTCTCAGGTATCGTGTCACAGATATAGTGTCTCAGATATAGTGTCTCAGAAATTGTGTCGCAGATATAGTGTCGCAGATAGACTGTCACAGATAAAGTGTCACAGATATAGTGTCACAGATATAGTGTCACAGATATAGTGTCTCAGATATAGTGTCACAGATATATGTCACAGATACTGTGTCACAGATACAGTGTCACAGATATAGTGTCTCAGATATAGTGTCACAGATATAGTGTCACAGATACAGTGTCTCAGATATAGTGTCACAGATATAGTGTCTCAGATATAGTGTCACAGATATAGTGTCTCAGATATAGTGTCACAGATACAGTGTCACAGATATAGTGTCACAGAAATTGTGTCGCAGATATAGTGTCGCAGATAGACTGTCACAGATAAAGTGTCACAGATATAGTGTCACAGATATAGTGTCACAGATATAGTGTCTCAGATAGAGTGTCACAGATATATGTCACAGATACTGTGTCACAGATACAGTGTCACAGATATAGTGTCTCAGATATAGTGTCACAGATATAGTGTCACAGATACAGTGTCTCAGATATAGTGTCACAGATATAGTGTCACAGATATAGTGTCTCAGATATAGTGTCGCAGATAAAGTGTCACAGATAGAGTGGCACAGATATAGTGTCACAGATACATTGTCATAGATACAGTGTCATAGATGTAGTTTCACAGACACAGTGTCACAGATATAGTTTGTCAGATATATTGTCTCAGATATATTGTCACAGAGATAGTGTCACAGATACAGTGTCACAGACACAGTGTCACAGATACAGTGTCAGTGTTATAGTGCATCTGATTTAGTGTCACTGATATCATGTCATAGATACAGTGTCTCAGATACAGTGTCTGAGATATAGTGTCACTGATACAGTGTCACAGATATAGTGTCACAGATAGTGTCACAGATATAGTGTCACAGATATAGTGTCTCAGATATAGTGTCTCAGATATAGTGTCACAGATATAGTGTCACAGGTACAGTGTCACAGATATAGTGTCACAGATATAGTGCCTCTGATATCGTGTCTCAGATTTAGTGTCACAGATATAGTTTCTCAGATATAGTGTCACAGAAATAGTGTCTCAGATATCCTGTCACAGATATAGTGTCACAGATATAGTGTCTCAGATATAGTGTCGCAGATATAGTGTCGCAGATAGAGTGTCACAGATATAGTGTCACAGATACAGTGTCATAGATACAGTGCTACAGACACAGTGTCACAGATATAGTGACTCAGATATAGTGTCTCAGATATAGTGTCACGATATAGTGTCACAGATATAGTGCCTCACATATAGTGTCACAGATGTAGTGTCACTGATATAGTGTCTGAGATATCGTGTCACAGATATAGTATCTCAGATATAGTGTCTCAGATATAGTGTCTCAGATATAGTGTCTCAGATTTTATGTCACAGAAATAGTGTCACAGATATCGTGCCTCTGATATAGTGTCTCAGATATAGTGTATCAGATATAGAGCCACAGATGCAGTGTCTCAGATATAGTGCCTCAGATCTAGTGCCTCAGATACAGTGCCTCATATATGGTGCCTCAGATATAATTCAAAAATAGAGTGTCTCAGATACTGTGTCACAGATATAGTTACACAGACATAGTGCCTCAGATACAGTGTCACAGATACAGTGTCTCAGATATAGTGTCACAGATATAGTGCCTCAGATAGAGTGTCACAGATATAGTGTCGCTGATATAGCGCCTCAGTTATCGTGTCACAATTCTAGTGCCTCAGATAGAGTGTCACAGATATAGTGTCACAGATATATTGTCTCAGATATAGTGTCACAGATATAGTGTCTCAGATATAGTGTCACAGATATAGTGCCTCAGATAAAGTTTCACAGATATAGTGTCTCATATAAAGTGTCACAGATATAGTGTCTCAGATAAAGTGTCACAGATATAGTGTCACAGATATAGTGTCACAGATATAGTGCCTCATATAAAGTGTCACAGATATAGTGTCTCAGATATAATGTCACAGATATAGTGCCTCAGATAAAGTGTCACAGATACAGTGTCTCATATAAAGTGTCACAGATATAGTGTGTCAGATAAAGTGCCTCATATAAAGTGTCACAGATACAGTGTCTCAGTTATAGTGTCACAGATCTAGTGCCTCAGATAGAGTGTCACAGATATAGTGTCGCAGATATAGTGCCTCAGTTATAGTGTCACAGATCTAGTGCCTCAGATAGAGTGTCACAGATATAGTGTCACAGATACAGTGTCTCAGATATAGTGCCTCGGATAAAGTGTCACAGATATAGTGTCTCAGATATAGTGTCACAGATATAGTGCCTCAGTTAAAGTGTCACAGATATAGTGTCTCATATAAAGAGTCACAGATATAGTGTCTCAGATAAAGTGCCTCATATAAAGTGTCACAGATATAGTGTCTCAGATAAAGTGTCACAGATATAGTGTCTCAGATAAAGTGTCACAGATATCGTGTCTCAGTGATAGTGTCTCAGATATATTGTCACAGATATAGTGTCTCAGATATAGTGTCTCAGATATAGTGTCACAGATATAGTCTCACTGATATAGTGTCACAGATATAGTGCCTCTGATACAGTGTCACAGATATAGTGTCTCAGATACAGTGTCACAGATATACTGTCTCATATAAAGTGTCACAGATATCGTGTCTCAGTGATAGTGTCTCAGATATATTGTCACAGATATAGTGTCTCAGATATAGTGTCTCAGATATAGTGTCACAGATATAGTCTCACTGATATAGTGTCACAGATATAGTGCCTCAGATACAGTGTCACAGATATAGTGTCTCAGATACAGTGTCACAGATATAGTGTCTCATATAAAGTGTCACAGATATAGTGTCTCAGATATAGTGTCTCAGATATGGTGTCACAGATATAGTGTCTCAGAGACAGTGTCACAGATATAGTGTCTCAGATATAGTGTCACGTGTACAGTGTCTCAGATATAGTGTCACAGATATAGTGTCTCAGATATAGTGCCTCAGATATGATGTCTCAAATTTTGTGTTACAGATATAGTGTCTCAGATATAGTGTCACAGACACAGTGTCTCAGATATCGTGTCACAGATATAGTGCCTTAGATGTCGTCTCTCATATATGGTGTCACAGATATAGTCTCAGATTTTGTGTCACAGATACAGTGTCTCAGATATCGTGTCACAGATATAGTGTCTCAGATATAGTGTCACAGATAGAGTGTCACAGATCTAGTGCCTCAGATAGAGTGTCACAGATATAGTGTCGCAGATATAGTGCCTCAGTTATAGTGTCACAGATCTAGTGCCTCAGATCGAGTGTGACAGATATAGTGTCACAGATACAGTGTCTCAGATATAGTGCCTCAGAAATAGTGTCACAGATATAGTGCCTCAGATAAAGTATCACAGATATAGTGTCTCATATAAAGTGTCACAAATATAGTGTCTCAGATAAAGTGCCTCATATAAAGTGTCACAGATATTGTGTCTCAGATAAAGTGTCACAGATATAGTGTCTCAGATAAAGTGTCACAGATATAGTGCCTCATATAAAGTGTCACAGATATAGTGTCTCAGACAAAGTGCCTCAGATATAGTGTCACAGATACAGTGTCACTGATATAGTGTCACAGATCTAGTGCCTCAGATAGAGTGTCACAGATATAGTGTCGCAGATATAGTGCCTCAGTTATAGTGCCACAGATCTAGTGCCTCAGATAGAGTGTGACAGATATAGTGTCACAGATACAGTGTCTCAAATATAGTGCCTCAGATATAGTGTCTCAGATATAGTCTCTCAGATAAAGTGCCTCAGATATAGTCTCACAGATAAAGTGTCACTGATATAGTGTCTCAGATATAGTGCCTCAGATATAGTGTCACAGATATAGTGCCTCAGTTATAGTGTCTCAGATATATTGTCACAGATATAGTGTCTCAGATATAGTGTCTCAGATATAGTGTCACAGATATAGTGTCTCTGATATAGTGTCACAGATATAGTGCCTCAGATAGAGTTTCACAGATGTAGTGTCTCAGATATAGTGCCTCAGATATAGTGTCACAGATATAGTGTCTCAGTTATAGTATCTCAGATATAGTGTCACAGATATAGTGTCTCAGATAAAGTGTCTCAGATATAGTGCCTCAGTTATAGTGTCACAGATCTAGTGCCTCAGATAGAGTGTCACAGATATAGTGCCTCAGATAAAGTGTCACAGATATAGTGTCTCATATAAAGTGTCACAGATATAGTGTCTCAGATAAAGTGCCTCATATAAAGTGTCACAGATATTGTGTCTCAGATAAAGTGTCACAGATATAGTGTCTCAGATAAAGTGTCACAGATATAGTGCCTCATATAAAGTGTCACAGATATCGTGTCTCAGATATAGTGTCTCAGATATAGTGTCTCAGATACTGTGTCACTGATATAGTGTCACAGATATAGTGTCTCAGATAGAGTGTCTCAGATACAGTGTCACAGATATAGTGTATCAGATATAGTGTCTCAGATATAGTGTCACAGATATAGTGTCTCAGAGACAGTGTCACAGATATAGTGTCTCAGATATAGTGTCTCAGATATAGTGTCACGTGTACAGTGTCTCAGATATTGTGTCACAGATATCGTGCCTCAGATAGAGTGTCTCAGATATAGTCTCTCAGATATAGTGTCACAGATATAGTCTCACTGATATAGTGTCACAGATATAGTGCCTCAGATACAGTGTCACAGATATAGTGTCTCAAATATAGTGCCTCAGATATAGTGTCACAGATACAGTGTCTCAGTTATAGTGTCACAGATCTAGTGCCTCAGATAGAGTGTCAAAGATATAGTGCCGCAGATATAGTGCCTCAGTTATAGTGTCACAGATCTAGTGCCTCAGATAGAGTGTGACAGATATAGTGGCACAGATACAGTGTCTCAGATAATGTGCCTCATATAAAGTGTCACAGATATAGTGTCTCAGATAAAGTGTCACAGATATAGTGTCTCATATAAAGTGTCACAGATATAGTGTCTCAGACAAAGTGCCTCAGATATAGTGTCACAGATACAGTGTCACTGATATAGTGTCACAGATATAGTGCCTCAGATAGAGTGTCTCAGATATAGTCTCTCAGATAAAGTGCCTCAGATATAGTGTCACAGATATAGTGTCTCAGTTATAGTGTCTCAGATATATTGTCACAGATATAGTGTCTTCGTTATAGTGTCTCAGATATATTGTCACAGATATAGTGTCTCAGATATAGTGTCTCAGATATAGTGTCACAGATATAGTCTCACTGATATAGTGTCACAGATATAGTGCCTCAGATACAGTGTCACAGATATAGTGCCTCAGATATAGTGCCTCAGATATAGTGTCACAGATACAGTGTCTCAGTTATCGTGTCACAGATCCAGTGCCTCAGATAGAGTGTCACAGATATAGTGCCGCAGATATAGTGCCTCAGTTATAGTGTCACAGATCTAGTGCCTCAGATAGAGTGTCACAGATATCGTGTCACAGATACAGTGTCTCAGATAAAGTGTCTCAGATATAGTGTCTCAGACATAGTGTCTCAGATATAGTGTCTCAGATATAGAATCAAAGATATAGAGTCTCAGATATAGTGCCTCGGATATAGTGTCACAGATATAGTGTCACAGATATACTTTCTCAGATATAGTGTCTCAGATATATTGTCTCAGATATCGTGTCACAGATATAGTGTCACAGATATAGTGTCACAGATACAGTGTCACTGATATAGTGTCTCAGATATAGTGCCTCAGATATAGTGTCACAGATATAGTGTCTCAGTTATAGTGTCACAGATATAGTGTCTCAGATATAGTGTCAGAAAAACAGTGTCACAGATATAGTGTCACAGATATAGTGTCACAGATACAGTGTCTCAGATATAATGTCACAGATATATTGTCTCAGATATAGTACCACAGATAAAGTGCCTCAATTATAGTGTCTCAGATATAGTGTCTCAGATATAGTGTCACAGATATAGTGTCTCAGATAAAGTGTGTCAGATATAGTGTCGCAGATACAGTGTCTCAGATATCGTGTCACAGATATAGTGTCTCAGATATAGTGACACAGATATAGTGTCTCAGATATCGTGTCTCAGATACAGTGTCTCAGAGGTAGTGATTCAGATATAGTGTCTCAGATATAGTGTCACAGATATAGTGTCTCAGATATGGTGTCTCAGATTTAGTGGCTCAGATATAGTGTCTCAGATATAGTGTCTCAGATATCGTGTCACAGATATCGTGTCTCAGATATAGTGTTACAGATATAGTGTCACAGATGTAGTGTCACAGATGTAGTGTCACAGATATAGTGTCACGATATAGTGTCACAGATATAGTGCCTCACATATAGTGTCACAGATGTAGTGTCACTGATATAGTGTCTGAGATATCGTGTCACAGATATAGTATCTCAGATATAGTGTCTCAGATATAGTGTCTCAGATATAGTGTCTCAGATTTTATGTCACAGAAATAGTGTCACAGATATCGTGCCTCTGATATAGTGTCTCAGATATAGTGTATCAGATATAGAGCCACAGATGCAGTGTCTCAGATATAGTGCCTCAGATCTAGTGCCTCAGATACAGTGCCTCATATATGGTGCCTCAGATATAATTCAAAAATAGAGTGTCTCAGATAATGTGTCACAGATATAGTTACACAGACATAGTGCCTCAGATACAGTGTCACAGATATAGTGTCTCAGATATAGTGTCACAGATATAGTGTCTCAGATATAGTGTCACAGATATAGTGCCGCAGATATAGTGCCTCAGTTATAGTGTCACAGATCTAGTGCCTCAGATAGAGTGTCACAGATATCGTGTCACAGATACAGTGTCTCAGATAAAGTGTCTCAGATATAGTGTCTCAGATATAGTGTCTCAGATATAGTGTCTCAGATATAGAATCAAAGATATAGAGTCTCAGATATAGTGCCTCGGATATAGTGTCACAGATATAGTGTCACAGATATAGTTTCTCAGATATAGTGTCTCAGATATATTGTCTCAGATATCGTGTCACAGATATAGTGTCACAGATATAGTGTCACAGATACAGTGTCACTGATATAGTGTCTCAGATATAGTGCCTCAGATATAGTGTCACAGATACAGTGTCTCAGATATAGTGTCACAGATATAGTGTCTCAGATATAGTGTCAGAAATACAGTGTCTCAGATATAGTGTCACAGATATAGTGTCACAGATACAGTGTCTCAGATATAGTGTCACAGATGCAGTGTCTCAGATATAGTGTCTCAGATATAGTGTCACAGATACAGTGTCTCAGATATAGTGTCACAGATATAGTGTCTCAGATATAGTGTCAGAAAAACAGTGTCTCAGATATAGTGTCACAGATATAGTGTCACAGATACAGTGTCTCAGATATAGTGTCACAGATGCAGTGTCTCAGATATAGTGTCTCAGATATAGTGTCACAGATACAGTGTCTCAGATATAGTGTCACAGATATAGTGTCTCAGATATAGTGTCACAGATACAGTGTCTCAGATATAGTGTCACAGATATAGTGTCTCAGATATAGTGTCACAGATACAGTGTCTAGGATATAGTGTCACAGATATAGTGTCTCAGATATAGTGTCACAGATGTAGTGTCACTGATATAGTGTCTCAGATATAGTGTCACAGATAAAGTATTTCAGATATAGAGTCTCAGATATAGTGTCTCAGATATAGTGTTACAGATATAGTGTCACAGATATAGTGTCTCAGATATAGTACCACAGCTATAGTGCCTCAGATATAGTGTCTCAGATATAGTGTCTCAGATATAGTGTCACAGATGTAGTGTCACAGAAATAGTGTCACAGATATAGTGCCTCAGATATAGTGTCGCAGATTGTATGTCACAGAAATAGTGTCACAGATATAGTGCCTCTGATATAGTGTCTCAGATATAATGTCTCAGATATAGTGTCACAGATGTAGTGTCACAGGTATAGTGTCTCACATAGAGTGCCTCAGATCTCGTGTCACAAATATAGTGTCTCAGATATAGTGTTACAGATATAGTGTCACAGATGTAGTGTCACAGATGTAGTGTCACAGATATAGTGTCACGATATAGTGTCACAGATATAGTGCCTCACATATAGTGTCACAGATGTAGTGTCACTGATATAGTGTCTGAGATATCGTGTCACAGATATAGTATCTCAGATATAGTGTCTCAGATATAGTGTCTCAGATATAGTGTCTCAGATTTTATGTCACAGAAATAGTGTCACAGATATCGTGCCTCTGATATAGTGTCTCAGATATAGTGTATCAGATATAGAGCCACAGATGCAGTGTCTCAGATATAGTGCCTCAGATCTAGTGCCTCAGATACAGTGCCTCATATATGGTGCCTCAGATATAATTCAAAAATAGAGTGTCTCAGATAATGTGTCACAGATATAGTTACACAGACATAGTGCCTCAGATACACTGTCACAGACATAGTGTCTCAGATATAGTGTCACAGATATAGTGTCTCAGATATAGAATCAAAGATATAGAGTCTCAGATATAGTGCCTCGGATATAGTGTCACAGATATAGTGTCACAGATATAGTTTCTCAGATATAGTGTCTCAGATATATTGTCTCAGATATCGTGTCACAGATATAGTGTCACAGATATAGTGTCACAGATACAGTGTCACTGATATAGTGTCTCAGATATAGTGCCTCAGATATAGTGTCACAGATATAGTGTCTCAGTTATAGTGTCACAGATATAGTGTCTCAGATATAGTGTCAGAAAAACAGTGTCACAGATATAGTGTCACAGATATAGTGTCACAGATACAGTGTCTCAGATATAATGTCACAGATATAGTGTCTCAGATATAGTACCACAGATAAAGTGCCTCAATTATAGTGTCTCAGATATAGTGTCTCAGATATAGTGTCACAGATATAGTGTCTCAGATAAAGTGTGTCAGATATAGTGTCGCAGATACAGTGTCTCAGATATAGTGTCACAGATATACTGTCTCAGATATAGTGACACAGATATAGTGTCTCAGATATCGTGACTCAGATATAGTGTCTCAGAGGTAGTGTTTCAGATATAGTGTCTCAGATATAGTGTCACAGATATAGTGTCTCAGATATGGTGTCTCAGATTTAGTGGCTCAGATATAGTGTCTCAGATATAGTGTCTCAGATATCGTGTCACAGATATGGTGTCTCAGATTTAGTGGCTCAGATATAGTGTCTCAGATATAGTGTCTCAGATATCGTGTCACAGATATCGTGTCTCAGATATAGTGTCACAGATACAGTGTCTCAGATATAGTGTCACAGATATAGTGTCTCAGATATAGTGTCAGAAAAACAGTGTCTCAGATATAGTGTCACAGATATAGTGTCACAGATACAGTGTCTCAGATATAGTGTCACAGATGCAGTGTCTCAGATATAGTGTCTCAGATATAGTGTCACAGATACAGTGTCTCAGATATAGTGTCACAGATATAGTGTCTCAGATATAGTGTCAGAAAAACAGTGTCTCAGATATAGTGTCACAGATATACTGTCACAGATACAGTGTCTCAGATATAGTGTCACAGATGCAGTGTCTCAGATATAGTGTCTCAGATATAGTGTCACAGATACAGTGTCTCAGATATAGTGTCACAGATATAGTGTCACAGATGCAGTGTCTCAGATATAGTGTCTCAGATATAGTGTCACAGATACAGTGTCTCAGATATAGTGTCACAGATATAGTGTCTCAGATATAGTGTCACAGATATAGTGTCACAGATGTAGTGTCACTGATATAGTGTCTCAGATATAGTGTCACAGATAAAGTATTTCAGATATAGTGTCTCAGATATAGTGTCTCAGATATAGTGTTACAGATATAGTGTCACAGATATAGTGTCTCAGATATAGTACCACAGCTATAGTGCCTCAGATATAGTGTCTCAGATATAGTGTCTCAGATATAGTGTCACAGATGTAGTGTCACAGAAATAGTGTCACAGATATAGTGCCTCAGATATAGTGTCGCAGATTGTATGTCACAGAAATAGTGTCACAGATATAGTGCCTCTGATATAGTGTCTCAGATATAATGTCTCAGATATAGTGTCACAGATGTAGTGTCACAGGTATAGTGTCTCACATAGAGTGCCTCAGATCTCGTGTCACAAATATAGTGTCTCAGATATAGTGTTACAGATATAGTGTCACAGATGTAGTGTCACAGATGTAGTGTCACAGATATAGTGTCACGATATAGTGTCACAGATATAGTGCCTCACATATAGTGTCACAAATGTAGTGTCACTGATATAGTGTCTGAGATATCGTGTCACAGATATAGTATCTCAGATATAGTGTCTCAGATATAGTGTCTCAGATATAGTGTCTCAGATTTTATGTCACAGAAATAGTGTCACAGATATCGTGCCTCTGATATAGTGTCTCAGATATAGTGTATCAGATATAGAGCCACAGATGCAGTGTCTCAGATATAGTGCCTCAGATCTAGTGCCTCAGATACAGTGCCTCATATATGGTGCCTCAGATATAATTCAAAAATAGAGTGTCTCAGATAATGTGTCACAGATATAGTTACACAGACATAGTGCCTCAGATACAGTGTCACAGATATAGTGTCTCAGATATAGTGTCACAGATATAGTGTCTCAGATATAGTGTCACAGATATAGTGTCACAGATACAGTGTCTCAGTTATAGTGTCACAGATCTAGTGCCTCAGATAGAGTGTCATAGCTATAGTGTCGCTGATATAGTGCCTCAGTTATCGTGTCACAATTCTAGTGCCTCAGATAGAGTGTCACAGATATAGTGTCACAGATATATTGTCTCAGATATAGTGTCACAGATATAGTGTCTCAGATATAGTGTCACCGATATAGTGCCTCAGATAAAGTTTCACAGATATTGTGTCTCATATAACGTGTCACAGATATAGTGTCTCAGATAAAGTGTCACAGATATAGTGTCACAGATATAGTGTCACAGATATAGTGCCTCATATAAAGTGTCACAGATATAGTGTCTCAGATATAATGTCACAGATATAATGCCTCAGATAAAGTGTCACAGATACAGTGTCTCATATAAAGTGTCACAGATATAGTGTCTCAGATAAAGTGCCTCATATAAAGTGTCACAGATACAGTGTCTCAGTTATAGTGTCACAGATCTAGTGCCTCAGATAGAGTGTCACAGATATAGTGTCGCAGATATAGTGCCTCAGTTATAGTGTCACAGATCTAGTGCCTCAGATAGAGTGTCACAGATATAGTGTCACAGATACAGTGTCTCAGATATAGTGCCTCGGATAAAGTGTCACAGATATAGTGTCTCAGATAAAGTGTCACAGATATAGTGTCACAGATATAGTGTCACAGATATAGTGCCTCATATAAAGTGTCACAGATATAGTGTCTCAGATATAATGTCACAGATAAAGTGCCTCATATAAAGTGTCACAGATACAGTGTCTGAGTTATAGTGTCACAGATCTAGTGCCTCAGATAGAGTGTCACAGATATAGTGTCGCAGATATAGTGCCTCAGTTATAGTGTCACAGATCTAGTGCCTGAGATAGAGTGTCACAGATATAGTGTCACAGATACAGTGTCTCAGATATAGTGCCTCGGATAAAGTGTCACAGATATAGTGTCTCAGATATAGTGTCACAGATATAGTGCCTCAGTTAAAGTGTCACAGATATAGTGTCTCATATAAAGAGTCACAGATATAGTGTCTCAGATAAAGTGCCTCATATAAAGTGTCACAGATATAGTGTCTCAGATAAAGTGTCACAGATATAGTGTCTCATATAAAGTGTCACAGATATAGTGTCTCAGACAAAGTGCCTCAATATAGTGTCACAGATACAGTGTCACTGATATAGTGTCACAGATATAGTGCCTCAGATAGAGTGTCTCAGATATAGTCTCTCAGATAAAGTGCCTCAGATATAGTGTCACAGATATAGTGTCTCAGTTATAGTGTCTCAGATATATTGTCACAGATATCGTGTCTCAGTGATAGTGTCTCAGATATATTGTCACAGATATAGTGTCTCAGATATAGTGTCTCAGATATAGTGTCACAGATATAGTCTCACTGATATAGTGTCACAGATATAGTGCCACAGATATAGTGCCTCAGTTATAGTGTCACAGATCTAGTGCCTCAGATAGAGTGTCACAGATATAGTGTCTCAGTTATAGTATCACAGATCTAGTGCCTCAGATATAGTGTCTCAGATATAGTGTCTCAGATATAGTGTCTCAGATGTAGAATCAAAGATATAGAGTCTCAGATATAGTGCCTCGGATATAGTGTCACAGAGAAAGTGTCACAGATATAGTGTCTCAGATACAGTGTCACAGATATCGTGTCTCTGATATAGTGTCTCAGATATAGTGTCTCAGATACAGTGTCACAGATAAAGTGTCTCAGATATAGTGTCACAGATATCGTGTCTCAGATATCATGTCACAGATACAGTGTCTCAGATATAGTGTCACAGATATAGTGCCTCAGTTAAAGTGTCACAGATATAGTGTCTCATATAAAGTGTCACAGATATAGTGTCTCAGATATAGTGTCACAGATATAGTGTCACAGATATAGTGTCTCAGAGACAGTGTCACAGATATAGTGTCTCAGATATAGTGTCACGTGTACAGTGTCTCAGATACAGTGTCACAGATATAGTGTCTCAGATATAGTGCCTCAGATATGATGTCTCAAATTTTGTGTTACAGATATAGTGTCTCAGATATAGTGTCACAGACACAGTGTCTCAGATATCGTGTCACAGATATAGTGCCTTAGATGTCGTGTCTCATATATGGTGTCACAGATATAGTCTCAGATTTTGTGTCACAGATACAGTGTCTCAGATATCGTGTCACAGATATAGTGTCTCAGATATAGTGTCACAGATAGAGTGTCACAGATCTAGTGCCTCAGATAGAGTGTCACAGATATAGTGTCGCAGATATAGTGCCTCAGTTATAGTGTCACAGATCTAGTGCCTCAGATAGAGTGTGACAGATATAGTGTCACAGATACAGTGTCTCAGATATAGTGCCTCAGAAATAGTGTCACAGATATAGTGCCTCAGATAAAGTATCACAGATATAGTGTCTCATATAAAGGGTCACAGATATAGTGTCTCAGATAAAGTGCCTCATATAAAGTGTCACAGATATTGTGTCTCAGATAAAGTGTCACAGATATAGTGTCTCAGATAAAGTGTCACAGATATAGTGCCTCATATAAAGTGTCACAGATATAGTGTCTCAGACAAAGTGCCTCAGATATAGTGTCACAGATATAGTGTCACTGATATAGTGTCACAGATCTAGTGCCTCAGATAGAGTGTCACAGATATAGTGTCGCAGATATAGTGCCTCAGTTATAGTGTCACAGATCTAGTGCCTCAGATAGAGTGTGACAGATATAGTGTCACAGATACAGTGTCTCAGATATAGTGCCTCAGATATAGTGTCTCAGATATAGTCTCTCAGATAAAGTGCCTCAGATATAGTCTCACAGATAAAGTGTCACTGATATAGTGTCTCAGATATAGTGCCTCAGATATAGTGTCACAGATATAGTGTCTCAGTTATAGTGTCTCAGATATAGTGTCACAGATATAGTGTCTCTGATATAGTGTCACAGATATAGTGCCTCAGATACAGTTTCACAGATGTCGTGTCTCAGATATAGTGCCTCAGATATAGTGTCACAGATATAGTGTCTCAGTTATAGTGTCTCAGATATAGTGTCACAGATATAGTGTCTCAGATTAAGTGTCTCAGATATAGTGCCTCAGTTATAGTGTCGCAGATCTAGTGCCTCAGATAGAGTGTCACAGATATAGTGCCTCAGATAAAGTGTCACAGATATAGTGTCTCATATAAAGTGTCACAGATATAGTGTCTCAGATAAAGTGCCTCATATAAAGTGTCACAGATATTGTGTCTCAGATAAAGTGTCACAGATATAGCGTCTCAGATAAAGTGTCACAGATATAGTGCCTCATATAAAGTGTCACAGATATCGTGTCTCAGATATAGTGTCTCAGATATAGTGTCTCAGATACAGTGTCACTGATATAGTGTCACAGATATAGTGTCTCATATAAAGTGTCACAGATATAGTGTCTCAGATAAAGTGCCTCATATAAAGTGTCACAGATATTGTGTCTCAGATAAAGTGTCACAGATATAGCGTCTCAGATAAAGTGTCACAGATATAGTGCCTCATATAAAGTGTCACAGATATCGTGTCTCAGATATAGTGTCTCAGATATAGTGTCTCAGATACAGTGTCACTGATATAGTGTCACAGATATAGTGTCTCAGATAGAGTGTCTCAGATACAGTGTCACAGATATAGTGTCTCAGATATAGTGTCTCAGATATAGTGTCACAGATATAGTGTCTCAGAGACAGTGTCACAGATATAGTGTCTCAGATATAGTGTCTCAGATATAGTGTCACGTGTACAGTGTCTCAGATATTGTGTCACAGATATCGTGCCTCAGATAGAGTGTCTCAGATATAGTCTCTCAGATATAGTGTCACAGATATAGTCTCACTGATATAGTGTCACAGATATAGTGCCTCAGATACAGTGTCACAGATATAGTGTCTCAGATATAGTGCCTCAGATATAGTGTCACAGATACAGTGTCTCAGTTATAGTGTCACAGATCTAGTGCCTCAGATAGAGTGTCACAGATATAGTGCCGCAGTTATAGTGCCTCAGTTATAGTGTCACAGATCTAGTGCCTCAGATAGAGTGTGACAGATATAGTGTCACAGATACAGTGTCTCAGATAAAGTGCCTCATATAAAGTGTCACAGATATAGTGTCTCAGATAAAGTGTCACAGATATAGTGTCTCATATAAAGTGTCACAGATATAGTGTCTCAGACAAAGTGCCTCAGATATAGTGTCACAGATACAGTGTCACTGATATCGTGTCACAGATATAGTGCCTCAGATAGAGTGTCTCAGATATAGTCTCTCAGATAAAGTGCCTCAGATATTGTGTCACAGATATACTGTCTCAGTTATAGTGTCTCAGATATATTGTCACAGATATAGTGTCTCAGTTATAGTGTCTCAGATATATTGTCACAGATATAGTGTCTCAGATATAGTGTCTCAGATATAGTGTCACAGATATAGTCTCACTGATATAGTGTCACAGATATAGTGCCTCAGATACAGTGTCACAGATATAGTGTCTCAGATATAGTGCCTCAGATATAGTGTCACAGATACAGTGTCTCAGTTATCGTGTCACAGATCCAGTGCCTCAGATAGAGTGTCACAGATATAGTGCCGCAGATATAGTGCCTCAGTTATAGTGTCACAGATCTAGTGCCTCAGATAGAGTGTCACAGATATCGTGTCACAGATACAGTGTCTCAGATAAAGTGTCTCAGATATAGTGTCTCAGATATAGTGTCTCAGATATAGTGTCTCAGATATAGAATCAAAGATATAGAGTCTCAGATATAGTGCCTCGGATATAGTGTCACAGAGAAAGTGTCACAGATATAGTGCCTCAGTTAAAGTGTCACAGATATAGTGTCTCATATAAAGTGTCACAGATATAGTGTCTCAGATATAGTGTCACAGATATAGTGTCACAGATATAGTGTCTCTGAGACAGTTTCACAGATATAGTGTCTCAGATATAGTGTCACGTGTGCAGTGTCTCAGATATAGTGTCACAGATATAGTGTCTCAGATATAGTGCCTCAGATATGATGTCTCAAATTTTGTGTTACAGATATAGTGTCTCAGATATAGTGTCTCAGACACAGTGTCTCAGATATCGTGTCACAGATATAGTGCCTTAGATGTCGTGTCTCATATATGGTGTCACAGATATAGTCTCAGATTTTGTGTCACAGATACAGTGTCTCAGATATCGTGTCACAGATATAGTGTCTCAGATATAGTGTCACAGATAGTGTCACAGATCTAGTGCCTCAGATAGAGTGTCACAGATATAGTGTCGCAGATATAGTGCCTCAGTTATAGTGTCACAGATCTAGTGCCTCAGATAGAGTGTGACAGATGTAGTGTCACAGATACAGTGTCTCAGATATAGTGCCTCAGAAATAGTGTCACAGATATTGTGTCTCAGATAAAGTGTCACAGATATAGTGTCTCAGATAAAGTGTCACAGATATAGTGTCTCAGACAAAGTGCATCAGATATAGTGTCACAGATACAGTGTCACTGATATAGTGTCACAGATATAGTGCATCAGATATAGTGTCTCAGATATAGTCTCTCAGATAAAGTGCCTCAGATATAGTCTCACAGATAAAGTGTCACTGATATAGTGTCTCAGATATAGTGCCTCAGATATAGTGTCACAGATATAGTGTCTCAGATATAGTGTCTCTGATATAGTGTCACAGATATAGTGCCTCAGATACAGTGTCACAGATGTAGTGTCTCAGATATAGTGCCTCAGATATAGTGTCACAGATATAGTGTCTCAGTTATAGTGTCTCAGATATAGTGTCACAGATATAGTGTCTCAGATAAAGTGTCTCAGATATAGTGCCTCAGTTATAGTGTCACAGATCTAGTGCCTCAGATAGAGTGTCACAGATATAGTGCCTCAGATAAAGTGTCACAGATATAGTGTCTCATATAAAGTGTCACAGATATAGTGTCTCAGGTAAAGTGCCTCATATAAAGTGTCACAGATATTGTGTCTCAGATAAAGTGTCACAGATATAGTGTCTCAGATAAAGTGTCACAGATATAGTGCCTCATACAAAGTGTCACAGATATCGTGTCTCAGATATAGTGTCTCAGATAAAGTGTCTCAGATACAGTGTCACTGATATAGTGTCACAGATATAGTGTCTCAGATAGAGTGTCTCAGATACAGTGTCACAGATATAGTGTCTCACATATAGTGTCTCAGATATAGTGTCACAGATATAGTGTCTCAGAGACAGTGTCACAGATATATTATCTCAGATATAGTGTCTCAGATATAGTGTCACGTGTACAGTGTCTCAGATATTGTGTCACAGATATAGTGTCTCAGATATAGTGTCTCAGATATAGTGTCTCAAATTTTGTGTTCCAGATATAGTGTCTCAGATATAGTGTCACAGACATAGTGTCTCAGACAAAGTGCCTCAGATATAGTGTCACAGATACAGTGTCACTGATATAGTGTCACAGATATAGTGCCTCAGATATAGTGTCTCAGATATAGTCTCTCAGATAAAGTGCCTCAGATATAGTGTCACAGATACAGTGTCACTGATTTAGTGTCTCAGATATAGTGTCTCAGATATAGTGTCTCAGATATAGTGTCTCAGATATAGTGTCACGTGTACAGTGTCTCAGATATTGTGTCACAGATATAGTGTCTCAGATATAGTGTCTCAGATATAGTATCTCAAATTTTGTGTTACAGATATAGTGTCTCAGATATAGTGTCACAGACATAGTGTCTCAGATATAGTGTCTCAGATATAGTGTCACAGATATAGTGTCACAAATGTAGGGTCTCAGATATAGTGTCACAGATATAGTGTCACAGATATCGTGTCTCAGATATCATGTCACAGATACAGTGTCTCAGATATAGTGTCTCAGATATAGTGTCTCAGGTATAGTGTCACGTGTACAGTGTCTCAGATATAGTGTCACAGATATAGTGTCTCAGATATAGTGCCTCAGATATGATGTCTCAAATTTTGTGTTACAGATATAGTGTCTCAGATATAGTGTCACAGACACAGTGACTCAGATATCGTGTCACAGATATAGTGCCTTAGATGTCGTATCTCATATATAGTGTCACAGATACAGTCTCAGATTTTGTGTCACAGATACAGTGTCTCAGATATCGTGTCACAGATATAGTGTCTCAGATATAGTGTCACAGATACAGTGTCACAGATCTAGTGCCTCAGATAGAGTGTCAAAGATATAGTGTCACAGATACAGTGTCTCAGTTAATATGTCACAGATCTAGTGCCTCAGATAGAGTGTCACAGATATAGTGTCGCAGATATAGTGCCTCAGTTATAGTGTCACAGATCCAGTGCCTCAGATAGAGTGTGACAGATATAGTGTCACAGATACAGTGTCTCAGATATAGTGCCTCAGAAATAGTGTCACAGATATAGTGCCTCAGATAAAGTATCACAGATATAGTGTCTCATATAAAGTGTCACAGATATAGTGTCTCAGATAAAGTGCCTCATATAAAGTGTCACAGATATTGTGTCTCAGATAAAGTGTCACAGATATAGTGTCTCAGATAAAGTGTCACACGTATAGTGTCTCAGACAAAGTGCCTCAGATATAGTGTCACAGATACAATGTCACTGATATAGTGTCACAGATATAGTGCTTCAGATATAGTGTCTCAGATATAGTCTCTCAGATAAAGTGCCTCAGATATAGTGTCACAGACACAGTTTCACTGATATAGTGTCTCAGATATAGTTCCTCAGATATAGTGTCACAGATATAGTGTCTCAGTTATAGTGTCTCAGATATATTGTCACAGATATAGTGTCTCAGATATAGTGTCTCAGATATAGTGTCACAGATATAGTGTCTCTGATATAGTGTCACAGATATCGTGCCTCAGATACAGTGTCACAGATATAGTGTCTCAGATATAGTGCCTCAGATATAGTGTCACAGATGCAGTGTCTCAGTTATAGTGTCACAGATCTAGTGCCTCAGATAGAGTGTCACAGATATAGTGCCTCAGATAAAGTGTCACAGATATCGTGTCTCATATAAAGTGTCACAGATATAGTGTCTCAGATAAAGTGCCTCATATAAAGTGTCACAGATATTGTGTCTCAGATAAAGTGTCACAGATATAGTGTCTCAGATAAAGTGTCACAGATATAGTGCCTCATATAAAGTGTCACAGATATCGTGTCTCAGATATAGTGTCTCAGATATCGTGTCTCAGATACAGTGTCACTGATATAGTGTCTCAGATATCGTGTCTCAGATAGAGTGTCTCAGATACAGTGTCACAGATATAGTGTCTCAGATATCGTGTCTCAGATATAGTGTCACAGATATAGTGTCTCAGAGACAGTGTCACAGTTATAGTGTCTCAGACATAGTGTCTCAGATATAGTGTCTTAGATATAGTGTCACGTGTACAGTGTCTCAGATATTGTGTCACAGATATAGTGTCTCAGATATAGTGTCTCAGATATAGTGTCTCAAATTTTGTGTTCCAGACATAGTGTCTCAGACAAAGTGCCTCAGATATAGTGTCACAGATACAGTGTCACTGATATCGTGCCACAGATATAGTGCCTCAGATATAGTGTATCAGATATAGTCTCTCAGATAAAGTGCCTCAGATATGGTGTCACAGATACAGTGTCACTGATATAGTGTCTCAGATATAGTGTCTCAGATAGAGTGTCTCAGATATAGTGTCACGTGTACAGTGTCTCAGATATTGTGTCACAGATATAGTGTCTCAGATATAGTGTCTCAGATATAGTATCTCAAATTTTGTGTCACAGATATAGTGTCTCAGATATAGTGTCACAGACATAGTGTCTCAAATTTTGTGTTCCAGATATAGTGTCTCAGATATAGTGTCACAGACATAGTGTCTCAGATATAGTGTCTCAGATATAGTGTCACAGATATAGTGTCACAAATGTAGGGTCTCAGATATAGTGTCACAGATATAGTGTCACAGATATAGTGTCTCAGATATAGTGTCACAGATATCGTGTCTCAGATATCATGTCACAGATACAGTGTCTCAGATATAAGGTCTCAGATATAGTGTCTCAGGTATAGTGTCACGTGTACAGTGTCTCAGATATAGTGTCACGGATATAGTGTCTCAGATATAGTGCCTCAGATATGATGTCTCAAATTTTGTGTTACAGATATAGTGTCTCAGATACAGTGTCACAGACACAGTGTCTCAGATATCGTGTCACAGATATAGTGCCTTAGATGTCGTATCTCATATATAGTGTCACAGATAGAGTCTCAGATTTTGTGTCACAGATACAGTGTCTCAGATATCGTGTCACAGATATAGTGTCTCAGTTATAGTGTCACAGATACAGTGTCACAGATCTAGTGCCTCAGATAGAGTGTCAATGATATAGTGTCACAGATACAGTGTCTCAGTTATAGTGTCACAGATCTAGTGCCTCAGATAGAGTGTCACAGATATAGTGTCGCAGATATAGTGCCTCAGTTATAGTGTCACAGATCTAGTGCCTCAGATAGAGTGTCACAGATATAGTGTCACAGATACAGTGTCTCAGATATAGTGCCTCAGAAATAGTGTCACAGATATAGTGCCTCAGATAAAGTATCACAGATATAGTGTCTCATATAAAGTGTCACAGATATAGTGTCTCAGATAAAGTGCCTCCTATAAATTGTCACAGATATTGTGTCTCAAATTTTGTGTTACAGATATAGTGTCTCAGATATAGTGTCACAGACATAGTGTCTCAGATATAGTGTCTCAGATATAGTGTCACAGATATAGTGCCTTAGATGTCGTATCTCATATATAGTGTCACAGATGTAGTCTCAGATTTTGTGTCACAGATAGTGTCTCAGATATCGTGTCACAGATATAGTGTCTCAGATATAGTGTCACAGATACAGTGTCACAGATCTAGTGCCTCAGATAGAGTGTCAAAGATATCGTGTCACAGATACAGTGTCTCAGTTATAGTGTCACAGATCTAGTGCCTCAGATAGAGTGTCACAGATATAGTGTCGCAGATATAGTGCCTCAGTTATAGTGTCACAGATCTAGTGCCTCAGATAGAGTGTCACAGATATAGTGTCACAGATACAGTGTCTCAGATATAGTGCCTCAGAAATAGTGTCACAGATATAGTGCCTCAGATAAAGTATCACAGGTATAGTGTCTCATATAAAGTGTCACAGATATAGTGTCTCAGATAAAGTGCCTCATATAAAGTGTCACAGATATTGTGTCTCAGATAAAGTGTCACAGATATAGTGTCTCAGATAATGTGTCACAGATATAGTGCCTCATATAAAGTGTCACAGATATAGTGTCTCAGACAAAGTGCCTCAGATATAGTGTCACAGATATAGTTTCTCAGATATAGTGTCTCAGATATAGTGTCTCAGATATCGTGTCACAGATATAGTGTCACAGATATAGTGTCACAGATATAGTGCATCAGATATAGTGTCTCAGATATAGTCTCTCAGATAAAGTGCCTCAGATATAGTGTCACAGATACAGTGTCACTGATATAGTGTCTCAGATATAGTGCCTCAGATATAGTGTCACAGATATAGTGTCTCAGTTATAGTGTCTCAGATATATTGTCACAGATATAGTGTCTCAGATATAGTGTCTCAGATATAGTGTCACAGATATAGTGTCTCTGATATAGTGTCACAGATACAGTGCCTCAGATACAGTGTCATAGATATAGTGTCTCAGATACAGTGCCTCAGATATAGTGTCACAGATACAGTGTCTCAGTTATAGTGTCACAGATCGAGTGCCTCAGATAGAGTGTCACAGATATAGTGTCTCATATAAAGTGTCACAGATATAGTGTCTCAGATAAAGTGCCTCATATATATAGTGTTACAAATATAGTGTCTCAGATAAAGTGTCACAGATGTAGTGTCTCAGATAAAGTGTCACAGATATAGTGCCTCATATAAAGTGTCACAGATATAGTGTCTCAGACAATGTGCCTCAGATATAGTTTCACAGATACAGTCTCACTGATATAGTGTCACAGATATAGTGCCTAAGGTATCGTGTCTCAGATATCGTCTCTCAGATAAAGTGCCTCAGATATAGTGTCTCAGATATAGTGTCTCAAATTTTGTGTTACAGATATAGTGTCTCAGATATAGTGTCTCAGATATAGTGTCACAGATATAGTGCCTTAGATGTTGTATCTCATATATAGTGTCACAGATGTAGTCTCAGATTTTGTGTCACAGATACAGTGTCTCAGATATCGTGTCACAGATATAGTGTCTCAGATACAGTGTCACAGATACAGTGTCACAGATCTAGTGCCTCAGATAGAGTGTCAAAGATATCGTGTCACAGATACAGTGTCTCAGTTATAGTGTCACAGATCTAGTGCCTCAGATAGAGTGTCATAGATATAGTGTCGCAGATATAGTGCCTCAGTTATAGTGTCACAGATCTAGTGCCTCAGATAGAGTGTCACAGATATAGTGTCACAGATACAGTGTCTCAGATATAGTGCCTCAGAAATAGTGTCACAGATATAGTGCCTCACATAAAGTATCACAGGTATAGTGTCTCATATAAAGTGTCACAGATATAGTGTCTCAGATAAAGTGCCTCATATAGAGTGTCACAGATATTGTGTCTCAGATAAAGTGTCACAGATATAGTGTCTCAGATAATGTGTCACAGATATAGTGCCTCATATAAAATGTCACAGATATAGTGTCTCAGACAAAGTGCCTCAGATATAGTGTCACAGATACAGTGTCACTGATATAGTGTCACAGATATAGTGCATCAGATATAGTGTCTCAGATATAGTCTCTCAGATAAAGTGCCTCAGATATAGTGTCACAGATACAGTGTCACTGATATAGTGTCTCAGATATAGTGCCTCAGATATAGTGTCACAGATATAGTGTCTCAGTTATAGTGTCTCAGATATATTATCACAGATATAGTGTCTCAGATATAGTGTCTCAGATATAGTGTCACAGATATAGTGTCTCTGATATAGTGTCACAGATATAGTGCCTCAGATAAAGTGTCATAGATATAGTGTCTCAGATATAGTGCCTCAGATATAGTGTCACAGATACAGTGTCTCAGTTATAGTGTCACAGATCTAGTGCCTCAGATAGAGTGTCACAGATATAGTGTCACAGATATAGTGCCTCAGTTATAGTGTCACAGATCTACTGCCTCAGATAGAGTGTCACAGATATAGTGCCTCAGATAAAGTGTCACAGATATAGTGTCTCATATAAAGTGTCACAGATATAGTGTCTCAGATAAAGTGCCTCATATAAAGTGTTACAAATATAGTGTCTCAGATAAAGTGTCACAGATATAGTGTCTCAGATAAAGTGTCACAGATATAGTGCCTCATATAAAGTGTCACAGATATAGTGTCTCAGACAAAGTGCCTCAGATATAGTTTCACAGATACAGTCTCACTGATATAGTGTCACAGATATAGTGCCTAAGGTATCGTGTCTCAGATATCGTCTCTCAGATAAAGTGCCTCAGATATAGTGTCACAGATATAGTGTCATAGATATGGTGTCACTGATATAGTGTCACAGATATCGTGTCTCAGATAGAGTGTCTCAAATTTTGTGTTACAGATATAGTGTCTCAGATATAGTGTCACAGACATAGTGTCTCAGATATAGTGTCTCAGATATAGTGTCACAGATATAGTGTCACAAATGTAGGGTCTCAGATATAGTGTCACAGATATAGTGTCACAGATATAGTGTCTCAGATATAGTGTCACAGATATCGTGTCTCAGATATCATGTCACAGATACAGTGTCTCAGATATAGTGTCACAGATATAGTGTCTCAGATATAGTGTCTCAGATATGATGTCTCAAATTTTGTGTTACAGATATAGTGTCTCAGATATAGTGTCACAGACACAGTGTCTCAGATATCGTGTCACAGATATAGTGTCTCAGATAAAGTGTCACAGATATAGTGCCTCATATAAAGTGTCACAGATATAGTGTCTCAGACAAAGTGCCTCAGATATAGTTTCACAGATACAGTCTCACTGATATATTGTCACAGATATAGTGCCTAAGGTATCGTGTCTCAGATATCGTCTCTCAGATATAGTGTCACTGATATAGTGTCACAGATATAGTGTCACAGATATAGGGTCTCAGATATAGTGTCACAGATATCGTGTCTCAGATATCATGTCACAGATACAGTGTCTCAGATATAGTGTCACAGATATAGTGTCTCAGATAAAGTGTCACAGATATAGTGCCTCATATAAACTGTCACAGATATCGTGTCTCAGATATAGTGTCTCAGATATAGTGTCTCAGATATAGTGTCACAGACACAGTGTCTCAGATATCGTGTCACAGATATAGTGCCTTAGATGTCGTGTCTCATATATAGTGTCACAGATATAGTCTCACATTTTGTGTCACAGATACAGTGTCTCAGATATAGTGTCACAGATATAGTGCCTCAGATAAAGTGTCACAGATATAGTGTCTCATATAAAGTGTCACAGATATAGTGTCTCAGATAAAGTGCCTCATATAAAGTGTCACAGATATTGTGTCTCAGATAAAGTGTCACAGATATAGTGTCTCAGATAAAGTGTCACAGATATAGTGCCTCATATAAACTGTCACAGATATCGTGTCTCAGATATAGTGTCTCAGATATAGTGTCTCAGATACAGTGTCACTGATATAGTGTCACAGATATAGTGTCTCAGATTGGGTGTCTCAGATACAGTGTCACAGATATAGTGTCTCAGATATAGTGTCTCAGATATAGTGTCACAGATATAGTGTATCAGAGACAGTGTCACAGATATAGTGTCTCAGATATAGTGTCTCAGATATAGTGTCTCAGATATAGTGTCACGTGTACAGTGTCTCAGATATTGTGTCACAGATATAGTGTCTCAGATATAGTGTCTCAGATATAGTGTCTCAAATTTTGTGTTACAGATATAGTGTCTCAGATATAGTGTCACAGACATAGTGTCTCAGACAAAGTGCCTCAGATATAGTGTCACAGATACAGTGTCACTGATATAGTGTCACAGATATAGTGCCTCAGATATAGCGTCTCAGATATAGTCTCTCAGATAAAGTGCCTCAGATATAGTGTCACAGATACAGTGTCACTGATATAGTGTCTCAGATATAGTGCCTCAGATATAATGTCACAGATATAGTGTCTCAGTTATAGTATCTCAGATATATTGTCACAGATATAGTGACACAGATATAGTGTCTCTGAGACAGTGTCACAGATATAGTGTCTCAGATATAGTGTCTCAGAGATAGTGTCACGTGTACAGTGTCTCAGATATTGTGTCACAGATATAGTGTCTCAGATACAGTGTCTCAGATATAGTGTCACAGATATAGTGCCTCAGATAAAGTGTCACAGATATAGTGTCTCAGATAAAGTGTCACAGATATAGTGCCTCATATAAAGTGTCACAGATATAGTGTCTCAGACAAAGTGCCTCAGATATAGTTTCACAGATACAGTCTCACTGATATAGTGTCACAGATATAGTGCCTAAGGTATCGTGTCTCAGATATAGTCTCTCAGATAAAGTGCCTCAGATATAGTGTCACAGATGTAGTGTCACAGATATAGTGTCACTGATATAGTGTCACAGATATAGTGTCTCAGATATAGTGTCTCAAATTTTGTGTTACAGATATAGTGTCTCAGATATAGTGTCACAGACATAGTGTCTCAGATATAGTGTCTCAGATATAGTGTCACAGATATAGTGTCACAAATGTAGGGACTCAGATATAGTGTCACAGATATAGTGTCACAGATATAGTGTCTCAGATATAGTGTCACAGATATTGTGTCTCAGATATCATGTCACAGATACAGTGTCTCAGATATAGTGTCACAGATATAGTGTCTCAGATATAGTGTCTCAGATATGATGTCTCAAATTTTGTGTTATAGATATAGTGTCTCAGATATAGTGTCACAGACACAGTGTCTCAGATATCGTGTCACAGATATAGTGCCTTAGATGTCGTGTCTCATATATAGTGTCACAGATATAGTCTCACATTTTGTGTCACAGATACAGTGTCTCAGATATAGTGTCACAGATATAGTGCCTCAGATAAAGTGTCACAGATATAGTGTCTCATATAAAGTGTCACAGATATAGTGTCTCAGATAAAGTGCCTCATATAAAGTGTCACAGATATTGTGTCTCAGATAAAGTGTCACAGATATAGTGTCTCAGATAAAGTGTCACAGATATAGTGCCTCATATAAAGTGTCACAGATATCGTGTCTCAGATATAGTGTCTCAGATATAGTGTCTAAGATACAGTGTCACTGATATAGTGTCACAGATATAGTGTCTCAGATAGAGTGTCTCAGATACAGTGTCACAGATATAGTGTCTCAGATCTAGTGTCTCAGATATAGTGTCTCAGATATAGTGTCACGTGTACAGTGTCTCAGATATTGTGTCACAGATATAGTGTCTCAGATATAGTGTCTCAGATATAGTGTCTAAGATACAGTGTCACTGATATAGTGTCTCAGATATAGTGTCACAGATATAGTGTCTCAGAGACAGTGTCACAGATATAGTGTCTCAGATCTAGTGTCTCAGATCTAGTGTCTCAGATATAGTGTCACGTGTACAGTGTCTCAGATATTGTGTCACAGATATAGTGTCTCAGATATAGTGTCTCAGATATAGTGTCTCAAATTTTGTGTTGCAGATATAGTGTCTCAGATATAGTGTCACAGACATAGTGTCTCAGACAAAGTGCCTCAGATATAGTGTCACAGATACAGTGTCTCAGATATAGTGTCACAGATATAGTGTCTCAGATATAGTGTCTCAGATATGATGTCTCAAATTTTGTGTTACAGATATAGTGTCTCAGATATAGTGTCACAGACACAGTGTCTCAGATATCGTGTCACAGATATAGTGCCTTAGATGTCGTGTCTCATATATAGTGTCACAGATATAGTCTCACATTTTGTGTCACAGATACGGTGTCTCAGATATAGTGTCACAGATATAGTGTCTCAGATAAAGTGTCACAGATATAGTGCCTCATATAAAGTGTCACAGATATAGTGTCTCAGACAAAGTGCCTCAGATATAGTTTCACAGATACAGTCTCACTGATATAGTGTCACAGATATAGTGCCTAAGGTATCGTGTCTCAGATATAGTCTCTCAGATAAAGTGCCTCAGATATAGTGTCACAGATATAGTGTCACAGATATAGTGTCACTGATATAGTGTCACAGATATAGTGTCTCAGATATAGTGTCTCAAATTTTGTGTTACACATATAGTGTCTCAGATATAGTGTCACAGACATAGTGTCTCAGATATAGTGCCTCAGATATAGTGTCACAGATATAGTGTCACAAATGTAGGGTCTCAGATATAGTGTCACAGATATAGTGTCACAGATATAGTGTCTCAGATATAGTGTCACAGATATCGTGTCTCAGATATCATGTCACAGATACAGTGTCTCAGATATAGTGTCACAGATATAGTGTCTCAGATATAGTGTCTCAGATATGATGTCTCAAATTTTGTGTTACAGATATAGTGTCTCAGATATAGTGTCACAGACACAGTGTCTCAGATATCGTGTCACAGATATAGTGCCTTAGATGTCGTGTCTCATATATAGTGTCACAGATATAGTCTCACATTTTGTGTCACAGATACGGTGTCTCAGATATAGTGTCACAGATATAGTGCCTCAGATAAAGTGTCACAGATATAGTGTCTCATATAAAGTGTCACAGATATAGTGTCTCAGATAAAGTGCCTCATATAAAGTGTCACAGATATTGTGTCTCAGATAAAGTGTCACAGATATAGTGTCTCAGATAAAGTGTCACAGATATAGTGCCTCATATAAAGTGTCACAGATATCGTGTCTCAGATATAGTGTCTCAGATATAGTGTCTAAGATACAGTGTCACTGATATAGTGTCACTGATATAGTGTCTCAGATAGAGTGTCTCAGATACAGTGTCACAGATATAGTGTCTCAGATATAGTGTCTCAGATATAGTGTCACAGATATAGTGTCTCAGAGACAGTGTCACAGATATAGTGTCTCAGATATAGTGTCTCAGATATAGTGTCTCAGATATAGTGTCACGTGTACAGTGTCTCAGATATTGTGTCACAGATATAGTGTCTCAGATATAGTGTCTCAGATATAGTGTCTCAAATTTTGTGTTACAGATATAGTGTCTCAGATATAGTGTCACAGACATAGTGTCTCAGACAAAGTGCCTCAGATATAGTGTCACAGATACAGTGTCACTGATATAGTATCACAGATATAGTGCCTCAGATATAGTGTCTCAGATATAGTCTCTCAGATAAAGTGCCTCAGATATAGTGTCACAGATACAGTGTCTCAGATATAGTGTCACAGATATAGTGCCTCAGATAAAGTGTCACAGATATAGTGTCTCATATAAAGTGTCACAGATATAGTGTCTCAGATAAAGTGCCTCATATAAAGTGTCACAGATATTGTGTCTCAGATAAAGTGTCACAGATATAGTGCCTCATATAAAGTCTCACAGATATCGTGTCTCAGATATAGTGTCTCAGATATAGTGTCTCAGATACAGTGTCACTGATATAGTGTCACAGATATAGTGTCTCAGATAGAGTGTCTCAGATACAGTGTCACAGATATAGTGTCTCAGATATAGTGTCTCAGATATAGTGTCACAGACATAGTGTCTCAGAGACAGTGTCACAGATATAGTGTCTCAGATATAGTGTCTCAGATATAGTGTCTCAGATATAGTGTCACGTGTACAGTGTATCAGATATTGTGTCACAGATATCGTGTCTCAGATATAGTGTCTCAGATATAGTGTCTCAAATTTTGTGTTACAGATATAGTGTCTCAGATATAGTGTCACAGACATAGTGTCTCAGACAAAGTGCCTCAGATATAGTGTCACAGATACAGTGTCACTGATATAGTGTCACAGATATAGTGCCTCAGATATAGTGTCTCAGATATAGTCTCTCAGATAAAGTGCCTCAGATATAGTGTCACAGATACAGTGTCACTGATATAGTGTCTCAGATATAGTGCCTCAGATATAATGTCACAGATATAGTGTCTCAGTTATAGTATCTCAGATATATTGTCACAGATATAGTGACACAGATATAGTGTCTCTGAGACAGTGTCACAGATATAGTGTCTCAGATATAGTGTCTCAGATATAGTGTCACGTGTACAGTGTCTCAGATATTGTGTCACAGATATAGTGTCTCAGATAAAGTGCCTCATATAAAGTGTTACAAATATAGTGTCTCAGATAAAGTGTCACAGATATAGTGTCTCAGATAAAGTGTCACAGATATAGAGCCTCATATAAAGTGTCACAGATATAGTGTCTCAGACAAAGTGCCTCAGATATAGTTTCACAGATACAGTCTCACTGATATAGTGTCACAGATATAGCGCCGAAGGTATCGTGTCTCAGATATCGTCTCTCAGATAAAGTGCCTCAGATATAGTGTCACAGATATAGTGTCATAGATATGGTGTCACTGATATAGTGTCACAGATATCGTGTCTCAGATATAGTGTCTCAAATTTTGTGTTACAGATATAGTGTCTCAGATATAGTGTCACAGACATAGTGTCTCAGATACAGTGTCTCAGATATCGTGTCACAGATATAGTGTCTCAGATAAAGTTCCTCATATAAAGTGTCACAGATATTGTGTCTCAGATAAAGTGTCACAGATATAGTGTCTCATATAAAGTGTCACAGATATAGTGTCTCAGATAAAGTGCCTCATATAAAGTGTCACAGATATTGTGTCTCAGATACAGTGTCTCAGATGTAGTGTCTCAGATATAGAGTATCAGATATAGTGTCTCAGATATAGTATCACAGATATAGTGTCTCAGATATAGTCCCACAGATATAGTGCCTCAGATAGAGTGTCACAGAGACAGTGTCTCAGATATAGTGTCACACATACAGTGTCTCAGATATAGTGTCACCGATATAGTGTCTCAGATATAGTGTCACAGATACAGTATCTCAGATATAGTGTCACAGATATAGTATCACAGATATAGTGTCACAGATATAGTGTCACAGATACATTGTCTCAGATATAGTGTCACAGATATAGTGTCACTGAGATAGTGTCTCAGATATAGTGTCACAGATATAGTGCCTCAGATATAGTGTCTCAGATATAGTGTCAAAGAAATAGTGTAACAGATATACTATCTCAGATATAGTGTCACAGAAATAGTGTCACAGATGTAGTGTCACTGATATAATGTCTCAGATATAGTGTCACAGATGTAGTATCTCGGATATATTGTCTCAGATATAATGTCTCACATATAGTGTCACAGATGTCGTGTCACCGATGTAGTGTCTCAGATGCAGTGTCACAGATATAGTGTCTCAGATATAGTGTCTCAGATATCGTGTCTCAGATATAGTGTCACAGATGTAGTGTCACTGATATAGTGTCTCAGATATAGTGTCATAGATATAGTGTCTCAGATATAGTGCCTCAGATCTCGTGTCTCAGATATAGTGTCTCAGATATAGTGTTACAGATATCGTGTCACAGATATAGTGTCTCAGATGTAGTGTCACAGATATAGTGTCACAGATATAGTGCCACAGATATAGTGCCACAGATATAGTGTCTCAGATATAGTGTCACAGATATAGTGTCTCAGATATAGTGTCACAGATACAGTGTCTCAGATATAGTGTCTTAGATATAGTGTCTCAGATATAGTGCCACAGATATAGTGCCTCAGATATAGTGTCTAAGATATCGTGTCTCAGATATAGTGTCACAGATATAGTGTCTCAGATATCGTGTCTCAGATATAGTGTCTCAGATATAGTGTCACAGATATAGTGTCTCAGATATAGTGTCACATATAGAGTGTCACAGATATAGTGTCTCAGATATAGTACCACAGATATAGTGCCTCAGAAATAGTGTCTCAGATATAGTGTCTCAGATATAGTGTCACAGATATAGTGTCTCAGATATCGTGTCCCAGAAGTAGTGAATCAGATAGAGAGTATCAGATATAGTGTCTCAGATATAGTATCACAGATATAGTGTCACGGATGTAGTGTCTCAGATATCGAGTCCCAGATGTAGTGAATCAGATAGAGAGTATCAGATATAGTGTCTCAGATATAGTATCACAGATATAGTGTCACGGATGTAGTGTCTCAGATATAGTGTCTCAGATATAGTGTCTCAGATATAGTACCACAGATATAGTGTCACAGATACATTTTCCCAGATATAGTGTCTCAGATATAGTGTCACAGATGTCGTGTCTCAGATACTGTGCCTCAGATCTCGTGTCTCAGTTATAGTGTCTCAGATATAGTGTGACAGATATCGTGTCACAGATTTAGTGTCTCAGATGTAGTGTCACAGATATAGTGTCACAGATATAGTGCCACAGATATAGTGCCACAGATATAGTGTCTCAGATATAGTGTCACAGACATAGTGTCTCAGATATAGTGTCTCAGATATAGTGTCACAGATATAGTGTCACAAATGTAGGGTCTCAGATATAGTGTCACAGATATCGTGTCACAGATATAGTGTCTCAGATATAGTGTCACAAATATCGTGACTCAGACATCATGTCACAGATACAGAGTCTCAGATATAGTGTCTCAGATATAGTGTCACAGAGACAGTGTCTCAGATATAGTGTCACACATACAGTGTCTCAGATATAGTGTCACCGATATAGTGTCACAGACACAGTGTCTCAGATATTGTGTCACAGATATAGTGCCTTAGATGTCGTGTCTCATATATAGTGTCACAGATATAGTCTCAGATTTTGTGTCACAGATACAGTGTCTCAGATATAGTGTCACAGATATAGTGTCTCAGATATAGTGTCACAGATACAGTGTCTCAGATATCGTGTCACAGATATAGTGTCTCAGATATAGAGTATCAGATATAGTGTCTCAGATACAGTATCACAGATATAGTGTCTCAGATATAGTACCACAGATCTCGTGCCTCAGATATAGTGTCTCAGATATAGTGTCTCAGATATAGCGTCACAGATATAGTGTCTCAGATACAGTGTCTCAGATGTAGTGTCTCAGATATCGAGTATCAGATATAGTGTCTCAGATATAGTATCACAGATATAGTGTCTCAGATATAGTCCCACAGATATAGTGCCTCAGATAGAGTGTCACAGAGACAGTGTCTCAGATATAGTGTCACACATACAGTGTCTCAGATATAGTGTCACCGATATAGTGTCTCAGATATAGTGTCACAGATACAGTATCTCAGATATAGTGTCACAGATATCGTATCACAGATATAGTGTCACAGATACAGTGTCTCAGATATAGTGTCACAGATATAGTGTCACTGAGATAGTGTCTCAGATATAGTGTCACAGGTATAGTGCCTCAGATATAGTGTCTCAGATATAGTGTCAAAGAAATAGTGTAACAGATATACTGTCTCAGATATAGTGTCACAGAAATAGTGTCACAGATGTAGTGTCACTAATATAATGTCTCAGATATAGTGTCACAGATGTAGTATCTCGGATATATTGTCTCAGATATAATGTCTCACATATAGTGTCACAGATGTCGTGTCACCGATGTAGTGTCTCAGATGCAGTGTCACAGATATAGTGTCTCAGATATAGTGTCTCAGATATCGTGTCTCAGATATAGTGTCACAGATGTAGTGTCACTGATATAGTGTCTCAGATATAGTGTCATAGATATAGTGTCTCAGATATAGTGCCTCAGATCTCGTGTCTCAGATATAGTGTCTCAGATATAGTGTTACAGATATCGTGTCACAGATATAGTGTCTCAGATGTAGTGTCACAGATATAATGTCACAGATATAGTGCCACAGATATAGTGCCACAGATATAGTGTCTCAGATATAGTGTCACAGATATAGTGTCTCAGATATAGTGTCACAGATACAGTGTCTCAGATATAGTGTCTTAGATATAGTGTCTCAGATATAGTGCCACAGATATAGTGCCTCAGATATAGTGTCTAAGATATCGTGTCTCAGATATAGTGTCACAGATATAGTGTCTCAGATATCGTGTCTCAGATATAGTGTCTCAGATATAGTGTCACAGATATAGTGTCTCAGATATAGTGTCACATATAGAGTGTCACAGATATAGTGTCTCAGATATAGTACCACAGATATAGTGCCTCAGAAATAGTGTCTCAGATATAGTGTCTCAGATATCGTGTCCCAGAAGTAGTGAATCAGATAGAGAGTATCAGATATAGTGTCTCAGATATAGTATCACAGATATAGTGTCACGGATGTAGTGTCTCAGATATCGAGTCCCAGATGTAGTGAATCAGATAGAGAGTATCAGATATAGTGTCTCAGATATAGTATCACAGATATAGTGTCACGGATGTAGTGTCTCAGATATAGTGTCTCAGATATAGTGTCTCAGATATAGTACCACAGATATAGTGTCACAGATACATTTTCCCAGATATAGTGTCTCAGATATAGTGTCACAGATGTCGTGTCTCAGATACTGTGCCTCAGATCTCGTGTCTCAGATATAGTGTCTCAGATATAGTGTGACAGATATCGTGTCACAGATTTAGTGTCTCAGATGTAGTGTCACAGATATAGTGTCACAGATATAGTGCCACAGATATAGTGCCACAGATATAGTGTCTCAGATATAGTGTCACAGACATAGTGTCTCAGATATAGTGTCTCAGATATAGTGTCACAGATATAGTGTCACAAATGTAGGGTCTCAGATATAGTGTCACAGATATCGTGTCACAGATATAGTGTCTCAGATGTAGTGTCACAGATATAATGTCACAGATATAGTGCCACAGATATAGTGCCACAGATATAGTGTCTCAGATATAGTGTCTCAGATACAGTGTCTCAGATGTAGTGTCTCAGATATCGAGTATCAGATATAGTGTCTCAGATATAGTATCACAGATATAGTGTCTCAGATATAGTCCCACAGATATAGTGCCTCAGATAGAGTGTCACAGAGACAGTGTCTCAGATATAGTGTCACACATACAGTGTCTCAGATATAGTGTCACCGATATAGTGTCTCAGATATAGTGTCACAGATACAGTATCTCAGATATAGTGTCACAGATATCGTATCACAGATATAGTGTCACAGATACAGTGTCTCAGATATAGTGTCACAGATATAGTGTCACTGAGATAGTGTCTCAGATATAGTGTCACAGGTATAGTGCCTCAGATATAGTGTCTCAGATATAGTGTCAAAGAAATAGTGTAACAGATATACTGTCTCAGATATAGTGTCACAGAAATAGTGTCACAGATGTAGTGTCACTAATATAATGTCTCAGATATAGTGTCACAGATGTAGTATCTCGGATATATTGTCTCAGATATAATGTCTCACATATAGTGTCACAGATGTCGTGTCACCGATGTAGTGTCTCAGATGCAGTGTCACAGATATAGTGTCTCAGATATAGTGTCTCAGATATCGTGTCTCAGATATAGTGTCACAGATGTAGTGTCACTGATATAGTGTCTCAGATATAGTGTCATAGATATAGTGTCTCAGATATAGTGCCTCAGATCTCGTGTCTCAGATATAGTGTCTCAGATATAGTGTTACAGATATCGTGTCACAGATATAGTGTCTCAGATGTAGTGTCACAGATATAATGTCACAGATATAGTGCCACAGATATAGTGCCACAGATATAGTGTCTCAGATATAGTGTCACAGATATAGTGTCTCAGATATAGTGTCACAGATACAGTGTCTCAGATATAGTGTCTTAGATATAGTGTCTCAGATATAGTGCCACAGATATAGTGCCTCAGATATAGTGTCTAAGATATCGTGTCTCAGATATAGTGTCACAGATATAGTGTCTCAGATATCGTGTCTCAGATATAGTGTCTCAGATATAGTGTCACAGATATAGTGTCTCAGATATAGTGTCACATATAGAGTGTCACAGATATAGTGTCTCAGATATAGTACCACAGATATAGTGCCTCAGAAATAGTGTCTCAGATATAGTGTCTCAGATATCGTGTCCCAGAAGTAGTGAATCAGATAGAGAGTATCAGATATAGTGTCTCAGATATAGTATCACAGATATAGTGTCACGGATGTAGTGTCTCAGATATCGAGTCCCAGATGTAGTGAATCAGATAGAGAGTATCAGATATAGTGTCTCAGATATAGTATCACAGATATAGTGTCACGGATGTAGTGTCTCAGATATAGTGTCTCAGATATAGTGTCTCAGATATAGTACCACAGATATAGTGTCACAGATACATTTTCCCAGATATAGTGTCTCAGATATAGTGTCACAGATGTCGTGTCTCAGATACTGTGCCTCAGATCTCGTGTCTCAGATATAGTGTCTCAGATATAGTGTGACAGGTATCGTGTCACAGATTTAGTGTCTCAGATGTAGTGTCACAGATATAGTGTCACAGATATAGTGCCACAGATATAGTGCCACAGATATAGTGTCTCAGATATAGTGTCACAGACATAGTGTCTCAGATATAGTGTCTCAGATATAGTGTCACAGATATAGTGTCACAAATGTAGGGTCTCAGATATAGTGTCACAGATATCGTGTCACAGATATAGTGTCTCAGATGTAGTGTCACAGATATAATGTCACAGATATAGTGCCACAGATATAGTGCCACAGATATAGTGTCTCAGATATAGTGTCACAGATATAGTGTCTCAGATATAGTGTCACAGATACAGTGTCTCAGATATAGTGTCTTAGATATAGTGTCTCAGATATAGTGCCACAGATATAGTGCCTCAGATATAGTGTCTAAGATATCGTGTCTCAGATATAGTGTCACAGATATAGTGTCTCAGATATCGTGTCTCAGATATAGTGTCTCAGATATAGTGTCACAGATATAGTGTCTCAGATATAGTGTCACATATAGAGTGTCACAGATATAGTGTCTCAGATATAGTACCACAGATATAGTGCCTCAGAAATAGTGTCTCAGATATAGTGTCTCAGATATAGTGTCACAGATATAGTGTCTCAGATATCGTGTCCCAGATGTAGTGTCTCAGATATAGTGTCTCAGATATAGTACCACAGATATAGTGTCACAGATACATTTTCTCAGATATAGTGTCTCAGATATAGTGTCACAGATGTCGTGTCTCAGATATAGTGCCTCAGATCTCGTGTCTCAGATATAGTGTCTCAGATATAGTGTTACAGATATCGTGTCACAGATTTAGTGTCTCAGATGTAGTGTCACAGATATAGTGTCACAGATATAGTGCCACAGATATAGTGCCACAGATATAGTGTCTCAGATATAGTGTCACAGATATAGTGTCTCAGATATAGTGTCACAGATACAGTGTCTCAGATATAATGTCTTAGATATAGTGTCTCATATATAGTGCCACAGATATAGTGTCTCAGATATAGTGTCTCAGATATAGTGTCGCAGATATAGTGTCACAGATATAGTGTCTCAGATATAGTGTCTCAGATATAGTGTCTCAGATCTAGTGTCTCAGATGCAGTGTCTCAGATAGTGAGTATCAGGTATAGTGTCTCAGATATAGTGACACAGATATAGTGTCTCAGATATAGTGCCACACATATAGTGTCTCAGACATAGTGTCACAGATACAGAGTCTCAGATAAAGTGTCACAGGTACAGTGTCACAGATATAGTGTCTCAGATATAGTGTCACAGATATAGTGTCTCAGATATAGTGCCACAGATATAGTGTCTCAGATATAGTGTAACAGATACAGAGTCTCAGATAAAGTGTTACAGATACAGTGTCACAGATATATTGTCACGGATATTGTGTCTCAGATATAACGTCACAGATGTAATGTCACCGATGTAGTATCTCAGATGTAGTGTCACAGATATAGTGTCACAGATATCGCGTCTCAGATATTGTGTCACAAATATAGTGTCACAGATATAGTGTCTCAGATCGAGTGTCTCAGATATAGTGTCACAGATATAGTGTCTCAGATATAGTGTCACAGATATAGTGTCTCAGATAGTGTCTCACATATAGTGTTACATATAGTGTCTCAGATAGAGTGTCTCAGATTTCGTGTCACAGATATAGTGTCACAGATATTGTATCACAGATATAGTGTCACAGATATAGTGTCTCAGATATAGTGTCACAGATATAGTGTCACAGATATAGTTTCACAGATATAGTATCACAGATATAGTGTCTCAGATAGAGTGTCTCAGATATAGTGTCTCAGATATAGTGTCACAGATATAGTGTCACAGATATAGTGTCTCAGATATAGTACCACAGATATAGTGCCTCAGATATATTGTCTCAGATATAGTGTCTCAGATATAGTGTCACAGATATCGTGTCTCAGATATCGTGTCTCAGATGTAGTGCCTCAGATATAGAGTATCAGTTATAGTGTCTCAGATATAGTGTCACAGATATAGTGCCACAGATATAGTGCCTCAGATATAGTGTCTAAGATGTCGTGTCTCAGATATAGTGTCTCAGATCTAGTGTCTCAGATGCAGTGTCTCAGATATAGAGTATCAGGTATAGTGTCTCAGATATAGTGCCACAGATATAGAGTATCAGGTATAGTGTCTCAGATATAGTGCCACAGATATAGTGTCTCAGATATAGTGCCACAGATATAGTGTCTCAGATATAGTGTCTTAGATATAGTACCACAGATATAGTGTCACAGATACATTTTCTCAGATATAGTGTCTCAGATATAGTGTCACAGATGTCGTGTCTCAGATATAGTGCCTCAGATCTCGTGTCTCAGATATAGTGTCTCAGATATAGTGTTACAGACATCGTGTCACAGATATAGTGTCTCAGATGTAGTGTCACAGATATAGTGTCACAGATAAAGTGTCTGAGATATAGTGTTACAGATATAGTGTCTGAGATATAGTGTCACAGATATAGTGTCACAGATATAGTGTCACAGATATAGTGCCACAGATATAGTGCCACAGATATAGTGTCTCAGACATAGTGTCACAGATATAGTGTCTCAGATATAGTGTCACAGATACAGTGTCTCAGATATAGTGTCTCAGATTTCGTGTCACAGATATAGTGTCACAGATATAGTATCACAGATATAGTGTCACAGATATAGTGTCTCAGATATAGTGTCACAGATATAGTGTCACAGATATAGTTTCACAGATATAGTATCACAGATATAGTACCACAGATATAGTGCCTCAGATATATTGTCTCAGATATAGTGTCTCAGATATAGTGTCACAGATGTAGTGTCTCAGATATCGTGTCTCAGATGTAGTGTCTCAGATATAGAGTATCAGATATAGTGTCTCAGATATAGCACCTCAGATATAGTGTCACAGATGTAGTGTCTCAGATATAGTGTCTCAGATATAGTGTCTCAGATATAGTACCACAGATATAGTGTCACAGATACATTTTCTCAGATATAGTGTCTCAGATATAGTGTCACAGATGTCGTGTCTCAGATATAGTGCCTCAGATCTCGTGTCTCAGATATAGTGTCTCAGATATAGTGTTACAGACATCGTGTCACAGATATAGTGTCTCAGATGTAGTGTCACAGATATAGTGTCACAGATAAAGTGTCTGAGATATAGTGTTACAGATATAGTATCTGAGATATAGTGTCACAGATATAGTGTCACAGATATAGTGTCACAGATATAGTGCCACAGATATAGTGCCACAGATATAGTGTCTCAGACATAGTGTCACAGATATAGTGTCACAGATATAGTGTCTCAGATATAGTGTCACAGATACAGTGTCTCAGATATAGTGTCTCAGATATAGTGTCTCAGATATAGTGCCACAGATATATAGTGCCTCAGATATAGTATCTCAGAAATCGCGTCTCAGAAAGAGTGTCACAGATATAGTGTCTCAGATATAGTGTCTCAGATATAGTGTCTCAGATATAGTGTCTCAGAAATAGTGCCACAGATATAGTGCCTCAGATATAGTGTCTCAGATATAGTGTCTCAGATATAGTGTCACAGATACAGTGTCTCAGATATAGTGTCTCAGATATAGTGTCTCAGATATAGTGCCACAGATATAGTGCCTCAGATATAGTGTCTCAGACATCGTGTCTCAGATATAGTGTCACAGATATAGTGTCTCAGATATAGTGTCTCAGATCTGGTGTCTCAGATCTAGTGTCTCAGATGCAGTGTCTCAGATATAGAGAATCAGGTATAGTGTCTGAGATATAGTACCACAGATATAGTGTCACAGATACATTTTCTCAGATATAGTGTCTCAGATATAGTGTCACAGATGTCGTGTCTCAGATATAGTGCCTCAGATCTCGTGTCTCAGATATAGTGTCACAGATATAGTGTCACAGATATAGTGCCACAGATATAGTGCCACAGATATAGTGTCTCAGATATAGTGTCACAGACATAGTGTCTCAGATATAGTGTCTCAGATATAGTGTCACAGATATAGTGTCACAAATGTAGGGTCTCAGATATAGTGTCACAGATATCGTGTCACAGATATAGTGTCTCAGATATAGTGTCACAGATATCGTGTCTCAGACATCATGTAACAGATACAGAGTCTCAGATATAGTGTCTCAGATATAGTGTCTCAGGTATAGTGTTACGTGTGCAGTGTCTCAGATATAGTGTCACAGATATAGTGTCTCAGATATAGTGTCACAAATATCGTGACTCAGACATCATGTCACAGATACAGAGTCTCAGATATAGTGTCTCAGATATAGTGTCTTAGGTATAGTGTTACGTGTACAGTGTCTCAGATAAAGTGTCTCAGATATAGTGTCACAGACACAGTGTCTCAGATATTGTGTCACAGATATAGTGCCTTAGATGTCGTGTCTCACATATAGTGTCGCAGATATAGTCTCAGATTTTGTGTCACAGATACAGTGTCTCAGATATAGTGTCACAGATATAGTGTCTCAGATATAGTGTCACAGATACAGTGTCTCAGATATAGTGTCACAGATATAGTGTCTCAGATACAGTGTCTCAGATGCAGTGTCTCAGATATAGAGTATCAGATATAGTGTCTCAGATATAGTATCACAGATATAGTGTCTCAGATATAGTCCCACAGATATAGTGCCTCAGATAGAGTGTCACAGAGACAGTGTGTCAGATATAGTGTCACAGATACAGTGTCTCAGATATAGTGTCACCGATATAGTGTCTCAGATATAGTGTCACAGATACAGTATCTCAGATATAGTGTCACAGATATAGTATCACAGATATAGTGTCACAGATACAGTGTCTCAGATATAGTGTCACAGATATAGTGTCACTGAGATAGTGTCTCAGATATAGTGTCACAGATATAGTGCCTCAGATATAGTGTCTCAGATATAGTGTCAAAGAAATAGTGTAACAGATATACTGTCTCAGATATAGTGTCACAGAAATAGTGTCACAGATGTAGTGTCACTGATATAATGTCTCAGATATAGTGTCATAGATGTAGTATCTCGGATATATTGTCTCAGATATAATGTCTCACATATAGTGTCACAGATGTCGTGTCACCGATGTAGTGTCTCAGATGCAGTGTCACAGATATAGTGTCTCAGATATAGTGTCTCAGATATCGTGTCTCAGATATAGTGTCACAGATGTAGTGTCACTGATATAGTGTCTCAGATATAGTGTCATAGATATAGTGTCTCAGATATAGTGCCTCAGATCTCGTGTCTCAGATATAGTGTCTCAGATATAGTGTTACAGATATCGTGTCACAGATATAGTGTCTCATTTATATTGTCACAGATATAATGCCTCAGATATAGTGTCACAGATGTAGTGTCACAGATATAGTGCCTCAGATATAGTGTCACAGATATAGTGTCACAGATATAGTGTCTCAGATATAGTGTCACAGACATAGTGTCTCAGATATAGTGTCTCAGATATAGTGTCACAGATATAGTGTCACAAATGTAGGGTCTCAGATATAGTGTCACAGATATCGTGTCACAGATATAGTGTCTCAGATATAGTGTCACAGATATCGTGTCTCAGAAATCATGTAACAGATACAGAGTCTCAGATATAGTGTCTCAGATATAGTGTCTCAGGTATAGTGTTACGTGTGCAGTGTCTCAGATATAGTGTCACAGATATAGTGTCTCAGATATAGTGTCACAAATATCGTGACTCAGACATCATGTCACAGATACAGAGTCTCAGATATAGTGTCTCAGATATAGTGTCTTAGGTATAGTGTTACGTGTACAGTGTCTCAGATATAGTGTCTCAGATATAGTGTCACAGACACAGTGTCTCAGATATTGTGTCACAGATATAGTGCCTTAGATGTCGTGTCTCATATATAGTGTCACAGATATAGTCTCAGATTTTGTGTCACAGATACAGTGTCTCAGATATAGTGTCACAGATATAGTGTCTCAGATATAGTGTCACAGATACAGTGTCTCAGATATCGTGTCACAGATATAGTGTCTCAGATATAGAGTATCAGATATAGTGTCTCAGATACAGTATCACAGATATAGTGTCTCAGATATAGTACCACAGATCTCGTGCCTCAGATATAGTGTCTCAGATATAGTGTCTCAGATATAGTGTCACAGATATAGTGTCTCAGATACAGTGTCTCAGAAGTAGTGTCTCAGATATAGAGTATCAGATATAGTGTCTCAGATATAGTATCACAGATATAGTGTCTCAGATATAGTCCCACAGATATAGTGCCTCAGATAGAGTGTCACAGAGACAGTGTCTCAGATATAGTGTCACACATACAGTGTCTCAGATATAGTGTCACCGATATAGTGTCTCAGATATAGTGTCACAGATACAGTATCTCAGATATAGTGTCACAGATATAGTATCACAGATATAGTGTCACAGATACAGTGTCTCAGATATAGTGTCACAGATATAGTGTCACTGAGATAGTGTCTCAGATATAGTGTCACAGATATAGTGCCTCAGATATAGTGTCTCAGATATAGTGTCAAAGAAATAGTGTAACAGATATACTGTCTCAGATATAGTGTCACAGAAATAGTGTCACAGATGTAGTGTCACTGATATAATGTCTCAGATATAGTGTCACAGATGTAGTATCTCGGATATATTGTCTCAGATATAATGTCTCACATATAGTGTCACAGATGTCGTGTCACCGATGTAGTGTCTCAGATGCAGTGTCACAGATATAGTGTCTCAGATATAGTGTCTCAGATATCGTGTCTCAGATATAGTGTCACAGATGTAGTGTCACTGATATAGTGTCTCAGATATAGTGTCATAGATATAGTGTCTCAGATATAGTGCCTCAGATCTCGTGTCTCAGATATAGTGTCTCAGATATAGTGTTACAGATATCGTGTCACAGATATAGTGTCTCAGATGTAGTGTCACAGATATAGTGTCACAGATATAGTGCCACAGATATAGTGCCACAGATATAGTGTCTCAGATATAGTGTCACAGATATAATGTCTCAGATATAGTGTCACAGATACAGTGTCTCAGATATAGTGTCTTAGATATAGTGTCTCAGATATAGTGCCACAGATATAGTGCCTCAGATATAGTGTCTAAGATATCGTGTCTCAGATATAGTGTCACAGATATAGTGTCTCAGATATCGTGTCTCAGATATAGTGTCTCAGATATAGTGTCACAGATATAGTGTCTCAGATATAGTGTCACATATAGAGTGTCACAGATATAGTGTCTCAGATATAGTACCACAGATATAGTGCCTCAGAAATAGTGTCTCAGATATAGTGTCTCAGATATAGTGTCACAGATATAGTGTCTCAGATATCGTGTCCCAGATGTAGTGTCTCAGATATAGTGTCTCAGATATAGTACCACAGATATAGTGTCACAGATACATTTTCTCAGATATAGTGTCTCAGATATAGTGTCACAGATGTCGTGTCTCAGATATAGTGCCTCAGATCTCGTGTCTCAGATATAGTGTCTCAGATATAGTGTTACAGATATCGTGTCACAGATTTAGTGTCTCAGATGTAGTGTCACAGATATAGTGTCACAGATATAGTGCCACAGATATAGTGCCACAGATATAGTGTCTCAGATATAGTGTCACAGATATAGTGTCACAGATATAGTGTCACAGATACAGTGTCTCAGATATAATGTCTTAGATATAGTGTCTCATATATAGTGCCACAGATATAGTGTCTCAGATATAGTGTCTCAGATATAGTGTCGCAGATATAGTGTCACAGATATAGTGTCTCAGATATAGTGTCTCAGATATAGTGTCTCAGATCTAGTGTCTCAGATGCAGTGTCTCAGATAGTGAGTATCAGGTATAGTGTCTCAGATATAGTGACACAGATATAGTGTCTCAGATATAGTGCCACACATATAGTGTCTCAGATATAGTGCCACAGATATAGTGTCTCAGATATAGTGTAACAGATACAGAGTCTCAGATAAAGTGTCACAGGTACAGTGTCACAGATATAGTGTCTCAGATATAGTGTCACAGATATAGTGTCTCAGATATAGTGCCACAGATATAGTGTCTCAGATATAGTGTAACAGATATAGTGTCGCAGATATAGTGTCACAGATATAGTGTCTCAGATATAGTGTCTCAGATATAGTGTCTCAGATCTAGTGTCTCAGATGCAGTGTCTCAGATAGTGAGTATCAGGTATAGTGTCTCAGATATAGTGACACAGATATAGTGTCTCAGATATAGTGCCACACATATAGTGTCTCAGACATAGTGTCACAGATACAGAGTCTCAGATAAAGTGTCACAGGTACAGTGTCACAGATATAGTGTCTCAGATATAGTGTCACAGATATAGTGTCTCAGATATAGTGCCACAGATATAGTGTCTCAGATATAGTGTAACAGATACAGAGTCTCAGATAAAGTGTTACAGATACAGTGTCACAGATATATTGTCACGGATATTGTGTCTCAGATATAACGTCACAGATGTAATGTCACCGATGTAGTATCTCAGATGTAGTGTCACAGATATAGTGTCACAGATATCGCGTCTCAGATATTGTGTCACAAACATAGTGTCACAGATATAGTGTCTCAGATCGAGTGTCTCAGATATAGTGTCACAGATATAGTGTCTCAGATATAGTGTCACAGATATAGTGTCTCAGATAGTGTCTCACATATAGTGTTACATATAGTGTCTCAGATAGAGTGTCTCAGATTTCGTGTCACAGATATAGTGTCACAGATATTGTATCACAGATATAGTGTCACAGATATAGTGTCTCAGATATAGTGTCACAGATATAGTGTCACAGATATAGATTCACAGATATAGTATCACAGATATAGTGTCTCAGATAGAGTGTCTCAGATATAGTGTCTCAGATATAGTGTCACAGATATAGTGTCACAGATATAGTGTCTCAGATATAGTACCACAGATATAGTGCCTCAGATATATTGTCTCAGATATAGTGTCTCAGATATAGTGTCACAGATATCGTGTCTCAGATATCGTGTCTCAGATGTAGTGCCTTAGATATAGAGTATCAGTTATAGTGTCTCAGATATAGTGTCACAGATATAGTGCCACAGATATAGTGCCTCAGATATAGTGTCTAAGATGTCGTGTCTCAGATATAGTGTCTCAGATCTAGTGTCTCAGATGCAGTGTCTCAGATATAGAGTATCAGGTATAGTGTCTCAGATATAGTGCCACAGATATAGAGTATCAGGTATAGTGTCTCAGATATAGTGCCACAGATATAGTGTCTCAGATATAGTGCCACAGATATAGTGTCTCAGATATAGTGTCTCAGATATAGTACCACAGATATAGTGTCACAGATACATTTTCTCAGATATAGTGTCTCAGATATAGTGTCACAGATGTCGTGTCTCAGATATAGTGCCTCAGATCTCGTGTCTCAGATATAGTGTCTCAGATATAGTGTTACAGATATAGTGTCTCAGATATAGTGTCACAGATATAGTGTCACAGATATAGTTTCACAGATATGGTATCACAGATATAGTACCACAGATATAGTGCCTCAGATATATTGTCTCAGATATAGTGTCTCAGATATAGTGTCACAGATGTAGTGTCTCAGATATCGTGTCTCAGATGTAGTGTCACAGATATAGTGTCACAGATAAAGTGTCTGAGATATAGTGTTACAGATATAGTGTCTGAGATATAGTGTCACAGATATAGTGTCACAGATATAGTGTCACAGATATAGTGCCACAGATATAGTGCCACAGATATAGTGTCTCAGACATAGTGTCACAGATATAGTGTCTCAGATATAGTGTCACAGATACAGTGTCTCAGATATAGTGTCTCAGATTTCGTGTCACAGATATAGTGTCACAGATATAGTATCACAGATATAGTGTCACAGATATAGTGTCTCAGATATAGTGTCACAGATATAGTGTCACAGATATAGTTTCACAGATATGGTATCACAGATATAGTACCACAGATATAGTGCCTCAGATATATTGTCTCAGATATAGTGTCTCAGATATAGTGTCACAGATGTAGTGTCTCAGATATCGTGTCTCAGATGTAGTGTCTCAGATATAGAGTATCAGATATAGTGTCTCAGATATAGTGTCACAGATATAGTGTCTCAGATATAGTGTCACAGGTTCAGTATCTCAGATATAGTGTCTCAGATATAGTGTCACAGATGTAGTGTCTCAGATATCGTGTCTCAGATGTAGTGTCTCAGATATAGAGTATCAGATATAGTGTCTCAGATATAGCACCTCAGATATAGTGTCACAGATGTAGTGTCTCAGATATAGTGTCTCAGATATAGTGTCTCAGATATAGTACCACAGATATAGTGTCACAGATACATTTTCTCAGATATAGTGTCTCAGATATAGTGTCACAGATGTCGTGTCTCAGATATAGTGCCTCAGATCTCATGTCTCAGATATAGTGTCTCAGATATAGTGTTACAGACATCGTGTCACAGATATAGTGTCTCAGATGTAGTGTCACAGATATAGTGTCACAGATAAAGTGTCTGAGATATAGTGTTACAGATATAGTATCTGAGATATAGTGTCACAGATATAGTGTCACAGATATAGTGTCACAGATATAGTGCCACAGATATAGTGCCACAGATATAGTGTCTCAGACATAGTGTCACAGATATAGTGTCTCAGATATAGTGTCACAGATACAGTGTCTCAGATATAGTGTCTCAGATATAGTGTCTCAGATATAGTGCCACAGATATATAGTGCCTCAGATATAGTATCTCAGAAATCGCGTCTCAGAAAGAGTGTCACAGATATAGTGTCTCAGATATAGTGTCTCAGATATAGTGTCTCAGATATAGTGTCTCAGAAATAGTGCCACAGATATAGTGCCTCAGATATAGTGTCTCAGATATAGTGTCTCAGATATAGTGTCACAGATACAGTGTCTCAGATATAGTGTCTCAGATATAGTGTCTCAGATATAGTGCCACAGATATAGTGCCTCAGATATAGTGTCTCAGACATCGTGTCTCAGATATAGTGTCACAGATATAGTGTCTCAGATATAGTGTCTCAGATCTGGTGTCTCAGATCTAGTGTCTCAGATGCAGTGTCTCAGATATAGAGTATCAGGTATAGTGTCTGAGATATAGTACCACAGATATAGTGTCACAGATACATTTTCTCAGATATAGTGTCTCAGATATAGTGTCACAGATGTCGTGTCTCAGATATAGTGCCTCAGATCTCGTGTCTCAGATATAGTGTCACAGATATAGTGTCACAGATATAGTGCCACAGATATAGTGCCACAGATATAGTGTCTCAGATATAGTGTCACAGACATAGTGTCTCAGATATAGTGTCTCAGATATAGTGTCACAGATATAGTGTCACAAATGTAGGGTCTCAGATATAGTGTCACAGATATCGTGTCACAGATATAGTGTCTCAGATATAGTGTCACAGATATCGTGTCTCAGACATCATGTAACAGATACAGTGTCTCAGATATAGTGTCTCAGATATAGTGTCTCAGGCATAGTGTTACGTGTGCAGTGTCTCAGATATAGTGTCACAGATATAGTGTCTCAGATATAGTGTCACAAATATCGTGACTCAGACATCATGTCACAGAGACAGAGTCTCAGATATAGTGTCTCAGATATAGTGTCTTAGGTATAGTGTTACGTGTACAGTGTCTCAGATAAAGTGTCTCAGATATAGTGTCACAGACACAGTGTCTCAGATATTGTGTCACAGATATAGTGCCTTAGATGTCGTGTCTCACATATAATGTCACAGATATAGTCTCAAATTTTGTGTCACAGATACAGTGTCTCAGATATAGTGTCACAGATATAGTGTCTCAGATATAGTGTCACAGATACAGTGTCTCAGATATAGTGTCACAGATATAGTGTCTCAGATACAGTGTCTCAGATGCAGTGTCTCAGATATAGAGTATCAGATATAGTGTCTCAGATATAGTATCACAGATATAGTGTCTCAGATATAGTCCCACAGATATAGTGCCTCAGATATAGTGTCACAGAGACAGTGTCTCAGATATAGTGTCACAGATACAGTGTCTCAGATATAGTGTCACCGATATAGTGTCTCAGATATAGTGTCACAGATACAGTATCTCAGATATAGTGTCACAGATATAGTATCACAGATATAGTGTCACAGATACAGTGTCTCAGATATAGTGTCACAGATATAGTGTCACTGAGATAGTGTCTCAGATATAGTGTCACAGATATAGTGCCTCAGATATAGTGTCTCAGATATAGTGTCAAAGAAATAGTGTAACAGATATACTGTCTCAGATATAGTGTCACAGAAATAGTGTCACAGATGTAGTGTCACTGATATAATGTCTCAGATATAGTGTCACAGATGTAGTATCTCGGATATATTGTCTCAGATATAATGTCTCACATATAGTGTCACAGATGTCGTGTCACCGATGTAGTGTCTCAGATGCAGTGTCACAGATATAGTGTCTCAGATATAGTGTCTCAGATATCGTGTCTCAGATATAGTGTCACAGATGTAGTGTCACTGATATAGTGTCTCAGATATAGTGTCATAGATATAGTGTCTCAGATATAGTGCCTCAGATCTCGTGTCTCAGATATAGTGTCTCAGATATAGTGTTACAGATATCGTGTCACAGATATAGTGTCTCATTTATATTGTCACAGATATAGTGCCTCAGATATAGTGTCACAGATGTAGTGTCACAGATATAGTGCCTCAGATATAGTGTCACAGATATAGTGTCACAGATATAGTGTCTCAGATATAGTGTCACAGACATAGTGTCTCAGATATAGTGTCTCAGATATAGTGTCACAGATATAGTGTCACAAATGTAGGGTCTCAGATATAGTGTCACAGATATCGTGTCACAGATATAGTGTCTCAGATATAGTGTCACAGATATCGTGTCTCAGAAATCATGTAACAGATACAGAGTCTCAGATATAGTGTCTCAGATATAGTGTCTCAGGTATAGTGTTACGTGTGCAGTGTCTCAGATATAGTGTCACAGATATAGTGTCTCAGATATAGTGTCACAAATATCGTGACTCAGACATCATGTCACAGATACAGAGTCTCAGATATAGTGTCTCAGATATAGTGTCTTAGGTATAGTGTTACGTGTACAGTGTCTCAGATATAGTGTCTCAGATATAGTGTCACAGACACAGTGTCTCAGATATTGTGTCACAGATATAGTGCCTTAGATGTCGTGTCTCATATATAGTGTCACAGATATAGTCTCAGATTTTGTGTCACAGATACAGTGTCTCAGATATAGTGTCACAGATATAGTGTCTCAGATATAGTGTCACAGATACAGTGTCTCAGATATCGTGTCACAGATATAGTGTCTCAGATATAGAGTATCAGATATAGTGTCTCAGATACAGTATCACAGATATAGTGTCTCAGATATAGTACCACAGATCTCGTGCCTCAGATATAGTGTCTCAGATATAGTGTCTCAGATATAGTGTCACAGATATAGTGTCTCAGATACAGTGTCTCAGAAGTAGTGTCTCAGATATAGAGTATCAGATATAGTGTCTCAGATATAGTATCACAGATATAGTGTCTCAGATATAGTCCCACAGATATAGTGCCTCAGATAGAGTGTCACAGAGACAGTGTCTCAGATATAGTGTCACACATACAGTGTCTCAGATATAGTGTCACCGATATAGTGTCTCAGATATAGTGTCACAGATACAGTATCTCAGATATAGTGTCACAGACATAGTATCACAGATATAGTGTCACAGATACAGTGTCTCAGATATAGTGTCACAGATATAGTGTCACTGAGATAGTGTCTCAGATATAGTGTCACAGATATAGTGCCTCAGATATAGTGTCTCAGATATAGTGTCAAAGAAATAGTGTAACAGATATACTGTCTCAGATATAGTGTCACAGAAATAGTGTCACAGATGTAGTGTCACTGATATAATGTCTCAGATATAGTGTCACAGATGTAGTATCTCGGATATATTGTCTCAGATATAATGTCTCACATATAGTGTCACAGATGTCGTGTCACCGATGTAGTGTCTCAGATGCAGTGTCACAGATATAGTGTCTCAGATATAGTGTCTCAGATATCGTGTCTCAGATATAGTGTCACAGATGTAGTGTCACTGATATAGTGTCTCAGATATAGTGTCATAGATATAGTGTCTCAGATATAGTGCCTCAGATCTCGTGTCTCAGATATAGTGTCTCAGATATAGTGTTACAGATATCGTGTCACAGATATAGTGTCTCAGATGTAGTGTCACAGATATAGTGTCACAGATATAGTGCCACAGATATAGTGCCACAGATATAGTGTCTCAGATATAGTGTCACAGATATAATGTCTCAGATATAGTGTCACAGATACAGTGTCTCAGATATAGTGTCTTAGATATAGTGTCTCAGATATAGTGCCACAGATATAGTGCCTCAGATATAGTGTCTAAGATATCGTGTCTCAGATATAGTGTCACAGATATAGTGTCTCAGATATCGTGTCTCAGATATAGTGTCTCAGATATAGTGTCACAGATATAGTGTCTCAGATATAGTGTCACATATAGAGTGTCACAGATATAGTGTCTCAGATATAGTACCACAGATATAGTGCCTCAGAAATAGTGTCTCAGATATAGTGTCTCAGATATAGTGTCACAGATATAGTGTCTCAGATATCGTGTCCCAGATGTAGTGTCTCAGATATAGTGTCTCAGATATAGTACCACAGATATAGTGTCACAGATACATTTTCTCAGATATAGTGTCTCAGATATAGTGTTACAGATATCGTGTCACAGATTTAGTGTCTCAGATGTAGTGTCACAGATATAGTGTCACAGATATAGTGCCACAGATATAGTGCCACAGATATAGTGTCTCAGATATAGTGTCACAGATATAGTGTCACAGATATAGTGTCACAGATACAGTGTCTCAGATATAATGTCTTAGATATAGTGTCTCATATATAGTGCCACAGATATAGTGTCTCAGATATAGTGTCTCAGATATAGTGTCGCAGATATAGTGTCACAGATATAGTGTCTCAGATATAGTGTCTCAGATATAGTGTCTCAGATCTAGTGTCTCAGATGCAGTGTCTCAGATAGTGAGTATCAGGTATAGTGTCTCAGATATAGTGACACAGATATAGTGTCTCAGATATAGTGCCACACATATAGTGTCTCAGATATAGTGCCACAGATATAGTGTCTCAGATATAGTGTAACAGATACAGAGTCTCAGATAAAGTGTCACAGGTACAGTGTCACAGATATAGTGTCTCAGATATAGTGTCACAGATATAGTGTCTCAGATATAGTGCCACAGATATAGTGTCTCAGATATAGTGTAACAGATACAGAGTCTCAGATAAAGTGTTACAGATACAGTGTCACAGATATATTGTCACGGATATTGTGTCTCAGATATAACGTCACAAATGTAATGTCACCGATGTAGTGTCTCAGATGTAGTGTCACAGATATAGTGTCTCAGATATAGTGTCACAGATATAGTGTCACAGATACAGTGTCACAGATATAGTGTCTCAGATATAGTGTCACAGATACAGTGTCTCAGATATAGTGTCTTAGATATAGTGTCTCAGATATAGTGCCACAGATATAGTGCCTCAGATATAGTGTCTAAGATATCGTGTCTCAGATATAGTGTCACAGATATCGTGTCTCAGATATAGTGTCTCAGATATAGTGTCACAGATATAGGGTCTCAGATATAGTGTCTCAGATATAGTGTCACAGATATAGTGTCACAGATATAGTGTCTCAGATGCAGTGTCTCAGATATAGAGTATCAGGTATAGTGTCTCAGATATAGTGCCACAGATATAGTGTCTCAGATATAGTGCCACAGATATAGTGTCTCAGACATAGTGTCACAGATACAGAGTTTCAGATAAAGTGTCACAGATACAGTGTCACAGATATAGTGTCTCAGATATAGTGTCACAGATATAGTGTCTCAGATATCGTGCCACAGATATAGTGTCACAGATATAGTGTAACAGATATCGTGTCTCAGATATTGTGTCACAAACATAGTGTGACAGATATAGTGTCTCAGATATAGTGTCTCAGATTTCGTGTCACAGATATAGTGTCACAGATATAGTATCACAGATATAGTGTCACAGATATAGTGTCTCAGATATAGTGTCACAGATATAGTGTCACAGATATAGTTTCACAGATATAGTATCACAGATATAGTACCACAGATATAGTGCCTCAGATATATTGTCTCAGATATAGTGTCTCAGATATAGTGTCACAGATGTAGTGTGTCAGATATCGTGTCTCAGATGTAGTGTCTCAGATATAGAGTATCAGATATAGTGTCTCAGATATAGTGTCACAGATATAGTGTCTCAGATAAAGTGTCACAGATTCAGTATCTCAGATATGGTGTCACAGATACAGTGTCTCATGATATAGTGTCACAGATATAGTGTCTCAGATATAGTGTCTCAGATATAGTGTCTCATATATAGTGCCACAGATATAGTGTCTCAGATATAGTGTCTCAGATATAGTGTCGCAGATATAGTGTCACAGATATAGTGTCTCAGATATAGTGTCTCAGATATAGTGTCTCAGATCTAGTGTCTCAGATGCAGTGTCTCAGATAGTGAGTATCAGGTATAGTGTCTCAGATATAGTGACACAGATATAGTGTCTCAGATATAGTGCCACACATATAGTGTCTCAGATATAGTGCCACAGATATAGTGTCTCAGATATAGTGTAACAGATACAGAGTCTCAGATAAAGTGTCACAGGTACAGTGTCACAGATATAGTGTCTCAGATATAGTGTCACAGATATAGTGTCTCAGATATAGTGCCACAGATATAGTGTCTCAGATATAGTGCAACAGATACAGAGTCTCAGATAAAGTGTTACAGATACAGTGTCACAGATATATTGTCACGGATATTGTGTCTCAGATATAACGTCACAAATGTAATGTCACCGATGTAGTGTCTCAGATGTAGTGTCACAGATATAGTGTCTCAGAGAGAGTGTCTCAGATATAGTGTCTCAGATATAGTGTCACAGATACAGTGTCACAGATATAGTGCCACAGATATAGTGTCTCAGAAATAATGTCACAGATACAGAGTCTCAGATAAAGTGTCACAGATACAGTGTCACAGATATAGTGTCTCAGATATAGTGTCACAGATACAGTGTCTCAGATATAGTGTCTTAGATATAGTGTCTCAGATATAGTGCCACAGATATAGTGCCTCAGATATAGTGTCTAAGATATCGTGTCTCAGATATAGTGTCACAGATATCGTGTCTCAGATATAGTGTCTCAGATATAGTGTCACAGATATAGGGTCTCAGATATAGTGTCTCAGATATAGTGTCACAGATATAGTGTCACAGATATAGTGTCTCAGATGCAGTGTCTCAGATATAGAGTATCAGGTATAGTGTCTCAGATATAGTGCCACAGATATAGTGTCTCAGATATAGTGCCACAGATATAGTGTCTCAGACATAGTGTCACAGATACAGAGTTTCAGATAAAGTGTCACAGATACAGTGTCACAGATATAGTGTCTCAGATATAGTGTCACAGATATAGTGTCTCAGATATCGTGCCACAGATATAGTGTCACAGATATAGTGTAACAGATATCGTGTCTCAGATATTGTGTCACAAACATAGTGTGACAGATATAGTGTCTCAGATATAGTGTCTCAGATTTCGTGTCACAGATATAGTGTCACAGATATAGTATCACAGATATAGTGTCACAGATATAGTGTCTCAGATATAGTGTCACAGATATAGTGTCACAGATATAGTTTCACAGATATAGTATCACAGATATAGTACCACAGATATAGTGCCTCAGATATATTGTCTCAGATATAGTGTCTCAGATATAGTGTCACAGATGTAGTGTGTCAGATATCGTGTCTCAGATGTAGTGTCTCAGATATAGAGTATCAGATATAGTGTCTCAGATATAGTGTCACAGATATAGTGTCTCAGATAAAGTGTCACAGATTCAGTATCTCAGATATGGTGTCACAGATACAGTGTCTCATGATATAGTGTCACAGATATAGTGTCTCAGATATAGTGTCTCAGATATAGTGTCTCAGATATAGTGCCACAGATATTGTGTCTCAGATATAGTGCCACAGATTTCGTGTCTCAGACATAGTGTCACAGATACAGAGTCTCAGATAAAGTGTCACAGATACAGTGTCACAGATATAGTGTCTCAGATATAGTGTCACAGAAATAGTGTCTCAGATATAGTGCCACAGATATATTGTCTAAGATATAGTGTCACAGATACAGAGTCTCAGATAAAGTGTCACAGATACAGTGTCACAGATATATTGTCTCGGATATTGTTTCTCAGATATAATGTCACAGATGTAATGTCACCGATGTAGTGTCTCAGATGTAGTGTCACAGATATAGTGTCACAGATATAGTGTCTCAGATATTGTGTCACAAATATAGTGTCACAGATATAGTGTCTCCGATCGAGTGTCTCAGATATAGTGTCACAGATATAGTGTCTCAGATATAGTGTCACAGATATAGTGTCTCAGATAGAGTGTCTCAGATATAGTGTCACTGATATAGTGTCTAAGATAGAGTGTCTCAGATATAGTGTCACAGATATAGTGTCACAGATATAGTGTCACAGATACAGTATCACAGATATAGTGTCACAGATATAGTGTCTCAGATATTGTGTCACAGATATAGTGTCACAGATATAGTGTCTCAGATATAGTACCACAGATATAGTGCCTCAGAAATAGTGTCTCAGATATAGTGTCTCAGATATAGTGTCACAGATATAGTATCTCAGATACCGTGTCCCAGATGTAGTGAATCAGATATAGAGTATCAGATATAGTGTCTCAGATATAGTATCACAGATATAGTGTCACGGATGTAGTGTCTCAGATATAGTGTCTCAGATATAGTGTCTCAGATATAGTACCACAGATGTAGTGTCACAGATACATTTTCTCAGATATAGTGTCTCAGAAATAGTGTCACAGATGTCGTGTCTCAGATATAGTGCCTCAGATCTCGTGTCTCAGCTATAGTGTCTCAGATATAGTGTTACAGATATCGTGTCACAGATATAGTGTCTCAGATGTAGTGTCACAGATATAGTGTCACAGATAAAGTCTCTGAGATATAGTGTTACAGATATAGTGTCTGAGATATAGTGTCACAGATGTAGTGTCACAGATATAGTGCCACAGATATAGTGCCACAGATATAGTGTCTCAGATATAGTGTCTTAGATATAGTGTCTCAGAAATAGTGCCACAGATATAGTGCCTCAGATATCGTGTCTCAGATATCGTGTCTCAGATATAGTGTCACAGATATAGTGTCTCAGATATCGTGTCTCAGATATAGTGTCTCAGATATAGAGTCACAGATATAGTGTCTCAGATATAGTGTCTCAGATATAGTGTCACAGATATAGTTCACAGATATAGTGTCTCAGATATTGTGTCTCAGATATAGTGTCTCAGATATAGTGCCTCAGCTATAGTGTCATAGATATAGTGTCTCAGATATAGTGTCACAGATACAGTATCTCCGATATAGTGTCACAGATGTAGTGTCACAGATATAGTGTCACAGATATAGTGTCTCAGATATAGTGTCACTGATTTCGTGTCTCAGATATAGTGTCTCATATATAGTGTCATATATATAGTATCTCGGATATAGTACCTCAGATATAATGTCTCTGATAGCGTGTCACAGATGTAGTGTCACCGATGTAGTGTCTCAGATGTAGTGTCACAGATGTAGTGTCTCAGATATAGTGTCTCAGATATAGTGTCTCAGATATAGTGTCTCAGATATAGAGTATCAGGTGTAGTGTCTCAGATATAGTGCCACAGATAGAGTGTCTCAGATATAGTGTCACAGATATAGTGTCACAGATATAGTGCCACAGATTTAGTGACTCAGATATAGTCTGTCAGATGTAGTGTCTCAGCTATAGAGTATCAGATATAGTGTCACAGATATAGTGTCTCAGATATAGTGTCTCAGATATAGTGTCACAGATATAGTGTCTCAGATATAGTGTCTCAGATATAGTGTCACAGATATAGTGTCACAGATATAGTGTCTCAGATATTGTGTCTCAGATATAGTGTCTCAGATATAGTGCCTCAGCTATAGTGTCATAGAAATAGTGTTTCAGATATAGTGTCACAGATACAGTATCTCCGATATAGTGTCACAGATGTAGTGTCACAGATATAGTGACATAGATATAGTGTCTCAGATATAGTGTCACTGATTTCGTGTCTCAGATATAGTGTCTCAGATATAGTGTCATATATATAGTATCTCGGATATAGTATCTCAGATATAATGTCTCTGATAGCATGTCACAGATGTAGTGTCACCGATGTTGTGTCTCAGATGTAGTGTCACAGATGTAGTGTCTCAGCTATAGTGTCTCAGATATAGTGTTACAGATATCGTGTCACAGATATAGTGTCTCAGATGTAGTGTCACAGATATAGTGTCACAGATAAAGTCTCTGAGATATAGTGTTACAGATATAGTGTCTGAGATATAGTGTCACAGATATAGTGTCACAGATATAGTGCCACAGATATAGTGCCACAGATATAGTGTCTCAGATATAGTGTCACAGATATAGTGTCTCAGATATAGTGTCACAGATATAGTGTCTCAGATAAAGTGTCTTAGATATAGTGTCTCAGATATAGTGCCACAGATATAGTGCCTCAGATATCGTGTCTCAGATATCGTGTCTCAGATATAGTGTCACAGATATAGTGTCTCAGATATCGTGTCTCAGATATAGTGTCACAGATATAGTGTCTCAGATATAGTGTCTCAGATATAGTGTCACAGATATAGTGTCACAGATATAGTGTCTCAGATATTGTGTCTCAGATATAGTGTCTCAGATATAGTGCCTCAGCTATAGTGTCAATAGATATATTGTCTCAGATATAGTGTCACAGATACAGTATCTCCGATATAGTGTCACAGATGTAGTGTCACAGATATAGTGTCATAGATATAGTGTCTCAGATATAGTGTCACTGATTTCGTGTCTCAGACATAGTGTCTCAGATATAGTGTCATATATATAGTATCTCGGATATAGTATCTCAGATATAATGTCTCTGATAGCGTGTCACAGATGTAGTGTCACAGATGTAGTGTCACCGATGTAGTGTCTCAGATGTAGTGTCACAGATGTAGTGTCTCAGATATAGTGTCTCAGATATAGTGTCTCAGATGTAGTGTCTCAGATATAGAGTATCAGGTGTAGTGTCTCAGATATAGTGCCACAGATATAGTGTCTCAGATATAGTGTCACAGATATAGTGTCACAGATATAGTGCCACAGATTTAGTGACTCAGATATAGTGTGTCAGATGTAGTGTCTCAGCTATAGAGTATCAGATATAGTGTCACAGATATAGTGTCTCAGATCTAGTGTCTCAGATGCAGTGTCTCAGATATAGAGTATCAGGTATAGTGTCTCAGATATAGTGCCACAGATATAGTGTCTCAGATATAGTGTCACAGATATAGTGTCTCAGAAAAAGTGTCACAGATACAGTGTCACAGATATAGTGTCTCAGATATAGTGTCACAGATATAGTGTCTCAGATACAGTGCCACAGATATAATGTCTCAGATATAGTGTCACAGATACAGAGTCTCAGATAAAGTGTCACAGATACAGTGTCACAGATATATTGTCTCGGATATTGTGTCTCAGATATAATGTCACAGATGTAATGTCACCGATGTAGTGTCTCAGATGTAGTGTCTCAGATATAGTATCACAGATATAGTGTTCAGATATAGTGTCACAGATTCAGTATCTCAGATATAGTGTCACAGATACAGTGTCTCAGATATAGTGTCTCAGATATAGTGTCTCAGATATAGTACCACAGATATATTGTCACAGATACATTTTCTCAGATATAGTGTCTCAGATATAGTGTCACAGATGTCGTGTCTCAGATATAGTGCCTCAGATCTCGTGTCTCAGATATAGTGTCTCAGATATAGTGTTACAGATATCGTGTCACAGATATAGTGTCTCAGATGTAGTGTCACAGATATAGTGTCACAGCTAAAGTGTCTGAGATATAGTGTTACAGGTATAGTGTCTGAGATATAGTGTCACAGATATAGTGCGACAGATATAGTGTCTCAGATATAGTGTCACAGATATAGTGTCTCAGATATAGTGTCACCGATACAGTGTCTCAGATATAGTGTCACAGATACAGTGTCTCAGATATAGTGCCACAGATATAATGTCTCAGATGTAGTGTCACAGATATAGTGTCTCAGATATAATGTCACAGATACAGTGTCTCAGATATAGTGTCTCAGATATAGTGTCTCAGTTATAGTGCCACAGATATAGTGTCACAGATATAGTGTCTCAGATCGAGTGTCTCAGATATAGTGTCACAGATATAGTGTCTCAGATATAGTGTCACAGATATAGTGTCTCAGATAGAGTGTCTCAGATATAGTGTCACAGATATAGTGTCTAAGATGTAGTGCCACAGATATAGTGTATCAGATATAGTGTCACAGATATAGTGTCTCAGATATAGTGCCACAGGTTTAGTGTCTCAGATATAGTGTCTCAGATGTAGTGTCTCAGCTATAGAGTATCAGATATAGTGTCTCAGATATAGTGTCTCAGATCTAGTGTCTCAGATGCAGTGTCTCAGATATATAGTATCAGGTATAGTGTCTCAGATATAGTGTCTTAGATCTAGTGTCTCAGATATCGTGTCACAGATATAGTGTCACAGATATCGTGTCTCAGATATAGAGTCTCAGGTGTAGTGTCTCAGATATAGTGCCACAGATATAGTGTATCAGATATAGTGTCACAGATATTGTGTCTCAGATATAGTGCCACAGATTTTGTGTCTCAGACATAGTGTCACAGATACAGAGTCTCAGATAAAGTGTCACAGATACAGTGTCACAGATATAGTGTCTCAGATATAGTGTCACAGAAATAGTGTCTCAGATATAGTGCCACAGATATAGTGTCTAAGATATAGTGTCACAGATACAGAGTCTCAGATAAAGTGTCACAGATACAGTGTCACAGATATATTGTCTCGGATATTGTGTCTCAGATAAAGTGTCACAGATGTAATGTCACCGATGTAGTGTCTCAGATGTAGTGTCACAGATATAGTGTCACAGATATAGTGTCTCAGATATTGTGTCTCAGATATAGTGTCACAGATATAGTGTCTAAGATAGAGTGTCTCAGATATAGTGTCACAGATATAATGTCACAGATATAGTGTCACAGATATAGTATCACAGGTATAGTGTCACAGATATAGTGTCTCAGATATTGTGTCACAGATATAGTGTCACAGATATAGTGTCACAGATATAGTGTCACAGATATAGTATCACAGATATCGTGTCTCAGATAGAGTGTCTCAGATATCGTGTCACAGATAGAGTGTCACAGATATAGTGTCTCAGATATAGTACCACAGATATAGTGCCTCAGAAATAGTGTCTCAGATATAGTGTCTCAGATATAGTGTCACAGATATAGTGTCTCAGATATCGTGTCCCAGATGTAGTGAATCAGATATAGAGTATCAGATATAGTGTCTCAGATATAGTATCACAGATATAGTGTCACGGATGTAGTGTCTCAGATATAGTGTCTCAGATATAGTGTCTCAGATATAGTACCACAGATATAGTGTCACAGGTACATTTTCTCAGATATAGTGTCTCAGATATAGTGTCACAGATGTCGTGTCTCAGATATATTGCCTCAGATCTCGTGTCTCAGATATAGTGTCTCAGATATAGTGTTACAGATATCATGTCACAGATATAGTGTCTCAGATGTAGTGTCACAGATATAGTGTCACAGATAAAGTCTCTGAGATATCGTGTTACAGATATAGTGTCTGAGATATAGTGTCACAGATATAGTGTCACAGATATAGTGCCACAGATATAGTGCCACAGATATAGTGTCTCAGATATAGTGTCACAGATATAGTGTCTCAGATATAGTGTCACAGATATAGTGTCTCAGATAAAGTGTCTTAGATATAGTGTCTCAGATATAGTGCCACAGATGTTGTGCCTCAGATATCGTGTCTCAGATATCGTGTCTCAGATATAGTGTCACAGATATAGTGTCTCAGATATCGTGTCTCAGATATAGTGTCTCAGATATAGTGTCACAGATATAGTGTCTCAGATATAGTGTCTCAGATATAGTGTCACAGATATAGTGTCACAGATATAGTGTCTCAGATATTGTGTCTCAGATATAGTGTCTCAGATATAGTGCCTCAGCTATAGTGTCATAGATATAGTGTCTCAGATATAGTGTCACAGATGTAGTGTCACAGATATAGTGTCTTAGATATAGTGTCTCAGATATAGTGTCACTGATTTCGTGTCTCAGACATAGTGTCTCAGATATAGTGTCATATATATAGTATCTCGGATATAGTATCTCAGATATAATGTCTCTGATAGCGTGTCACAGATGTAGTGTCACAGATGTAGTGTCACCGATGTAGTGTCTCAGATGTAGTGTCACAGATGTAGTGTCTCAGATATAGTGTCTCAGATATAGTGTCTCAGATGTAGTGTCTCAGATATAGAGTATCAGGTGTAGTGTCTCAGATATAGTGCCACAGATATAGTGTCTCAGATATAGTGTCACAGATATAGTGTCGCAGATATAGTGCCACAGATTTAGTGACTCAGATATAGTGTGTCAGATGTAGTGTCTCAGCTATAGAGTATCAGATATAGTGTCACAGATATAGTGTCTCAGATCTAGTGTCTCAGATGCAGTGTCTCAGATATAGAGTATCAGGTATAGTGTCTCAGATATAGTGCCACAGATATAGTGTCTCAGATATAGTGCCACAGATATAGTGTCTCAGAAAAAGTGTCACAGATACAGTGTCACAGATATAGTGTCTCAGATATAGTGTCACAGATATAGTGTCTCAGATACAGTGCCACAGATATAGTGTCTCAGATATAGTGTCACAGATACAGAGTCTCAGATAAAGTGTCACAGATACAGTGTCACAGATATATTGTCTCGGATATTGTGTCTCAGATATAATGTCACAGATGTAATGTCACCGATGTAGTGTCTCAGATGTAGTGTCTCAGATATAGTATCACAGATATAGTGTTCAGATATAGTGTCACAGATTCAGTATCTCAGATATAGTGTCACAGATACAGTGTCTCAGATATAGTGTCTCAGATATAGTGTCTCAGATATAGTACCACAGATATATTGTCACAGATACATTTTCTCAGATATAGTGTCTCAGATATAGTGTCACAGATGTCGTGTCTCAGATATAGTGCCTCAGATCTCGTGTCTCAGATATAGTGTCTCAGATATAGTGTTACAGATATCGTGTCACAGATATAGTGTCTCAGATGTAGTGTCACAGATATAGTGTCACAGCTAAAGTGTCTGAGATATAGTGTTACAGGTATAGTGTCTGAGATATAGTGTCACAGATATAGTGCGACAGATATAGTGTCTCAGATATAGTGTCACAGATATAGTGTCTCAGATATAGTGTCACCGATACAGTGTCTCAGATATAGTGTCTCAGATATAGTGCCACAGATATAATGTCTCAGATGTAGTGTCACAGATATAGTGTCTCAGATCGAGTGTCTCAGATATAGTGTCACAGATATAGTGTCTCAGATATAGTGTCACAGATATAGTGTCTCAGATAGAGTGTCTCAGATATAGTGTCACAGATATAGTGTCTAAGATAGAGTGTCTCAGATATCGTGTCACAGATATAGTGTCACAGATATCGTGTCTCAGATATAGAGTCTCAGGTGTAGTGTCTCAGATATAGTGCCACAGATATAGTGTATCAGATATAGTGTCACAGATATAGTGTCTCAGATATAGTGCCACAGGTTTAGTGTCTCAGATATAGTGTCTCAGATGTAGTGTCTCAGCTATAGAGTATCAGATATAGTGTCTCAGATATAGTGTCTCAGATCTAGTGTCTCAGATGCAGTGTCTCAGATATATAGTATCAGGTATAGTGTCTCAGATATAGTGTCTTAGATCTAGTGTCTCAGATATCGTGTCACAGATATAGTGTCACAGATATCGTGTCTCAGATATAGAGTCTCAGGTGTAGTGTCTCAGATATAGTGCCACAGATATAGTGTATCAGATATAGTGTCACAGATATAGTGTCTCAGATATAGTGCCACAGATTTCGTGTCTCAGACATAGTGTCACAGATACAGAGTCTCAGATAAAGTGTCACAGATACAGTGTCACAGATATAGTGTCTCAGATATAGTGTCACAGAAATAGTGTCTCAGATATAGTGCCACAGATATAGTGTCTAAGATATAGTGTCACAGATACAGAGTCTCAGATAAAGTGTCACAGATACAGTGTCACAGATATATTGTCTCGGATATTGTGTCTCAGATAAAGTGTCACAGATGTAATGTCACCGATGTAGTGTCTCAGATGTAGTGTCACAGATATAGTGTCACAGATATAGTGTCTCAGATATTGTGTCTCAGATATAGTGTCACAGATATAGTGTCTAAGATAGAGTGTCTCAGATATAGTGTCACAGATATAATGTCACAGATACAGAGTCTCAGATAAAGTGTCTCAGATGTAGTGTCTCAGATATAGAGTATCAGGTGTAGTGTCTCAGATATAGTGCCACAGATATAGTGTCTCAGATATAGTGTCACAGATATAGTGTCGCAGATATAGTGCCACAGATTTAGTGACTCAGATATAGTGTGTCAGATGTAGTGTCTCAGCTATAGAGTATCAGATATAGTGTCACAGATATAGTGTCTCAGATCTAGTGTCTCAGATGCAGTGTCTCAGATATAGAGTATCAGGTATAGTGTCTCAGATATAGTGCCACAGATATAGTGTCTCAGATATAGTGCCACAGATATAGTGTCTCAGAAAAAGTGTCACAGATACAGTGTTACAGATATAGTGTCTCAGATATAGTGTCACAGATATAGTGTCTCAGATACAGTGCCACAGATATAGTGTCTCAGATATAGTGTCACAGATACAGAGTCTCAGATAAAGTGTCACAGATACAGTGTCACAGATATATTGTCTCGGATATTGTGTCTCAGATATAATGTCACAGATGTAATGTCACCGATGTAGTGTCTCAGATGTAGTGTCTCAGATATAGTATCACAGATATAGTGTTCAGATATAGTGTCACAGATTCAGTATCTCAGATATAGTGTCACAGATACAGTGTCTCAGATATAGTGTCTCAGATATAGTGTCTCAGATATAGTACCACAGATATATTGTCACAGATACATTTTCTCAGATATAGTGTCTCAGATATAGTGTCACAGATGTCGTGTCTCAGATATAGTGCCTCAGATCTCGTGTCTCAGATATAGTGTCTCAGATATAGTGTTACAGATATCGTGTCACAGATATAGTGTCTCAGATGTAGTGTCACAGATATAGTGTCACAGCTAAAGTGTCTGAGATATAGTGTTACAGGTATAGTGTCTGAGATATAGTGTCACAGATATAGTGCGACAGATATAGTGTCTCAGATATAGTGTCACAGATATAGTGTCTCAGATATAATGTCACCGATACAGTGTCTCAGATATAGTGTCACAGATACAGTGTCTCAGATATAGTGCCACAGATATAATGTCTCAGATGTAGTGTCACAGATATAGTGTCTCAGATATAATGTCACAGATACAGTGTCTCAGATATAGTGTCTCAGATATAGTGTCTCAGATATAGTGCCACAGATATAGTGTCACAGATATAGTGTCTCAGATCGAGTGTCTCAGATATAGTGTCACAGATATAGTGTCTCAGATATAGTGTCACAGATATAGTGTCTCAGATAGAGTGTCTCAGATATAGTGTCACAGATATAGTGTCTAAGATAGAGTGTCTCAGATATCGTGTCACAGATATAGTGTCACAGATATCGTGTCTCAGATATAGAGTCTCAGGTGTAGTGTCTCAGATATAGTGCCACAGATACAGTGTATCAGATATAGTGTCACAGATATAGTGTCTCAGATATAGTGCCACAGGTTTAGTGTCTCAGATATAGTGTCTCAGATGTAGTGTCTCAGCTATAGAGTATCAGATATAGTGTCTCAGATATAGTGTCTCAGATCTAGTGTCTCAGATGCAGTGTCTCAGATATATAGTATCAGGTATAGTGTCTCAGATATAGTGTCTTAGATCTAGTGTCTCAGATATCGTGTCACAGATATAGTGTCACAGATATCGTGTCTCAGATATAGAGTCTCAGGTGTAGTGTCTCAGATATAGTGCCACAGATATAGTGTATCAGATATAGTGTCACAGATATAGTGTCTCAGATATAGTGCCACAGATTTCGTGTCTCAGACATAGTGTCACAGATACAGAGTCTCAGATAAAGTGTCACAGATACAGTGTCACAGATATAGTGTCTCAGATATAGTGTCACAGAAATAGTGTCTCAGATATAGTGCCACAGATATAGTGTCTAAGATATAGTGTCGCAGATACAGAGTCTCAGATAAAGTGTCACAGATACAGTGTCACAGATATATTGTCTCGGATATTGTGTCTCAGATAAAGTGTCACAGATGTAATGTCACCGATGTAGTGTCTCAGATGTAGTGTCACAGATATAGTGTCACAGATATAGTGTCTCAGATATTGTGTCTCAGATATAGTGTCACAGATATAGTGTCTAAGATAGAGTGTCTCAGATATAGTGTCACAGATATAATGTCACAGATATAGTGTCACAGATATAGTATCACAGGTATAGTGTCACAGATATAGTGTCTCAGATATTGTGTCACAGATATAGTGTCACAGATATAGTGTCACAGATATAGTGTCACAGATATAGTATCACAGATATCGTGTCTCAGGTAGAGTGTCTCAGATATCGTGTCACAGATAGAGTGTCACAGATATAGTGTCTCAGATATAGTACCACAGATATAGTGCCTCAGAAATAGTGTCTCAGATATAGTGTCTCAGATATAGTGTCACAGATATAGTGTCTCAGATATCGTGTCCCAGATGTAGTGAATCAGATATAGAGTATCAGATATAGTGTCTCAGATATAGTATCACAGATATAGTGTCACGGATGTAGTGTCTCAGATATAGTGTCTCAGATATAGTGTCTCAGATATAGTACCACAGATATAGTGTCACAGGTACATTTTCTCAGATATAGTGTCTCAGATATAGTGTCACAGATGTCGTGTCTCAGATATATTGCCTCAGATCTCGTGTCTCAGATATAGTGTCTCAGATATAGTGTTACAGATATCATGTCACAGATATAGTGTCTCAGATGTAGTGTCACAGATATAGTGTCACAGATAAAGTCTCTGAGATATCGTGTTACAGATATAGTGTCTGAGATATAGTGTCACAGATATAGTGTCACAGATATAGTGCCACAGATATAGTGCCACAGATATAGTGTCTCAGATATAGTGTCACAGATATAGTGTCTCAGATATAGTGTCACAGATATAGTGTCTCAGATAAAGTGTCTTAGATATAGTGTCTCAGATATAGTGCCACAGATATAGTGCCTCAGATATCGTGTCTCAGATATCGTGTCTCAGATATAGTGTCACAGATATAGTGTCTCAGATATCGTGCTCAGATATAGTGTCTCAGATATAGTGTCACAGATATAGTGTCTCAGATATAGTGTCTCAGATATAGTGTCACAGATATAGTGTCACAGATATAGTGTCTCAGATATTGTGTCTCAGATATAGTGTCTCAGATATAGTGCCTCAGCTATAGTGTCATAGATATAGTGTCTCAGATATAGTGTCACAGATACAGTATCTCCGATATAGTGTCACAGATGTAGTGTCACAGATATAGTGTCTTAGATATAGTGTCTCAGATATAGTGTCACTGATTTTGTGTCTCAGACATAGTGTCTCAGATATAGTGTCATATATATAGTATCTCGGATATAGTATCTCAGATATAATGTCTCTGATAGCGTGTCACAGATGTAGTGTCACAGATGTAGTGTCACCGATGTAGTGTCTCAGATGTAGTGTCACAGATGTAGTGTCTCAGATATAGTGTCTCAGATATAGTGTCTCAGATGTAGTGTCTCAGATATAGAGTATCAGGTGTAGTGTCTCAGATATAGTGCCACAGATATAGTGTCTCAGATATAGTGTCACAGATATAGTGTCACAGATATAGTGCCACAGATTTAGTGACTCAGATATAGTGTGTCAGATGTAGTGTCTCAGCTATAGAGTATCAGATATAGTGTCACAGATATAGTGTCTCAGATCTAGTGTCTCAGATGCAGTGTCTCAGATATAGAGTATCAGGTATAGTGTCTCAGATATAGTGCCACAGATATAGTGTCTCAGATATAGTGCCACAGATATAGTGTCTCAGAAAAAGTGTCACAGATACAGTGTCACAGATATAGTGTCTCAGATATAGTGTCACAGAAATAGTGTCTCAGATACAGTGCCACAGATATAGTGTCTCAGATATAGTGTCACAGATACAGAGTCTCAGATAAAGTGTCACAGATACAGTGTCACAGATATATTGTCTCGGATATTGTGTCTCAGATATAATGTCACAGATGTAATGTCACCGATGTAGTGTCTCAGATGTAGTGTCTCAGATATAGTATCACAGATATAGTGTTCAGATATAGTGTCACAGATTCAGTATCTCAGATATAGTGTCACAGATACAGTGTCTCAGATATAGTGTCTCAGATATAGTGTCTCAGATATAGTACCACAGATATATTGTCACAGATACATTTTCTCAGATATAGTGTCTCAGATATAGTGTCACAGATGTCGTGTCTCAGATATAGTGCCTCAGATCTCGTGTCTCAGATATAGTGTCTCAGATATAGTGTTACAGATATCGTGTCACAGATATAGTGTCTCAGATGTAGTGTCACAGATATAGTGTCACAGATAAAGTGTCTGAGATATAGTGTTACAGGTATAGTGTCTGAGATATAGTGTCACAGATATAGTGCGACAGATATAGTGTCTCAGATATAGTGTCACAGATATAGTGTCTCAGATATAGTGTCACCGATACAGTGTCTCAGATATAGTGTCACAGATACAGTGTCTCAGATATAGTGCCACAGATATAATGTCTCAGATGTAGTGTCACAGATATAGTGTCTCAGATATAATGTCACAGATACAGTGTCTCAGATATAGTGTCTCAGATACAGTGTCTCAGTTATAGTGCCACAGATATAGTGTCACAGATATAGTGTCTCAGATCGAGTGTCTCAGATATAGTGTCACAGATATAGTGTCTCAGATATAGTGTCACAGATATAGTGTCTCAGATAGAGTGTCTCAGATATAGTGTCACAGATATAGTGTCTAAGATAGAGTGTCTCAGATATCATGTCACAGATATAGTGTCTAAGATAGAGTGTCTCAGATACAGTGTCACAGATATAGTGTCACAGATATAGTGTCACAGATATAGTATCACAGATATAGTGTCACAGGTTTAGTGTCTCAGATATAGTGTCACTGATTTTGTGTCTCAGACATAGTGTCTCAGATATAGTGTCATATATATAGTATCTCGGATATAGTATCTCAGATATAATGTCTCTGATAGCGTGTCACAGATGTAGTGTCACAGATGTAGTGTCACCGATGTAGTGTCTCAGATGTAGTGTCACAGATGTAGTGTCTCAGATATAGTGTCTCAGATATAGTGTCTCAGATGTAGTGTCTCAGATATAGAGTATCAGGTGTAGTGTCTCAGATATAGTGCCACAGATATAGTGTCTCAGATATAGTGTCACAGATATAGTGTCACAGATATAGTGCCACAGATTTAGTGACTCAGATATAGTGTGTCAGATGTAGTGTCTCAGCTATAGAGTATCAGATATAGTGTCACAGATATAGTGTCTCAGATCTAGTGTCTCAGATGCAGTGTCTCAGATATAGAGTATCAGGTATAGTGTCTCAGATATAGTGCCACAGATATAGTGTCTCAGATATAGTGCCACAGATATAGTGTCTCAGAAAAAGTGTCACAGATACAGTGTCACAGATATACTGTCTCAGAAATAGTGTCACAGAAATAGTGTCTCAGATACAGTGCCACAGATATAGTGTCTCAGATATAGTGTCACAGATACAGAGTCTCAGATAAAGTGTCACAGATACAGTGTCACAGATATATTGTCTCGGATATTGTGTCTCAGATATAATGTCACAGATGTAATGTCACCGATGTAGTGTCTCAGATGTAGTGTCTCAGATATAGTATCACAGATATAGTGTTCAGATATAGTGTCACAGATTCAGTATCTCAGATATAGTGTCACAGATACAGTGTCTCAGATATAGTGTCTCAGATATAGTGTCTCAGATATAGTACCACAGATATATTGTCACAGATACATTTTCTCAGATATAGTGTCTCAGATATAGTGTCACAGATGTCGTGTCTCAGATATAGTGCCTCAGATCTCGTGTCTCAGATATAGTGTCTCAGATATAGTGTTACAGATATCGTGTCACAGATATAGTGTCTCAGATGTAGTGTCACAGATATAGTGTCACAGATAAAGTGTCTGAGATATAGTGTTACAGGTATAGTGTCTGAGATATAGTGTCACAGATATAGTGCGACAGATATAGTGTCTCAGATATAGTGTCACAGATATAGTGTCTCAGATATAGTGTCACCGATACAGTGTCTCAGATATAGTGTCACAGATACAGTGTCTCAGATATAGTGCCACAGATATAATGTCTCAGATGTAGTGTCACAGATATAGTGTCTCAGATATAATGTCACAGATACAGTGTCTCAGATATAGTGTCTCAGATACAGTGTCTCAGTTATAGTGCCACAGATATAGTGTCACAGATATAGTGTCTCAGATCGAGTGTCTCAGATATAGTGTCACAGATATAGTGTCTCAGATATAGTGTCACAGATATAGTGTCTCAGATAGAGTGTCTCAGATATAGTGTCACAGATATAGTGTCTAAGATAGAGTGTCTCAGATATCATGTCACAGATATAGTGTCTAAGATAGAGTGTCTCAGATACAGTGTCACAGATATAGTGTCACAGATATAGTGTCACAGATATAGTATCACAGATATAGTGTCACAGGTTTAGTGTCTCAGATATAGTGTCTCAGATGTAGTGTCTCAGCTATAGAGTATCAGGTATAGTGTCTCAGATATAGTGTCTTAGATCTAGTGTCTCAGATATCGTGTCACAGATATAGTGTCACAGATATCATGTCTCAGATATAGAGTCTCAGGTGTAGTGTCTCAGATATAGTGCCACAGATATAGTGTATCAGATATAGTGTCACAGATATAGTGTCTCAGATATAGTGCCACAGATTTCGTGTCTCAGACATAGTGTCACAGATACAGAGTTTCAGATAAAGTGTCACAGATACAGTGTCACAGATATAGTGTCTCAGATATAGTGTCACAGAAATAGTGTCTCAGATATAGTGCCACAGATATAGTGTCTAAGATATAGTGTCACAGCTACAGAGTCTCAGATAAAGTGTCACAGATACAGTGTCACAGATATATTGTCTCGGATATTGTGTCTCAGATAAAGTGTCACAGATGTAATGTCACCGATGTAGTGTCTCAGATGTAGTGTCACAGATATAGTGTCACAGATATAGTGTCTCAGATATTGTGTCTCAGATATAGTGTCACAGATATAGTGTCTAAGATAGAGTGTCTCAGATATAGTGTCACAGATATAATGTCACAGATATAGTGTCACAGATATAGTATCACAGATATAGTGTCACAGATATAGTGTCTCAGATATTGTGTCACAGATATAGTGTCACAGATATAGTGTCACAGATATAGTGTCTAAGATAGAGTGTCTCAGATATAGTGTCACAGATATAATGTCACAGATATAGTGTCACAGATATAGTATCACAGGTATAGTGTCACAGATATAGTGTCTCAGATATTGTGTCACAGATATAGTGTCACAGATATAGTGTCACAGATATAGTGTCACAGATATAGTATCACAGATATCGTGTCTCAGATAGAGTGTCTCAGATATCGTGTCACAGATAGAGTGTCACAGATATAGTGTCTCAGATATAGTACCACAGATATAGTGCCTCAGAAATAGTGTCTCAGATATAGTGTCTCAGATATAGTGTCACAGATATAGTGTCTCAGATATCGTGTCCCAGATGTAGTGAATCAGATATAGAGTATCAGATATAGTGTTTCAGATATAGTATCACAGATATAGTGTCACGGATGTAGTGTCTCAGATATAGTGTCTCAGATATAGTGTCTCAGATATAGTACCACAGATATAGTGTCACAGGTACATTTTCTCAGATATAGTGTCTCAGATATAGTGTCACAGATGTCGTGTCTCAGATATATTGCCTCAGATCTCGTGTCTCAGATATAGTGTCTCAGATATAGTGTTACAGATATCATGTCACAGATATAGTGTCTCAGATGTAGTGTCACAGATATAGTGTCACAGATAAAGTCTCTGAGATATCGTGTTACAGAATAGTGTCTGAGATATAGTGTCACAGATATAGTGTCACAGATATAGTGCCACAGATATAGTGCCACAGATATAGTGTCTCAGATATAGTGTCACAGATATAGTGTCTCAGATATAGTGTCACAGATATAGTGTCTCAGATAAAGTGTCTTAGATATAGTGTCTCAGATATAGTGCCACAGATATAGTGCCTCAGATATCGTGTCTCAGATATCGTGTCTCAGATATAGTGTCACAGATATAGTGTCTCAGATATCGTGTCTCAGATATAGTGTCTCAGATATAGTGTCACAGATATAGTGTCTCAGATATAGTGTCTCAGATATAGTGTCACAGATATAGTGTCACAGATATAGTGTCTCAGATATTGTGTCTCAGATATAGTGTCTCAGATATAGTGCCTCAGCTATAGTGTCATAGATATAGTGTCTCAGATATAGTGTCACAGATACAGTATCTCCGATATAGTGTCACAGATGTAGTGTCACAGATATAGTGTCTTAGATATAGTGTCTCAGATATAGTGTCACTGATTTCGTGTCTCAGACATAGTGTCTCAGATATAGTGTCATATATATAGTATCTCGGATATAGTATCTCAGATATAATGTCTCTGATAGCGTGTCACAGATGTAGTGTCACAGATGTAGTGTCACCGATGTAGTGTCTCAGATGTAGTGTCACAGATGTAGTGTCTCAGATATAGTGTCTCAGATATAGTGTCTCAGATGTAGTGTCTCAGATATAGAGTATCAGGTGTAGTGTCTCAGATATAGTGCCACAGATATAGTGTCTCAGATATAGTGTCACAGATATAGTGTCGCAGATATAGTGCCACAGATTTAGTGACTCAGATATAGTGTGTCAGATGTAGTGTCTCAGCTATAGAGTATCAGATATAGTGTCACAGATATAGTGTCTCAGATCTAGTGTCTCAGATGCAGTGTCTCAGATATAGAGTATCAGGTATAGTGTCTCAGATATAGTGCCACAGATATAGTGTCTCAGATATAGTGCCACAGATATAGTGTCTCAGAAAAAGTGTCACAGATACAGTGTCACAGATATAGTGTCTCAGATATAGTGTCACAGATATAGTGTCTCAGATACAGTGCCACAGATATAGTGTCTCAGATATAGTGTCACAGATACAGAGTCTCAGATAAAGTGTCACAGATACAGTGTCACAGATATATTGTCTCGGATATTGTGTCTCAGATATAATGTCACAGATGTAATGTCACCGATGTAGTGTCTCAGATGTAGTGTCTCAGATATAGTATCACAGATATAGTGTTCAGATATAGTGTCACAGATTCAGTATCTCAGATATAGTGTCACAGATACAGTGTCTCATATATAGTGTCTCAGATATAGTGTCTCAGATATAGTACCACAGATATATTGTAACAGATACATTTTCTCAGATATAGTGTCTCAGATATAGTGTCACAGATGTCGTGTCTCAGATATAGTGCCTCAGATCTCGTGTCTCAGATATAGTGTCTCAGATATAGTGTTACAGATATCGTGTCACAGATATAGTGTCTCAGATGTAGTGTCACAGATATAGTGTCACAGCTAAAGTGTCTGAGATATAGTGTTACAGGTATAGTGTCTGAGATATAGTGTCACAGATATAGTGCGACAGATATAGTGTCTCAGATATAGTGTCACAGATATAGTGTCTCAGATATAGTGTCACCGATACAGTGTCTCAGATATAGTGTCACAGATACAGTGTCTCAGATATAGTGCCACAGATATAATGTCTCAGATGTAGTGTCACAGATATAGTGTCTCAGATATAATGTCACAGATACAGTGTCTCAGATATAGTGTCTCAGATATAGTGTCTCAGATATAGTGCCACAGATATAGTGTCACAGATATAGTGTCTCAGATCGAGTGTCTCAGATATAGTGTCACAGATATAGTGTCTCAGATATAGTGTCACAGATATAGTGTCTCAGATAGAGTGTCTCAGATATAGTGTCACAGATATAGTGTCTAAGATAGAGTGTCTCAGATATCGTGTCACAGATATAGTGTCACAGATATCGTGTCTCAGATATAGAGTCTCAGGTGTAGTGTCTCAGATATAGTGCCACAGATATAGTGTATCAGATATAGTGTCACAGATATAGTGTCTCAGATATAGTGCCACAGGTTTAGTGTCTCAGATATAGTGTCTCAGATGTAGTGTCTCAGCTATAGAGTATCAGATATAGTGTCTCAGATATAGTGTCTCAGATCTAGTGTCTCAGATGCAGTGTCTCAGATATATAGTATCAGGTATAGTGTCTCAGATATAGTGTCTTAGATCTAGTGTCTCAGATATCGTGTCACAGATATAGTGTCACAGATATCGTGTCTCAGATATAGAGTCTCAGGTGTAGTGTCTCAGATATAGTGCCACAGATATAGTGTATCAGATATAGTGTCACAGATATAGTGTCTCAGATATAGTGCCACAGATTTCGTGTCTCAGACATAGTGTCACAGATACAGAGTCTCAGATAAAGTGTCACAGATACAGTGTCACAGATATAGTGTCTCAGATATAGTGTCACAGAAATAGTGTCTCAGATATAGTGCCACAGATATAGTGTCTAAGATATAGTGTCACAGATACAGAGTCTCAGATAAAGTGTCACAGATACAGTGTCAGAGATATATTGTCTCGGATATTGTGTCTCAGATAAAGTGTCACAGATGTAATGTCACCGATGTAGTGTCTCAGATGTAGTGTCACAGATATAGTGTCACAGATATAGTGTCTCAGATATTGTGTCTCAGATATAGTGTCACAGATATAGTGTCTAAGATAGAGTGTCTCAGATATAGTGTCACAGATATAATGTCACAGATACAGAGTCTCAGATAAAGTGTCTCAGATGTAGTGTCTCAGATATAGAGTATCAGGTGTAGTGTCTCAGATATAGTGCCACAGATATAGTGTCTCAGATATAGTGTCACAGATATAGTGTCGCAGATATAGTGCCACAGATTTAGTGACTCAGATATAGTGTGTCAGATGTAGTGTCTCAGCTATAGAGTATCAGATATAGTGTCACAGATATAGTGTCTCAGATCTAGTGTCTCAGATGCAGTGTCTCAGATATAGAGTATCAGGTATAGTGTCTCAGATATAGTGCCACAGATATAGTGTCTCAGATATAGTGCCACAGATATAGTGTCTCAGAAAAAGTGTCACAGATATAGTGTCACAGATATAGTGTCTCAGATATAGTGTCACAGATATAGTGTCTCAGATACAGTGCCACAGATATAGTGTCTCAGATATAGTGTCACAGATACAGAGTCTCAGATAAAGTGTCACAGATACAGTGTCACAGATATATTGTCTCGGATATTGTGTCTCAGATATAATGTCACAGATGTAATGTCACCGATGTAGTGTCTCAGATGTAGTGTCTCAGATATAGTATCACAGATATAGTGTTCAGATATAGTGTCACAGATTCAGTATCTCAGATATAGTGTCACAGATACAGTGTCTCAGATATAGTGTCTCAGATATAGTGTCTCAGATATAGTGTCTAAGATAGAGTGTCTCAGATATCATGTCACAGATATAGTGTCTAAGATAGAGTGTCTCAGATACAGTGTCACAGATATAGTGTCACAGATATAGTGTCACAGATATAGTATCACAGATATAGTGTCACAGGTTTAGTGTCTCAGATATAGTGTCACTGATTTTGTGTCTCAGACATAGTGTCTCAGATATAGTGTCATATATATAGTATCTCGGATATAGTATCTCAGATATAATGTCTCTGATAGCGTGTCACAGATGTAGTGTCACAGATGTAGTGTCACCGATGTAGTGTCTCAGATGTAGTGTCACAGATGTAGTGTCTCAGATATAGTGTCTCAGATATAGTGTCTCAGATGTAGTGTCTCAGATATAGAGTATCAGGTGTAGTGTCTCAGATATAGTGCCACAGATATAGTGTCTCAGATATAGTGTCACAGATATAGTGTCACAGATATAGTGCCACAGATTTAGTGACTCAGATATAGTGTGTCAGATGTAGTGTCTCAGCTATAGAGTATCAGATATAGTGTCACAGATATAGTGTCTCAGATCTAGTGTCTCAGATGCAGTGTCTCAGATATAGAGTATCAGGTATAGTGTCTCAGATATAGTGCCACAGATATAGTGTCTCAGATATAGTGCCACAGATATAGTGTCTCAGAAAAAGTGTCACAGATACAGTGTCACAGATATAGTGTCTCAGAAATAGTGTCACAGAAATAGTGTCTCAGATACAGTGCCACAGATATAGTGTCTCAGATATAGTGTCACAGATACAGAGTCTCAGATAAAGTGTCACAGATACAGTGTCACAGATATATTGTCTCGGATATTGTGTCTCAGATATAATGTCACAGATGTAATGTCACCGATGTAGTGTCTCAGATGTAGTGTCTCAGATATAGTATCACAGATATAGTGTTCAGATATAGTGTCACAGATTCAGTATCTCAGATATAGTGTCACAGATACAGTGTCTCAGATATAGTGTCTCAGATATAGTGTCTCAGATATAGTACCACAGATATATTGTCACAGATACATTTTCTCAGATATAGTGTCTCAGATATAGTGTCACAGATGTCGTGTCTCAGATATAGTGCCTCAGATCTCGTGTCTCAGATATAGTGTCTCAGATATAGTGTTACAGATATCGTGTCACAGATATAGTGTCTCAGATGTAGTGTCACAGATATAGTGTCACAGATAAAGTGTCTGAGATATAGTGTTACAGGTATAGTGTCTGAGATATAGTGTCACAGATATAGTGCGACAGATATAGTGTCTCAGATATAGTGTCACAGATATAGTGTCTCAGATATAGTGTCACCGATACAGTGTCTCAGATATAGTGTCACAGATACAGTGTCTCAGATATAGTGCCACAGATATAATGTCTCAGATGTAGTGTCACAGATATAGTGTCTCAGATATAATGTCACAGATACAGTGTCTCAGATATAGTGTCTCAGATACAGTGTCTCAGTTATAGTGCCACAGATATAGTGTCACAGATATAGTGTCTCAGATCGAGTGTCTCAGATATAGTGTCACAGATATAGTGTCTCAGATATAGTGTCACAGATATAGTGTCTCAGATAGAGTGTCTCAGATATAGTGTCACAGATATAGTGTCTAAGATAGAGTGTCTCAGATATCATGTCACAGATATAGTGTCTAAGATAGAGTGTCTCAGATACAGTGTCACAGATATAGTGTCACAGATATAGTGTCACAGATATAGTATCACAGATATAGTGTCACAGGTTTAGTGTCTCAGATATAGTGTCTCAGATGTAGTGTCTCAGCTATAGAGTATCAGGTATAGTGTCTCAGATATAGTGTCTTAGATCTAGTGTCTCAGATATCGTGTCACAGATATAGTGTCACAGATATCATGTCTCAGATATAGAGTCTCAGGTGTAGTGTCTCAGATATAGTGCCACAGATATAGTGTATCAGATATAGTGTCACAGATATAGTGTCTCAGATATAGTGCCACAGATTTCGTGTCTCAGACATAGTGTCACAGATACAGAGTTTCAGATAAAGTGTCACAGATACAGTGTCACAGATATAGTGTCTCAGATATAGTGTCACAGAAATAGTGTCTCAGATATAGTGCCACAGATATAGTGTCTAAGATATAGTGTCACAGCTACAGAGTCTCAGATAAAGTGTCACAGATACAGTGTCACAGATATATTGTCTCGGATATTGTGTCTCAGATAAAGTGTCACAGATGTAATGTCACCGATGTAGTGTCTCAGATGTAGTGTCACAGATATAGTGTCACAGATATAGTGTCTCAGATATTGTGTCTCAGATATAGTGTCACAGATATAGTGTCTAAGATAGAGTGTCTCAGATATAGTGTCACAGATATAATGTCACAGATATAGTGTCACAGATATAGTATCACAGATATAGTGTCACAGATATAGTGTCTCAGATATTGTGTCACAGATATAGTGTCACAGATATAGTGTCACAGATATAGTGTCTAAGATAGAGTGTCTCAGATATAGTGTCACAGATATAATGTCACAGATATAGTGTCACAGATATAGTATCACAGGTATAGTGTCACAGATATAGTGTCTCAGATATTGTGTCACAGATATAGTGTCACAGATATAGTGTCACAGATATAGTGTCACAGATATAGTATCACAGATATCGTGTCTCAGATAGAGTGTCTCAGATATCGTGTCACAGATAGAGTGTCACAGATATAGTGTCTCAGATATAGTACCACAGATATAGTGCCTCAGAAATAGTGTCTCAGATATAGTGTCTCAGATATAGTGTCACAGATATAGTGTCTCAGATATCGTGTCCCAGATGTAGTGAATCAGATATAGAGTATCAGATATAGTGTTTCAGATATAGTATCACAGATATAGTGTCACGGATGTAGTGTCTCAGATATAGTGTCTCAGATATAGTGTCTCAGATATAGTACCACAGATATAGTGTCACAGGTACATTTTCTCAGATATAGTGTCTCAGATATAGTGTCACAGATGTCGTGTCTCAGATATATTGCCTCAGATCTCGTGTCTCAGATATAGTGTCTCAGATATAGTGTTACAGATATCATGTCACAGATATAGTGTCTCAGATGTAGTGTCACAGATATAGTGTCACAGATAAAGTCTCTGAGATATCGTGTTACAGATATAGTGTCTGAGATATAGTGTCACAGATATAGTGTCACAGATATAGTGCCACAGATATAGTGCCACAGATATAGTGTCTCAGATATAGTGTCACAGATATAGTGTCTCAGATATAGTGTCACAGATATAGTGTCTCAGATAAAGTGTCTTAGATATAGTGTCTCAGATATAGTGCCACAGATATAGTGCCTCAGATATCGTGTCTCAGATATCGTGTCTCAGATATAGTGTCACAGATATAGTGTCTCAGATATCGTGTCTCAGATATAGTGTCTCAGATATAGTGTCACAGATATAGTGTCTCAGATATAGTGTCTCAGATATAGTGTCACAGATATAGTGTCACAGATATAGTGTCTCAGATATTGTGTCTCAGATATAGTGTCTCAGATATAGTGCCTCAGCTATAGTGTCATAGATATAGTGTCTCAGATATAGTGTCACAGATACAGTATCTCCGATATAGTGTCACAGATGTAGTGTCACAGATATAGTGTCTTAGATATAGTGTCTCAGATATAGTGTCACTGATTTCGTGTCTCAGACATAGTGTCTCAGATATAGTGTCATATATATAGTATCTCGGATATAGTATCTCAGATATAATGTCTCTGATAGCGTGTCACAGATGTAGTGTCACAGATGTAGTGTCACCGATGTAGTGTCTCAGATGTAGTGTCACAGATGTAGTGTCTCAGATATAGTGTCTCAGATATAGTGTCTCAGATGTAGTGTCTCAGATATAGAGTATCAGGTGTAGTGTCTCAGATATAGTGCCACAGATATAGTGTCTCAGATATAGTGTCACAGATATAGTGTCGCAGATATAGTGCCACAGATTTAGTGACTCAGATATAGTGTGTCAGATGTAGTGTCTCAGCTATAGAGTATCAGATATAGTGTCACAGATATAGTGTCTCAGATCTAGTGTCTCAGATGCAGTGTCTCAGATATAGAGTATCAGGTATAGTGTCTCAGATATAGTGCCACAGATATAGTGTCTCAGATATAGTGCCACAGATATAGTGTCTCAGAAAAAGTGTCACAGATACAGTGTCACAGATATAGTGTCTCAGATATAGTGTCACAGATATAGTGTCTCAGATACAGTGCCACAGATATAGTGTCTCAGATATAGTGTCACAGATACAGAGTCTCAGATAAAGTGTCACAGATACAGTGTCACAGATATATTGTCTCGGATATTGTGTCTCAGATATAATGTCACAGATGTAATGTCACCGATGTAGTGTCTCAGATGTAGTGTCTCAGATATAGTATCACAGATATAGTGTTCAGATATAGTGTCACAGATTCAGTATCTCAGATATAGTGTCACAGATACAGTGTCTCATATATAGTGTCTCAGATATAGTGTCTCAGATATAGTACCACAGATATATTGTAACAGATACATTTTCTCAGATATAGTGTCTCAGATATAGTGTCACAGATGTCGTGTCTCAGATATAGTGCCTCAGATCTCGTGTCTCAGATATAGTGTCTCAGATATAGTGTTACAGATATCGTGTCACAGATATAGTGTCTCAGATGTAGTGTCACAGATATAGTGTCACAGCTAAAGTGTCTGAGATATAGTGTTACAGGTATAGTGTCTGAGATATAGTGTCACAGATATAGTGCGACAGATATAGTGTCTCAGATATAGTGTCACAGATATAGTGTCTCAGATATAGTGTCACCGATACAGTGTCTCAGATATAGTGTCACAGATACAGTGTCTCAGATATAGTGCCACAGATATAATGTCTCAGATGTAGTGTCACAGATATAGTGTCTCAGATATAATGTCACAGATACAGTGTCTCAGATATAGTGTCTCAGATATAGTGTCTCAGATATAGTGCCACAGATATAGTGTCACAGATATAGTGTCTCAGATCGAGTGTCTCAGATATAGTGTCACAGATATAGTGTCTCAGATATAGTGTCACAGATATAGTGTCTCAGATAGAGTGTCTCAGATATAGTGTCACAGATATAGTGTCTAAGATAGAGTGTCTCAGATATCGTGTCACAGATATAGTGTCACAGATATCGTGTCTCAGATATAGAGTCTCAGGTGTAGTGTCTCAGATATAGTGCCACAGATATAGTGTATCAGATATAGTGTCACAGATATAGTGTCTCAGATATAGTGCCACAGGTTTAGTGTCTCAGATATAGTGTCTCAGATGTAGTGTCTCAGCTATAGAGTATCAGATATAGTGTCTCAGATATAGTGTCTCAGATCTAGTGTCTCAGATGCAGTGTCTCAGATATATAGTATCAGGTATAGTGTCTCAGATATAGTGTCTTAGATCTAGTGTCTCAGATATCGTGTCACAGATATAGTGTCACAGATATCGTGTCTCAGATATAGAGTCTCAGGTGTAGTGTCTCAGATATAGTGCCACAGATATAGTGTATCAGATATAGTGTCACAGATATAGTGTCTCAGATATAGTGCCACAGATTTCGTGTCTCAGACATAGTGTCACAGATACAGAGTCTCAGATAAAGTGTCACAGATACAGTGTCACAGATATAGTGTCTCAGATATAGTGTCACAGAAATAGTGTCTCAGATATAGTGCCACAGATATAGTGTCTAAGATATAGTGTCACAGATACAGAGTCTCAGATAAAGTGTCACAGATACAGTGTCACAGATATATTGTCTCGGATATTGTGTCTCAGATAAAGTGTCACAGATGTAATGTCACCGATGTAGTGTCTCAGATGTAGTGTCACAGATATAGTGTCACAGATATAGTGTCTCAGATATTGTGTCTCAGATATAGTGTCACAGATATAGTGTCTAAGATAGAGTGTCTCAGATATAGTGTCACAGATATAATGTCACAGATACAGAGTCTCAGATAAAGTGTCTCAGATGTAGTGTCTCAGATATAGAGTATCAGGTGTAGTGTCTCAGATATAGTGCCACAGATATAGTGTCTCAGATATAGTGTCACAGATATAGTGTCGCAGATATAGTGCCACAGATTTAGTGACTCAGATATAGTGTGTCAGATGTAGTGTCTCAGCTATAGAGTATCAGATATAGTGTCACAGATATAGTGTCTCAGATCTAGTGTCTCAGATGCAGTGTCTCAGATATAGAGTATCAGGTATAGTGTCTCAGATATAGTGCCACAGATATAGTGTCTCAGATATAGTGCCACAGATATAGTGTCTCAGAAAAAGTGTCACAGATATAGTGTCACAGATATAGTGTCTCAGATATAGTGTCACAGATATAGTGTCTCAGATACAGTGCCACAGATATAGTGTCTCAGATATAGTGTCACAGATACAGAGTCTCAGATAAAGTGTCACAGATACAGTGTCACAGATATATTGTCTCGGATATTGTGTCTCAGATATAATGTCACAGATGTAATGTCACCGATGTAGTGTCTCAGATGTAGTGTCTCAGATATAGTATCACAGATATAGTGTTCAGATATAGTGTCACAGATTCAGTATCTCAGATATAGTGTCACAGATACAGTGTCTCAGATATAGTGTCTCAGATATAGTGTCTCAGATATAGTACCACAGATATATTGTCACAGATACATTTTCTCAGATATAGTGTCTCAGATATAGTGTCACAGATGTCGTGTCTCAGATATAGTGCCTCAGATCTCGTGTCTCAGATATAGTGTCTCAGATATAGTGTTACAGATATCGTGTCACAGATATAGTGTCTCAGATGTAGTGTCACAGATATAGTGTCACAGCTAAAGTGTCTGAGATATAGTGTTACAGGTATAGTGTCTGAGATAGAGTGTCACAGATATAGTGCGACAGATATAGTGTCTCAGATATAGTGTCACAGATATAGTGTCTCAGATATAGTGTCACCGATACAGTGTCTCAGATATAGTGTCACAGATACAGTGTCTCAGATATAGTGCTACAGATATAATGTCTCAGATGTAGTGTCACAGATATAGTGTCTCAGATATAATGTCACAGATACAGTGTCTCAGATATAGTGTCTCAGATATAGTGTCTCAGATATAGTGCCACAGATATAGTGTCACAGATATAGTGTCTCAGATCGAGTGTCTCAGATATAGTGTCACAGATATAGTGTCTCAGATATAGTGTCACAGATATAGTGTCTCAGATAGAGTGTCTCAGATATAGTGTCACAGATATAGTGTCTAAGATAGAGTGTCTCAGATATCGTGTCACAGATATAGTGTCACAGATATCGTGTCTCAGATATAGAGTCTCAGGTGTAGTGTCTCAGATATAGTGCCACAGATATAGTGTATCAGATATAGTGTCACAGATATAGTGTCTCAGATATAGTGCCACAGGTTTAGTGTCTCAGATATAGTGTCTCAGATGTAGTGTCTCAGCTATAGAGTATCAGATATAGTGTCTCAGATATAGTGTCTCAGATCTAGTGTCTCAGATGCAGTGTCTCAGATATATAGTATCAGGTATAGTGTCTCAGATATAGTGTCTTAGATCTAGTGTCTCAGATATCGTGTCACAGATGTAGTGTCACAGATATCGTGTCTCAGATATAGAGTCTCAGGTGTAGTGTCTCAGATATAGTGTCACAGATATAGTGTATCAGATATAGTGTCACAGATATAGTGTCTCAGATATAGTGCCACAGATTTCGTGTCTCAGACATAGTGTCACAGATACAGAGTCTCAGATAAAGTGTCACAGATACAGTGTCACAGATATAGTGTCTCAGATATAGTGTCACAGAAATAGTGTCTCAGATATAGTGCCACAGATATAGTGTCTAAGATATAGTGTCACAGATACAGAGTCTCAGATAAAGTGTCACAGATACAGTGTCACAGATATATTGTCTCGGATATTGTGTCTCAGATAAAGTGTCACAGATGTAATGTCACCGATGTAGTGTCTCAGATGTAGTGTCACAGATATAGTGTCACAGATATAGTGTCTCAGATATTGTGTCTCAGATATAGTGTCACAGATATAGTGTCTAAGATAGAGTGTCTCAGATATAGTGTCACAGATATAATGTCACAGATATAGTGTCACAGATATAGTATCACAGGTATAGTGTCACAGATATAGTGTCTCAGATATTGTGTCACAGATATAGTGTCACAGATATAGTGTCACAGATATAGTGTCACAGATATAGTATCACAGATATCGTGTCTCAGGTAGAGTGTCTCAGATATCGTGTCACAGATAGAGTGTCACAGATATAGTGTCTCAGATATAGTACCACAGATATAGTGCCTCAGAAATAGTGTCTCAGATATAGTGTCTCAGATATAGTGTCACAGATATAGTGTCTCAGATATCGTGTCCCAGATGTAGTGAATCAGATATAGAGTATCAGATATAGTGTCTCAGATATAGTATCACAGATATAGTGTCACGGATGTAGTGTCTCAGATATAGTGTCTCAGATATAGTGTCTCAGATATAGTACCACAGATATAGTGTCACAGGTACATTTTCTCAGATATAGTGTCTCAGATATAGTGTCACAGATGTCGTGTCTCAGATATATTGCCTCAGATCTCGTGTCTCAGATATAGTGTCTCAGATATAGTGTTACAGATATCATGTCACAGATATAGTGTCTCAGATGTAGTGTCACAGATATAGTGTCACAGATAAAGTCTCTGAGATATCGTGTTACAGATATAGTGTCTGAGATATAGTGTCACAGATATAGTGTCACAGATATAGTGCCACAGATATAGTGCCACAGATATAGTGTCTCAGATATAGTGTCACAGATATAGTGTCTCAGATATAGTGTCACAGATATAGTGTCTCAGATAAAGTGTCTTAGATATAGTGTCTCAGATATAGTGCCACAGATATAGTGCCTCAGATATCGTGTCTCAGATATCGTGTCTCAGATATAGTGTCACAGATATAGTGTCTCAGATATCGTGTCTCAGATATAGTGTCTCAGATATAGTGTCACAGATATAGTGTCTCAGATATAGTGTCTCAGATATAGTGTCACAGATATAGTGTCACAGATATAGTGTCTCAGATATTGTGTCTCAGATATAGTGTCTCAGATATAGTGCCTCAGCTATAGTGTCATAGATATAGTGTCTCAGATATAGTGTCACAGATACAGTATCTCCGATATAGTGTCACAGATGTAGTGTCACAGATATAGTGTCTTAGATATAGTGTCTCAGATATAGTGTCACTGATTTCGTGTCTCAGACATAGTGTCTCAGATATAGTGTCATATATATAGTATCTCGGATATAGTATCTCAGATATAATGTCTCTGATAGCGTGTCACAGATGTAGTGTCACAGATGTAGTGTCACCGATGTAGTGTCTCAGATGTAGTGTCACAGATGTAGTGTCTCAGATATAGTGTCTCAGATATAGTGTCTCAGATGTAGTGTCTCAGATATAGAGTATCAGGTGTAGTGTCTCAGATATAGTGCCACAGATATAGTGTCTCAGATATAGTGTCACAGATATAGTGTCTCAGATCTAGTGTCTCAGATGCAGTGTCTCAGATATAGAGTATCAGGTATAGTGTCTCAGATATAGTGCCACAGATATAGTGTCTCAGATATAGTGCCACAGATATAGTGTCTCAGAAAAAGTGTCACAGATACAGTGTCACAGATATAGTGTCTCAGATATAGTGTCACAGAAATAGTGTCTCAGATACAGTGCCACAGATATAGTGTCTCAGATATAGTGTCACAGATACAGAGTCTCAGATAAAGTGTCACAGATACAGTGTCACAGATATATTGTCTCGGATATTGTGTCTCAGATATAATGTCACAGATGTAATGTCACCGATGTAGTGTCTCAGATGTAGTGTCTCAGATATAGTATCACAGATATAGTGTTCAGATATAGTGTCACAGATATAGTGTCTCAGATATCGTGTCTCAGATATAGTGTCTCAGATATAGTGTCACAGATATAGTGTCTCAGATATAGTGTCTCAGATATAGTGTCACAGATATAGTGTCACAGATATAGTGTCTCAGATATTGTGTCTCAGATATAGTGTCTCAGATATAGTGCCTCAGCTATAGTGTCATAGATATAGTGTCTCAGATATAGTGTCACAGATACAGTATCTCCGATATAGTGTCACAGATGTAGTGTCACAGATATAGTGTCTTAGATATAGTGTCTCAGATATAGTGTCACTGATTTCGTGTCTCAGACATAGTGTCTCAGATATAGTGTCATATATATAGTATCTCGGATATAGTATCTCAGATATAATGTCTCTGATAGCGTGTCACAGATGTAGTGTCACAGATGTAGTGTCACCGATGTAGTGTCTCAGATGTAGTGTCACAGATGTAGTGTCTCAGATATAGTGTCTCAGATATAGTGTCTCAGATGTAGTGTCTCAGATATAGAGTATCAGGTGTAGTGTCTCAGATATAGTGCCACAGATATAGTGTCTCAGATATAGTGTCACAGATATAGTGTCTCAGATCTAGTGTCTCAGATGCAGTGTCTCAGATATAGAGTATCAGGTATAGTGTCTCAGATATAGTGCCACAGATATAGTGTCTCAGATATAGTGCCACAGATATAGTGTCTCAGAAAAAGTGTCACAGATACAGTGTCACAGATATAGTGTCTCAGATATAGTGTCACAGAAATAGTGTCTCAGATACAGTGCCACAGATATAGTGTCTCAGATATAGTGTCACAGATACAGAGTCTCAGATAAAGTGTCACAGATACAGTGTCACAGATATATTGTCTCGGATATTGTGTCTCAGATATAATGTCACAGATGTAATGTCACCGATGTAGTGTCTCAGATGTAGTGTCTCAGATATAGTATCACAGATATAGTGTTCAGATATAGTGTCACAGATTCAGTATCTCAGATATAGTGTCACAGATACAGTGTCTCAGATATAGTGTCTCAGATATAGTGTCTCAGATATAGTACCACAGATATATTGTCACAGATACATTTTCTCAGATATAGTGTCTCAGATATAGTGTCACAGATGTCGTGTCTCAGATATAGTGCCTCAGATCTCGTGTCTCAGATATAGTGTCTCAGATATAGTGTTACAGATATCGTGTCACAGATATAGTGTCTCAGATGTAGTGTCACAGATATAGTGTCACAGATAAAGTGTCTGAGATATAGTGTTACAGGTATAGTGTCTAAGATATAGTGTCACAGATATAGTGCGACAGATATAGTGTCTCAGATATAGTGTCACAGATATAGTGTCTCAGATATAGTGTCACCGATACAGTGTCTCAGATATAGTGTCACAGATACAGTGTCTCAGATATAGTGCCACAGATATAATGTCTCAGATGTAGTGTCACAGATATAGTGTCTCAGATATAATGTCACAGATACAGTGTCTCAGATATAGTGTCTCAGATACAGTGTCTCAGTTATAGTGCCACAGATATAGTGTCACAGATATAGTGTCTCAGATCGAGTGTCTCAGATATAGTGTCACAGATATAGTGTCTCAGATATAGTGTCACAGATATAGTGTCTCAGATAGAGTGTCTCAGATATAGTGTCACAGATATAGTGTCTAAGATAGAGTGTCTCAGATATCATGTCACAGATATAGTGTCTAAGATAGAGTGTCTCAGATACAGTGTCACAGATATAGTGTCACAGATATAGTGTCACAGATATAGTATCACAGATATAGTGTCACAGGTTTAGTGTCTCAGATATAGTGTCTCAGATGTAGTGTCTCAGCTATAGAGTATCAGGTATAGTGTCTCAGATATAGTGTCTTAGATCTAGTGTCTCAGATATCGTGTCACAGATATAGTGTCACAGATATCGTGTCTCAGATATAGAGTCTCAGGTGTAGTGTCTCAGATATAGTGCCACAGATATAGTGTATCAGATATAGTGTCACAGATATAGTGTCTCAGATATAGTGCCACAGATATAATGTCACAGATATAGTGTCACAGATATAGTATCACAGATATAGTGTCACAGATATAGTGTCTCAGATATTGTGTCACAGATATAGTGTCACAGATATAGTGTTACAGATATAGTGTCACAGATATAGTATCACAGATATCGTGTCTCAGATAGAGTGTCTCAGATATCGTGTCACAGATAGAGTGTCACAGATATAGTGTATCAGATATAGTACCACAGATATAGTGCCTCAGAAATAGTGTCTCAGATATAGTGTCTCAGATATAGTGTCACAGATATAGTGTCTCAGATATCGTGTACCAGATGTAGTGAATCAGATATAGAGTATCAGATATAGTGTCTCAGATATAGTATCACAGTATAGTGTCACGGATGTAGTGTCTCAGATATAGTGTCTCAGATATAGTGTCTCAGATATAGTACCACAGATATAGTGTCACAGGTACATTTTCTCAGATATAGTGTCTCAGATATAGTGTCACAGATGTCGTGTCTCAGATATATTGCCTCAGATCTCGTGTCTCAGATATAGTGTCTCAGATATAGTGTTACAGATATCATGTCAAAGATATAGTGTCTCAGATGTAGTGTCACAGATATAGTGTCACAGATAAAGTCTCTGAGATATCGTGTTACAGATATAGTGTCTGAGATATAGTGTCACAGATATAGTGTCACAGATATAGTGCCACAGATATAGTGCCACAGATATAGAGTCTCAGATATAGTGTCACAGATATAGTGTCTCAGATATCGTGTCTCAGATATAGTGTCTCAGATATAGTGTCACAGATATAGTGTCTCAGATATAGTGTCTCAGATATAGTGTCACAGATATAGTGTCACAGATATAGTGTCTCAGATATAGTGTCTCAGATATAGTGTCTCAGATCTAGTGTCTCAGATGCAGTGTCTCAGATATAGAGTATCAGGTATAGTGTCTCAGATATAGTGCCTCAGATATAGTGTCTCAGATATAGTGCCACAGATATCGTGTCTCAGACATAGTGTCACAGATACAGAGTCTCAGATAAAGTGTCACAGATACAGTGTCACAGATATAACGTCTCAGATATCGTGTCACATATATAGTGTCTCAGATATAGTGCCACAGATATAGTGTCTCAGATATAGTGTAACAGATACAGAGTCTCAGATAAAGTGTCACAGATACAGTGTCACAGATATATTGTCACGGATATTGTGTCTCAGATATAACGTCACAGATGTAATGTCACCGATGTAGTATCTCAGATGTAGTGTCACAGATATAGTGTCACAGATATCGTGTCTCAGATATTGTGTCACAAATATAGTGTCACAGATATAGTGTTTCAGATCTAGTGTCTCAGATATAGTGTCACAGATATCGTGTCTCAGATATAGTGTCACAGATATAGTGTCTCAGATAGAGTGTCTCAGATATAGTGTCACATATAGTGTCTCAGGTAGAGGGTCTCAGATTTCGTGTCACAGATATAGTGTCACAGATATAGTATCACATATATCGTGTCACAGATATAGTGTCTCAGATATAGTGTCACAGATATAGTGTCACAGATATAGTTTCACAGATATAGTATCACAGATATAGTGTCTCAGATAGAGTGTCTCAGATATAGTGTCTCAGATATAGTGTCACAGATATAGTGTCACAGATATAGTGTCTCAGATATAGTACCACAGATATAGTTCCTCAGATATAGTGTCTCAGATCTCGTGTCTCAGATATAGTGTCACAGATATAGTGTCTCAGATATCGTGTCTCAGATGTAGTGTCTCAGTTATAGAGTATCAGATATAGTGTCTCAGATATAGTATCACTGATATAGTGTCTCAGATATAGTGTCACAGATTCAGTATCTCAGATATAGTGTCACAGATACCGTATCTCAGATATAGTGTCACAGATATAGTGTCTCAGATATAGTGTCTCAGATATAGTCTCTCATATATAGTGCCTCAGATATAGTGTCTCAGATATAGTGTCTCAGATATTGTGTCACAGATATAGTGTCTCAGATATAGCGCCTCAGATATAGTGTCACAGATGTAGTGTCTCAGATATAGTGTCTCAGATATAGTGTCTCATATATAGTACCACAGATATAGTTTCACAGATACATTTTCTCAGATATAGTGTCTCAGATATAGTGTCACAGATGTCGTGTCTCAGATATAGTGCCTCAGATCTCGTGTCTCAGATATAGTGTCTCAGATATAGTGTTACAGATATCGTGTCACAGATATAGTGTCTCAGATGTAGTGTCACAGATATAGTGTCACAGATAAAGTGACTGAGATATAGTGTCACAGATATAGTGCCACAGATATCGTGTCTCAGATATAGTGTCACAGATATAGTGTCTCAGATATAGTGTCACAGATACAGTGTCTCAGATATAGTGTCTCAGATATAGTGTCTCAGATATAGTGCCACAGATATATAGTGCCTCAGATATAGTGTCTCAGATATCGTCTCTCAGAAAGAAAGTCACAGATATAGTGTCTCAGATATAGTGTCTCATATATAGTGCCTCAGATATAGTGTCTCAGATATAGTGTCTCAGATATTGTGTCACAGATATAGTGTCTCAGATATAGCGCCTCAGATATAGTGTCACAGATGTAGTGTCACAGATATAGTGTCACAGATAAAGTGTCTGAGATATAGTGTTACAGATATAGTGTCTGAGATATAGTGTCACAGATATAGTGTCACAGATATAGTGTCTCAGATATAGTGTCTCAGATCTAGTGTCTCAGATCTCGTGTCTCAGATGCAGTGTCTCAGATATAGAGTATCAGGTATAGTGTCTCAGATATAGTGCCACAGATATAGTGTCTCAGATATAGTGCCACAGATTTCGTGTCTCAGACAGAGTGTCACAGATACAGAGTCTCAGATAAAGTGTCACAGATACAGTGTCACAGATATAGTGTCTCAGATATAGTGCCACAGATATAGTGTCTAAGATATAGTGTCACAGATACAGAATCTCAGATAAAGTGTCACAGATACATTGTCTCGGATATTGTGTCTCAGATATAATGTCACAGATGTAATGTCACCGATGTAGTGTCTCAGATGTAGTGTCACAGATATAGTGTCACAGATATAGTATCTCAGATATTGTGTCACAAATATAGTGTCACAGATATAGTGTCTCAGATCGAGTGTCTCAGATATAGTGTCACAGATATAGTGTCTCAGATATAGTGTCACAGATATAGTGTCTCAGATAGAGTGTCTCAGATATAGTGTCACAGATATAGTGTCTAAGATAGAGTGTCTCAGATATAGTGTCACAGATATAGTGTCACAGATATAGTGTCACAGATATAGTATCACAGATATAGTGTCTCAGATATTGTGTCACAGATATAGTGTCACAGATATAGTGTCACAGATATAGTGTCACAGATATAGTATCACAGATATAGTGTCTCAGATAGAGTGCCTCAGATATAGTGTCACATATAGAGTGTCACAGATATAGTGTCTCAGATCGAGTGTCTCAGATATAGTGTCACAGATATAGTGTCTCAGATATAGTGTCACAGATATAGTGTCTCAGATAGAGTGTCTCAGATATAGTGTCACAGATATAGTGTCTAAGATAGAGTGTCTCAGATATAGTGTCACAGATATATTGTCACAGATATAGTGTCAAGATATAGTGTCACAGATATAGTGTCTCAGATATTGTGTCACAGATATAGTGTCACAGATATAGTGTCACAGATATAGTGTCACAGATATAGTATCACAGATATAGTATCACAGATATAGTGTCTCAGATAGAGTGTCTCAGATATAGTGTCACATATAGAGTGTCACAGATATAGTGTCTCAGATATAGTACCACAGATATAGTGCCTCAGAAATAGTGTCTCAGATATAGTGCCACAGATATATAGTGCCTCAGATATAGTGTCTCAGATATAGTATCACAGATATAGTGTCTCAGATAGAGTGTCTCAGATATAGTGTCACATATAGTGTCTCAGAAAGAGGGTCTCAGATTTCGTGTCACAGATATAGTGTCACAGATATAGTATCACAGATATCGTGTCACAGATATAGTGTCTCAGATATAGTGTCACAGATATAGTGTCACAGATATAGTTTCACAGATATAGTATCACAGATATAGTGTCTCAGATAGGGTGTCTCAGATATAGTGTCTCAGATATAGTGTCACAGATATAGTGTCACAGATATAGTGTCTCAGATATAGTACCACAGATATAGATCCTCAGATATAGTGTCTCAGATCTCGTGTCTCAGATATAGTGTCTCAGATATAGTGCCACAGATATCGTGTCTCAGACATAGTGTCACAGATACAGAGTCTCAGATAAAGTGTCACAGATACAGTGTCACAGATATAACGTCTCATATATAGTGTCACAGATATAGTGTCTCAGATATAGTGCCACAGATATAGTGTCTCAGATATAGTGTCACAGATATATTGTCACGGATATTGTGTCTCAGATATAACGTCACAGATGTAATGTCACCGATGTAGTATCTCAGATGTAGTGTCACAGATATAGTGTCACAGATATCGTTTCTCAGATATTGTGTCACAAATATAGTGTCACAGATATAGTGTTTCAGATCTAGTGTCTCAGATATAGTGTCACAGATATAGTGTCTCAGATATAGTGTCACAGATATAGTGTCTCAGATAGAGTGTCTCAGATATAGTGTCACATATAGTGTCTCAGATAGAGGGTCTCAGATTTCGTGTCACAGATATAGTGTCACAGATATAGTATCACAGATATCGTGTCACAGATATAGTGTCTCAGATATAGTGTCACAGATATAGTGTCACAAATATAGTTTCACAGATATAGTATCACAGATATAGTTTCTCAGATAGAGTGTCTCAGATATAGTGTCTCAGATATAGTGTCACAGATATAGTGTCACAGATATAGTGTCTCAGATATAGTACCACAGTTATAGTTCCTCAGATATAGTGTGTCAGATCTCGTGTCTCAGATATAGTGTCACAGATGTAGTGTCACAGATATAGTGTCTCAGATATAGTACCACAGATATAGTTCCTCAGATATAGTGTCTCAGATCTCGTGTCTCAGATATAGTGTCACAGATATAGTGTCTCAGATATCGTGTCTCAGATGTAGTGTCTCAGATATAGAGTATCAGATATAGTGTCTCAGATATAGTATCACTGATATAGTGTCTCAGATATAGTGTCACAGATTCAGTATCTCAGATATAGTGTCACAGATACCGTGTCTCAGATATAGTGTCACAGATATAGTGTCTCAGATATAGTGTCTCAGATATAGTCTCTCATATATAGTGCCTCAGATATAGTGTCCCAGATATAGTGTCTCAGATATTGTGTCACAGATATAGTGTCTCAGATATAGCGCCTCAGATATAGTGTCACAGATGTAGTGTCTCAGATATAGTGTCTCAGATATAGTGTCTCATATATAGTACCACAGATATAGTTTCACAGATACATTTTCTCAGATATAGTGTCTCAGATATAGTGTCACAGATGTCGTGTCTCAGATATAGTGCCTCAGATCTCATGTCTCAGATATAGTGTCTCAGATATAGTGTTACAGATATCGTGTCACAGATATAGTGTCTCAGATGTAGTGTCACAGATATAGTGTCACAGATAAAGTGTCTGAGATATAGTGTTACAGATATAGTGTCTGAGATATAGTGTCACAGATATAGTGCCACAGATATAGTGTCTCAGATATAGTGTCACAGATATAGTGTCTCAGATATAGTGTCACAGATACAGTGTCTCAGATATAGTATCTCAGATATAGTGTCTCAGATATAGTGCCACAGATATATAGTGCCTCAGATATAGTGTCTCAGATATCGTCTCTCAGAAAGAAAGTCACAGATATAGTGTCTCAGATATAGTGTCTCAGATATAGTGTCTCAGATATAGTGTCTCAGATATAGTGTCTCAGATATAGTGCCACAGATATAGTGCCTCAGATATAGTGTCTCAGATATAGTGTCTCAGATATAGTGTCTCAGATATAGTGTCTCAGATATAGTGTCTCAGCTGTAGTGCCACAGATATAGTGCCTCAGGTATAGTGTCTCAGACATCGTGTCTCAGATATAGTGTCACAGATATAGTGTCTCAGATATAGTGTCTCAGATCTAGTGTCTCAGATCTCGTGTCTCAGATGCAGTGTCTCAGATATAGAGTATCAGGTATAGTGTCTCAGATATAGTGCCACAGATATAGTGTCTCAGATATAGTGCCACAGATTTCGTGTCTCAGACATAGTGTCACAATACAGAGTCTCAGATAAAGTGTCACAGATACAGTGTCACAGATATAGTGTCTCAGATATAGTGTCACAGAAATAGTGTCTCAGATATAGTGCCACAGATATAGTGTCTAAGATATAGTGTCACAGATACAGAGTCTCAGATAAAGTGTCACAGATACATTGTCTCGGATATTGTGTCTCAGATATAATGTCACAGATGTAATGTCACCAATGTAGTGTCTCAGATGTAGTGTCACAGATATAGTGTCACAGATATAGTATCTCAGATATTGTGTCACAAATATAGTGTCACAGATATAGTGTCTCAGATCGAGTGTCTCAGATATAGTGTCACAGATATAGTGTCTCAGATATAGTGTCACAGATATAGTGTCTCAGCTAGAGTGTCTCAGATATAGTGTCACAGATATAGTGTCTAAGATAGAGTGTCTCAGATATAGTGTCACAGATATAGTGTCACAGATATAGTGTCATAGATATAGTGTCACAGATATAGTGTCTCAGATATTGTGTCACAGATATAGTGTCACAGATATAGTGTCACAGATATAGTGTCTCAGATATTGTGTCTCAGATATAGTGTCTCAGATATAGTGCCACAGCTATAGTGTCACAGATATAGTATCACAGATATAGTGTCTCAGATAGAGTGTCTCAGATATAGTGTCACATATAGAGTGTCACAGATATAGTGTCTCAGATATAGTGTCACAGATATAGTGTCTCAGATATAGTGTCACAGATATAGTGTCACAAATATAGTTTCACAGATATAGTATCACAGATATAGTTTCTCAGATAGAGTGTCTCAGATATAGTGTCTCGGATATAGTGTCACAGATATAGTGTCACAGATATAGTGTCTCAGATATAGTACCACAGATATCGTTCCTCAGATATAGTGTCACAGATGTAGTGTCTCAGATATAGTGTCTCAGATATAGTGTCTCATATATAGTACCACAGATATAGTTTCACAGATACATTTTCTCAGATATAGTGTCTCAGATATAGTGTCACAGATGTCGTGTCTCAGATATAGTGCCTCAGATCTCGTGTCTCAGATATAGTGTCTCAGATATAGTGTTACAGATATCGTGTAACAGATATAGTGTCTCAGATGTAGTGTCACAGATATAGTGTCACAGATAAAGTGTCTGAGATATAGTGTTACAGATATAGTGTCTGAGATATAGTGTCACAGATATAGTGCCACAGATATAGTGTCTCAGATATAGTGTCACAGATATAGTGTCTCAGATATAGTGTCACAGATACAGTGTCTCAGATATAGTATCTCAGATATAGTGTCTCAGATATAGTGCCACAGATATATAGTGCCTCAGATATAGTGTCTCAGATATCGTCTCTCAGAAAGAAAGTCACAGATATAGTGTCTCAGATATAGTGTCTCAGATATAGTGTCTCAGATATAGTGTCTCAGATATAGTGTCTCAGATATAGTGCCACAGATATAGTGCCTCAGATCTAGTGTCTCAGATATAGTGTCTCAGATATAGTGTCACAGATACAGTGTCTCAGATATAGTGTCTCAGATATAGTGTCTCAGCTGTAGTGCCACAGATATAGTGCCTCAGGTATAGTGTCTCAGACATCGTGTCTCAGATATAGTGTCACAGATATAGTGTCTCAGATATAGTGTCTCAGATCTAGTGTCTCAGATCTCGTGTCTCAGATGCAGTGTCTCAGATATAGAGTATCAGGTATAGTGTCTCAGATATAGTGCCACAGATATAGTGTCTCAGATATAGTGCCACAGATTTCGTGTCTCAAACATAGTGTCACAGATACAGAGTCTCAGATAAAGTGTCACAGATACAGTGTCACAGATATAGTGTCTCAGATATAGTGTCACAGAAATAGTGTCTCAGATATAGTGCCACAGATATAGTGTCTAAGATATAGTGTCACAGATACAGAGTCTCAGATAAAGTGTCACAGATACATTGTCTCGGATATTGTGTCTCAGATATAATGTCACAGATGTAATGTCACCAATGTAGTGTCTCAGATGTAGTGTCACAGATATAGTGTCACAGATATAGTATCTCAGATATTGTGTCACAAATATAGTGTCACAGATATAGTGTCTCAGATCGAGTGTCTCAGATATAGTGTCACAGATATAGTGTCTCAGATATAGTGTCACAGATATAGTGTCTCAGCTAGAGTGTCTCAGATATAGTGTCACAGATATAGTGTCTAAGATAGAGTGTCTCAGATATAGTGTCACAGATATAGTGTCACAGATATAGTGTCACAGATATAGTGTCACAGATATAGTGTCTCAGATATTGTGTCACAGATATAGTGTCACAGATATAGTGTCACAGATATAGTGTCTCAGATATTGTGTCTCAGATATAGTGTCTCAGATATAGTGCCACAGCTATCGTGTCACAGATATAGTATCACAGATATAGTGTCTCAGATAGAGTGTCTCAGATATAGTGTCACATATAGAGTGTCACAGATATAGTGTCTCAGATATAGTGTCACAGATATAGTGTCTCAGATATAGTGTCACAGATATAGTGTCACAAATATAGTTTCACAGATATAGTATCACAGATATAGTTTCTCAGATAGAGTGTCTCAGATATAGTGTCTCAGATATAGTGTCACAGATATAGTGTCACAGATATAGTGTCTCAGATATAGTGCCACAGATATAGTTCCTCAGATATAGTGTCTCAGATCTCGTGTCTCAGATATAGTGTCACAGATATAGTGTCACAGATATAGTGTCTCAGATATAGTACCACAGATATAGTTCCTCAGATATAGTGTCTCAGATCTCGTGTCTCAGATATAGTGTCACAGATATAGTGTCTCAGATATCGTGTCTCAGATGTAGTGTCTCAGATTTCGAGTATCAGATATAGTGTCTCAGATATAGTATCACTGATATAGTGTCTCAGATATAGTGTCACAGATTCAGTATCTCAGATATAGTGTCACAGATACCGTGTCTCAGATATAGTGTCACAGATATAGTGTCTCAGATATAGTCTCTCATATATAGTGTCTCAGATATAGTGCCACAGATATAGTGTCTCAGATATAGTGCCACAGATTTCGTGTCTCAGACATAGTGTCACAGATACAGAGTCTCAGATAAAGTGTCACAGATATAATGTCACAGATGTAATGTCACCAATGTAGTGTCTCAGATGTAGTGTCACAGATATAGTGTCACAGATATAGTATCTCAGATATTGTGTCACAAATATAGTGTCACAGATATAGTGTCTCAGATATAGTGTCATAGATATAGTGTCTAAGATAGAGTGTCTCAGATATAGTATCTCAGATATTGTGTCTCAGATATAGTGTCACAGATATAGTGTCTCAGATATAGTGTCACAGATATAGTGTCTCAGATAGAGTGTCTCAGATATAGTGTCACAGATATAGTGTCTAAGATAGAGTGTCTCAGATATAGTGTCACAGATATAGTGTCACAGATATATGTCACAGATATAGTGTCACAGATATAGTGTCTCAGATATTGTGTAACAGATATAGTGTCACAGATATAGTGTCACAGATATAGTGTCTCAGATATTGTGTCTCAGATATAGTGTCTCAGATATAGTGCCACATATAGAGTGTCACAGATATAGTGTCTCAGATCGAGTGTCTCAGATATAGTGTCACATATAGAGTGTCACAGATATAGTGTCTCAGATCGAGTGTCTCAGATATAGTGTCACAGATATAGTGTCTCAGATATAGTGTCACAGATATAGTGTCACAGATATAGTGTCTCAGATATTGTGTCACAGATATAGTGTCACAGATATAGTGTCACAGATATAGTGTCACAGATATAGTATCACAGATATAGTGTCTCAGATAGAGTGTCTCAGATATAGTGTCACATATAGAGTGTCACAGATATAGTGTCTCAGATATAGTACCACAGATATAGTGCCTCAGAAATAGTGTCTCAGATATAGTGCCACAGAAATATAGTGCCTCAGATATAGTGTCTCAGATATCGTCTCTCAGAAAGAGTGTCACAGATATAGTGTCTCAGATATAGTGTCACAGATATAGTGTCTCAGATATAGTGTCTCAGATAGAGAGCCACAGATATCGTGCCTCAGATATAGTGTCTCAGACATCGTGTCTCAGATATAGTGTCACAGATATAGTGTCTCACATATAGTGTCTCAGATCTAGTGTCTCAGATATAGTGTCTCAGATGCAGTGTCTCAGATATAATGTCACAGATGTAATGTCACCAATGTAGTGTCTCAGATGTAGTGTCACAGATATCGTGTCACAGATATAGTGTCTCAGATATTGTGTCTCAGATATAGTGTCACAGATATAGTGTCTAAGATAGAGTGTCTCAGATATAGTGTCACAGATATAATGTCACAGATATAGTGTCACAGATATAGTATCACAGATATAGTGTCACGAATATAGTGTCTCAGTTATTGTGTCACAGATATAGTGTCACAGATATAGTGTCACAGATATAGTGTCACAGATATAGTATCACAGATATCGTGTCTCAGATAGAGTGTCTCAGATATAGTGTCACAGATAGAGTGTCACAGATATAGTGTCTCAGATATCGTGTCCCAGATGTAGTGAATCAGATATAGAGTATCAGATATAGTGTCTCAGATATAGTATCACAGATATAGTGTCACGGATGTAGTGTCTCAGATATAGTGTCTCAGATATAGTGTCTCAGATATAGTACCACAGTTATAGTGTCACAGGTACATTTTCTCAGATATAGTGTCTTAGATATAGTGTCACAGGTGTCGTGTCTCAGATATAGTGCCTCAGATCTCGTGTCTCAGATATAGTGTCTCAGATATAGTGTTACAGATATCATGTCACAGATATAGTGTCTCAGATGTAGTGTCACAGATATAGTGTCACAGATAAAGTCTCTGAGATATCGTGTTACAGATATAGTGTCTGAGATATAGTGTCACAGATATAGTGTCTCAGACATAGTGTCACAGATACAGAGTTTCAGATAAAGTGTCACAGATACAGTGTCACAGATATAGTGTCTCAGATATAGTGCCACAGATTTCGTGTCTCAGACATAGTGTCACAGATACAGAGTCTCAGATAAAGTGTCACAGATACATTGTCACAAATATAATGTCTCAGATATAGTGTCACAGAAATAGTGTCTCAGATATCGTGCCACAGATATAGTGTCACAGATATATTGTCTCGGATATTGTGTCTTAGATATAATGTCACAGATGTAATGTCACCAATGTAGTGTCTCAGATGTAGTGTCACAGATATAGTGTCACAGATATAGTGTCTCAGATATTGTGTCTCAGATATAGTGTCACAGATATAGTGTCTAAGATAGAGTGTCTCAGATATAGTGTCACAGATATAATGTCGCAGATATAGTGTCACAGATATAGTATCACAGATATAGTGTCACGAATATAGTGTCTCAGATATTGTGTCACAGATATGGTGTCACAGATATAGTGTCACAGATATAGTGTCACAGATATAGTATCACAGATATCGTGTCTCAGATAGAGTGTCTCAGATATAGTGTCTCAGATATAGTGTCACAGATATAGTGTCTCAGATATCGTGTCCCAGATGTAGTGAATCAGATATAGAGTATCAGATATAGTGTCTCAGATATAGTATCACAGATATAGTGTCACGGATGTAGTGTCTCAGATATAGTGTCTCAGATATAGTGTCTCAGATATAGTACCACAGATATAGTGTCACAGGTACATTTTCTCAGATATAGTGTCTCAGATATAGTGTCACAGATGTCGTGTCTCAGATATAGTGCCTCAGATCTCGTGTCTCAGATATAGTGTCTCAGATATAGTGTTACAGATATCATGTCACAGATATAGTGTCTCAGATGTAGTGTCACAGATATCGTGTCACAGATAAAGTCTCTGAGATATCGTGTTACAGATATAGTGTCTGAGATATAGTGTCACAGATATAGTGTCACAGATATAGTGCCACAGATATAGTGCCACAGATATAGAGTCTCAGATATAGTGTCACAGATAAAGTGTCTCAGATCTAGTGTCTTAGATATAGTGTCTCAGATATAGTGCCACAGATATAGTGCCTCAGTTATAGTGTCTCAGATATCGTGTCTCAGATATAGTGTCACAGATATAGTGTCTCAGATATCATGTCTCAGATATAGTGTCTCAGATATAGTGTCACAGATATAGTGTCTCAGATATAGTGCCACAGATATAGTGTCTCAGATATAGTGTAACAGATACAGAGTCTCAGATAAAGTGTCACAGATACAGTGTCACAGATATATTGTCACGGATATTGTGTCTCAGATATAACGTCAGAGATGTAATGTCACCGATGTAGTATCTCAGATGTAGTGTCACAGATATAGTGTCACAGAAATAGTGTCACAGATATAGTGTCTCAGATATAGTACCACAGATATAGTTCCTCAGATATAGTGTCTCAGATCTCGTGTCTCAGATATAGTGTCACAGATATCGTGTCTCAGATATCGTGTCTCAGATGTAGTGTCTCAGATATAGAGTATCAGATATAGTGTCTCAGATATAGTATCACTGATATAGTGTCTCAGATATAGTGTCATAGATTCAGTATCTCAGATATAGTGTCACAGATACCGTGTCTCAGATATGGTGTCACAGATATAGTGTCTCAGATATAGTGTCTCAGATATAGTCTCTCATATATAGTGCCTCAGATATAGTGTCCCAGATATAGTGTCTCAGATATTGTGTCACAGATATAGTGTCTCAGATATAGCGCCTCAGATATAGTGTCACAGATGTAGTGTCTCAGATATAGTGTCTCAGATATAGTGTCTCATATATAGTACCACAGATATAGTTTCACAGATACATTTTCTCAGATATAGTGTCTCAGATATAGTGTCACAGATGTCGTGTCTCAGATATAGTGCCTCAGATCTCGTGTCTCAGATATAGTGTCTCAGATATAGTGTTACAGATATCGTGTCACAGATATAGTGTCTCAGATGTAGTGTCACAGATATAGTGTCACAGATAAAGTGTCTGAGATATAGTGTTACAGATATAGTGTCTGAGATATAGTGTCACAGATATAGTGCCACAGATAGAGTGTCTCAGATATAGTGTCACAGATATAGTGTCTCAGATATAGTGTCACAGATACAGTGTCTCAGATATAGTGTCTCAGATATAGTGTCTCAGATATAGTGCCACAGATATATAGTGCCTCAGATATAGTGTCTCAGATATCGTCTCTCAGAAAAAAAGTCACAGATATAGTGTCTCAGATATAGTGTCTCAGATATAGTGTCTCAGATATAGTGTCTCAGATATAGTGTCTCAGATATAGTGCCACAGATATAGTGCCTCAGATATAGTGTCTCAGATATAGTGTCTCAGATATAGTGTCACAGATACAGTGTCTCAGATATAGTGTCTCAGATATAGTGTCTCAGCTGTAGTGCCACAGATATCGTGCCTCAGGTATAGTGTCTCAGACATCGTGTCTCAGATATAGTGTCACAGATATAGTGTCTCAGATATAGTGTCTCAGATCTAGTGTCTCAGATCTCGTGTCTCAGATGCAGTGTCTCAGATATAGAGTATCAGGTATAGTGTCTCAGATATAGTGCCACAGATATAGTGTCTCAGATATAGTGCCACAGATTTCGTGTCTCAGACATAGTGTCACAGATACAGAGTCTCAGATAAAGTGTCACAGATACAGTGTCACAGATATAGTGTCTCAGATATAGTGTCACAGAAATAGTGTCTCAGATATAGTGCCACAGATATAGTGTCTAAGATATAGTGTCACAGATACAGAGTCTCAGATAAAGTGTCACAGATACATTGTCTCGGATATTGTGTCTCAGATATAATGTCACAGATGTAATGTCACCAATGTAGTGTCTCAGATGTAGTGTCACAGATATAGTGTCACAGATATAGTATCTCAGATATTGTGTCACAAATATAGTGTCACAGATATAGTGTCTCAGATCGAGTGTCTCAGATATAGTGTCACAGATATAGTGTCTCAGATATAGAGTCACAGATATAGTGTCTCAGATAGAGTGTCTCAGATATAGTGTCACAGATATAGTGTCTAAGATAGAGTGTCTCAGATATAGTGTCACAGATATAGTGTCACAGATATAGTGTCACAGATATAGTGTCACAGATATAGTGTCTCAGATATTGTGTCACAGATATAGTGTCACAGATATAGTGTCACAGATATAGTATCACAGATATAGTGTCTCAGATAGAGTGTCTCAGATATAGTGTCACATATAGAGTGTCACAGATATAGTGTCTCAGATCGAGTGTCTCAGATATAGTGTCACAGATATAGTGTCTCAGATATAGTGTCACAGATATAGTGTCTCAGATAGAGTGTTTCAGTTATAGTGTCACAGATATAGTGTCACAGATATAGTGTCACAGATATAGTGTCTCAGATATTGTGTCACAGATATAGTGTCACAGATATAGTGTCACAGATATAGAGAGTGTCTCAGATATTGTGTCACATATAGAGTGTCACAGATATAGTGTCTCAGATATAGTACCACAGATATAGTGCCTCAGAAATAGTGTCACAGATATAGTGTCACAGATATAGTGTCACAGATATAGTGTCACAGATATAGTGTCTCAGATATTGTGTCACAGATATAGTGTTTCAGATATAGTGTCTCAGATATAGTGTCACAGATATAGTGTCACAGATATAGTATCTCAGATATTGTGTCTCAGATATAGTGTCTCAGATATAGTGCCACAGCTATAGTGTCATAGTTATAGTGTCTCAGATATAGTGTCACAGATACAGTATCTCAGATATAGTGTCACAGATGTAGTGTCACAGATATAGTGTCATAGATTTCGTGTCTCAGATATAGTGACACTGATATAGTGTCACAGATATAGTGTCACAGATATAGTATCACAGATATAGTGTCTCAGATCGAGTGTCTCAGATTTTAGTGTCACAGATATAGTGTCTCAGATATAGTGTCACAGATATAGTGTCACAGATATAGTGTCACAGATATAGTGTCTCAGATATTGTGTCACAGATATAGTGTCACAGATATAGTGTCACAGATATAGTGTCACAGATATAGTATCACAGATATAGTGTCTCAGATAGAGTGTCTCAGATATAGTGTCACATATAGAGTGTCACAGATATAGTGTCTCAGATATAGTACCACAGATATAGTGCCTCAGAAATAGTGTCTCAGATATAGTGCCACAGATATATAGTGCCTCAGATATAGTGTCTCAGATATCGTCTCTCAGAAAGAGTGTCACAGATATAGTGTCTCAGATATAGTGTCTCAGATATAGTGTCTCAGATATAGTGTCTCAGATATAGTGTCTCAGATATAGTGCCACAGATATAGTGTCTCAGATATAGTGTCTCAGATATAGTGTCACAGATACAGTGTCACAGATATAGTGTCTCAGATATAGTGTCTCAGATAGAGTGCCACAGATATCGTGCCTCAGATATAGTGTCTCAGACATCGTGTCTCAGATATAGTGTCACAGATATAGTGTCTCACATATAGTGTCTCAGATCTAGTGTCTCAGATCTAGTGTCTCAGATGCAGTGTCTCAGATATAATGTCACAGATGTAATGTCACCAATGTAGTGTCTCAGATGTAGTGTCACAGATATCATGTCACAGATATAGTGTCTCAGATATTGTGTCTCAGATATAGTGTCACAGATATAGTGTCTAAGATAGAGTGTCTCAGATATAGTGTCACAGATATAATGTCACAGATATAGTGTCACAGATATAGTATCACAGATATAGTGTCACGAATATAGTGTCTCAGTTATTGTGTCACAGATATAGTGTCACAGATATAGTGTTACAGATATAGTGTCACAGATATAGTATCACAGATATCGTGTCTCAGATAGAGTGTCTCAGATATAGTGTCACAGATAGAGTGTCACAAATATAGTGTCTCAGATATAGTACCACAGATATAGTGCCTCAGAAATAGTGTCTCAGATTTAGTGTTTCAGATATAGTGTCACAGATATAGTGTCTCAGATATCGTGTCCCAGATGTAGTGAATCAGATATAGAGTATCAGATATAGTGTCTCAGATATAGTATCACAGATATAGTGTCACGGATGTAGTGTCTCAGATATAGTGTCTCAGATATAGTGTCTCAGATATAGTACCACAGATATAGTGTCACAGGTACATTTTCTCAGATATAGTTTCTCAGATATAGTGTCACAGGTGTCGTGTCTCAGATATAGTGCCTCAGATCTCGTGTCTCAGATATAGTGTCTCAGATATAGTGTTACAGATATCATGTCACAGATATAGTGTCTCAGATGTAGTGTCACAGATATAGTGTCACAGATAAAGTCTCTGAGATATCGTGTTACAGATATAGTGTCTGAGATATAGTGTCACAGATATAGCGTCTCAGACATAGTGTCACAGATACAGAGTCTCAGATAAAGTGTCACAGATATCGTGCCACAGATATAGTGTCACAGATATATTGTCTCGGATATTGTGTCTTAGATATAATGTCACAGATGTAATCTCAGCAATGTAGTGTCTCAGATGTAGTGTCACAGATATAGTGTCACAGATATAGTGTCTCAGATATTGTGTCTCAGATATACTGTCACAGATATAGTGTCTAAGATAGAGTGTCTCAGATATAGTGTCACAGATATAATGTCACAGATATAGTGTCACAGATATAGTATCACAGATATAGTGTCACGAATATAGTGTCTCAGATATAGTGCCACAGATTTCGTGTCTCAGACATAGTGTCACAGATACAGAGTCTCAGATAAAGTGTCACAGATACAGTGTCACAGATATAGTGTCTCAGATATAGTGTCACAGAAATAGTGTCTCAGATATCGTGCCACAGATATAGTGTCACAGATATATTGTCTCGGATATTGTGTCTAAGATATAATGTCACAGATGTAATGTCACCAATGTAGTGTCTCAGATGTAGTGTCACAGATATAGTGTCACAGATATAGTGTCTCAGATATTGTGTCTCAGATATACTGTCACAGATATAGTGTCTAAGATAGAGTGTCTCAGATATAGTGTCACAGATATAATGTCACAGATATAGTGTCACAGATATAGTATCACAGATATAGTGTCATGAATATAGTGTCTCAGATATTGTGTCACAGATTTAGTGTCACAGATATAGTGTCACAGATATAGTGTCACAGATATAGTATCACAGATATCGTGTCTCAGATAGAGTGTCTCAGATATAGTGTCACAGATAGAGTGTCACAGATATAGTGTCTCAGATATAGTACCACAGATATAGTGCCTCAGAAATAGTGTCTCAGATATAGTGTCTCAGATATAGTGTCACAGATATAGTGTCTCAGATATCGTGTCCCAGATGTAGTGAATCAAATATAGAGTATCAGATATAGTGTCTCAGATATAGTATCACAGATATAGTGTCACGGATGTAGTGTCTCAGATATAGTGTCTCAGATATAGTGTCTCAGATATAGTACCACAGATATAGTGTCACAGGTACATTTTCTCAGATATAGTGTCTCAGATATAGTGTCACAGATGTCGTGTCTCAGATATAGTGTCACAAATATAGTGTCACAGATATTGTGTCACAAATATAGTGTCACAGATATAGTGTCTCAGATATTGTGTCTCAGATATACTGTCACAGATATAGTGTCTAAGATAGAGTGTCTCAGATATAACGTCACAGATGTAATGTCACCGATGTAGTATCTCAGATGTAGTGTCACAGATATAGTGTCACAGATATCGTGTCTCAGATATTGTGTCACAAATATAGTGTCACAGATATAGCGTTTCAGATCTAGTGTCTCAGATATAGTGTCACAGATATAGTGTCTCAGATATAGTGTCACAGATATAGTGTCTCAGATAGAGTGTCTCAGATATAGTGCCACATATCGTGTCTCAGATAGAGTGTCTCAGATATAGTACCACAGTTATAGTGTCACAGGTACATTTTCTCAGATATAGTGTCTCAGATATAGTGTCACAGATGTCGTGTCTCAGATATAGTGCCTCAGATCTCGTGTCTCAGATATAGTGTCTCAGATATAGTGTTACAGATATCATGTCACAGATATAGTGTCTCAGATGTAGTGTCACAGATATCGTGTCACAGATAAAGTCTCTGAGATATCGTGTTACAGATATAGTGTCTGAGATATAGTGTCACAGATATAGTGTCACAGATATAGTGCCACAGATATAGTGCCACAGATATAGAGTCTCAGATATAGTGTCACAGATACAGTGTCTCAGATCTAGTGTCTTAGATATAGTGTCTCAGATATAGTGCCACAGATATAGTGCCTCAGTTATAGTGTCTCAGATATCGTGTCTCAGATATAGTGTCACAGATATAGTGTCTCAGATATCATGTCTCAGATATAGTGTCTCAGATATAGTGTCACAGATATAGTGTCTCAGATATAGTGCCACAGATATAGTGTCTCAGATATAGTGTAACAGATACAGAGTCTCAGATAAAGTGTCACAGATATAGTGTCACAGACATATTGTCACGGATAGTGTGTCTCAGATATAACGTCACAGATGTAATGTCACCGATGTAGTATCTCAGATGTAGTGTCACAGATATAGTGTCACAGATTTCGTGTCACAGATATAGTGTCACAGATATAGTATCACAGATATCGTGTCACAGATATAGTGTCTCAGATATAGTGTCACAGATATAGTGTCTCAGATATAGTGTCTCAGATAGAGTGTCTCATATATAGTGCCTCAGATATAGTGTCTCAGATATAGTGTCTCAGATATTGTGTCACAGATATAGTGTCTCAGATATAGCGCCTCAGATATAGTGTCACAGATGTAGTGTCTCAGATATAGTGTCTCAGATATAGTGTCTCATATATAGTACCACAGATATAGTTTCACAGATACATTTTCTCAGATATAGTGTCTCAGATATAGTGTCACAGATGTCGTGTCTCAGATATAGTGCCACAGATATAGTGTCTCAGATATAGTGTTACAGATATCGTGTCACAGATATAGTGTCTCAGATGTAGTGTCACAGATATAGTGTCACAGATAAAGTGTCTGAGATATAGTGTTACAGATATAGTGTCTGAGATATAGTGTCACAGATAGAGTGTCACAGATATAGTGTCTCAGATATAGTACCACAGATATAGTGCCTCAGAAATAGTGTCTCAGATATAGTGTCTCAGATATAGTGTCACAGATATAGTGTCTCAGATATCGTGTCCCAGATGTAGTGAATCAAATATAGAGTATCAGATATAGTGTCTCAGATATAGTATCACAGATATAGTGTCACGGATGTAGTGTCTCAGATATAGTGTCTCAGATATAGTGTCTCAGATATAGTACCACAGATATAGTGTCACAGGTACATTTTCTCAGATATAGTGTCTCAGATATAGTGTCACAGATGTCGTGTCTCAGATATAGTGCCTCAGATCTCGTGTCTCAGATATAGTGTCTCAGATATAGTGTTACAGATATCATGTCACAGATATAGTGTCTCAGATGTAGTGTCACAGATATCGTGTCACAGATAAAGTCTCTGAGATATCGTGTTACAGATATAGTGTCTGAGATATAGTGTCACAGATATAGTGTCACAGATATAGTGCCACAGATATAGTGCCACAGATATAGAGTCTCAGATATAGTGTCACAGATACAGTGTCTCAGATCTAGTGTCTTAGATATAGTGTCTCAGATATAGTGCCACAGATATAGTGCCTCAGTTATAGTGTCTCAGATATCGTGTCTCAGATATAGTGTCACAGATATAGTGTCTCAGATATCATGTCTCAGATATAGTGTCTCAGATATAGTGTCACAGATATAGTGTCTCAGATATAGTGCCACAGATATAGTGTCTCAGATATAGTGTAACAGATACAGAGTCTCAGATAAAGTGTCACAGATACAGTGTCACAGATATATTGTCACGGATATTGTGTCTCAGATATAACGTCACAGATGTAATGTCACCGATGTAGTATCTCAGATGTAGTGTCACAGATATAGTGTCACAGATATCGTGTCTCAGATATTGTGTCACAAATATAGTGTCACAGATATAGTGTTTCAGATCTAGTGTCTCAGATATAGTGTCACAGATATAGTGTCTCAGATATAGTGTCACAGATATAGTGTCTCAGATAGAGTGTCTCAGATATAGTGCCACATATCGTGTCTCAGATAGAGTGTCTCAGATTTCGTGTCACAGATATAGTGTCACAGATATAGTATCACAGATATCGTGTCACAGATATAGTGTCTCAGATATAGTGTCACAGATATAGTGTCTCAGATATAGTGTCTCAGATAGAGTGTCTCATATATAGTGCCTCAGATATAGTGTCTCAGATATAGTGTCTCAGATATTGTGTCACAGATATAGTGTCTCAGATATAGCGCCTCAGATATAGTGTCACAGATGTAGTGTCTCAGATATAGTGTCTCAGATATAGTGTCTCATATATAGTACCACAGATATAGTTTCACAGATACATTTTCTCAGATATAGTGTCTCAGATATAGTGTCACAGATGTCGTGTCTCAGATATAGTGCCACAGATATAGTGCCACAGATATAGTGTCTCAGATATAGTGTTACAGATATCGTGTCACAGATATAGTGTCTCAGATGTAGTGTCACAGATATAGTGTCACAGATAAAGTGTCTGAGATATAGTGTTACAGATATAGTGTCTGAGATATAGTGTCACAGATATAGTGCCACAGATACAGTGTCTCAGATGTAGTGTCTCAGATAGAGTGTCTCAGATATAGTGTCACATATCGTGTCTCAGATATAGTGTCACAGATATAGTGTCTCAGATATAGTGTCACAGATACAGTGTCTCAGATATAGTGTCTCAGATATAGTGTCTCAGATATAGTGCCACAGATATATAGAGCCTCAGATATAGTGTCTTAGATATCGTCTCTCAGAAAGAGTGCCACAGATATAGTGTCTCAGATATAGTGTCTCAGATATAGTGTCTCAGATATAGTGTCTCAGATATAGTGTCTCAGATATAGTGCCACAGATAAAATGCCTCAGATATAGTGTCTCAGATATAGTGTCTCAGATATAGTGTCACAGATACAGTGTCTCAGATATAGTGTCTCAGATATAGTGTCTCAGATATAGTGCCACAGATATAGTGCCTCAGATATAGTGTCACAGAAATCGTGTCTCAGATGTAGTGTCACAGATATCGTGTCACAGATATAGTGTCTCAGATATTGTGTCTCAGATATAGTGTCACAGATATAGTGTCTAAGATAGAGTGTCTCAGATATAGTGTCACAGATATAATGTCACAGATATAGTGTCACAGATATAGTATCACAGATATAGTGTCACGAATATAGTGTCTCAGTTATTGTGTCACAGAAATAGTGTCACAGATATAGTGTCACAGATATAGTGTCACAGATATAGTATCACAGATATCGTGTCTCAGATAGAGTGTCTCAGATATAGTGTCACAGATAGAGTGTCACAAATATAGTGTCTCAGATATAGTACCACAGATATAGTGCCTCAGAAATAGTGTCTCAGATTTAGTGTCTCAGATATAGTGTCACAGATATAGTGTCTCAGATATCGTGTCCCAGATGTAGTGAATCAGATATAGAGTATCAGATATAGTGTCTCAGATATAGTATCACAGATATAGTGTCACGGATGTAGTGTCTAAGATATAGTGTCTCAGATATAGTGTCTCAGATATAGTACCACAGTTATAGTGTCACAGGTACATTTTCTCAGATATAGTGTCTCAGATATAGTGTCACAGGTGTCGTGTCTCAGATATAGTGCCTCAGATCTCGTGTCTCAGATATAGTGTCTCAGATATAGTGTTACAGATATCATGTCACAGATATAGTGTCTCAGATGTAGTGTCACAGATATAGTGTCACAGATAAAGTCTCTGAGATATCGTGTTACAGATATAGTGTCTGAGATATAGTGTCACAGATATAGCGTCTCAGACATAGTGTCACAGATACAGAGTCTCAGATAAAGTGTCACAGATATCGTGCCACAGATATAGTGTCACAGATATATTGTCTCGGATATTGTGTCTTAGATATAATGTCACAGATGTAATGTCACCAATGTAGTGTCTCAGATGTAGTGTCACAGATATAGTGTCACAGATATAGTGTCTCAGATATTGTGTCTCAGATATACTGTCACAGATATAGTGTCTAAGATAGAGTGTCTCAGATATAGTGTCACAGATATAATGTCACAGATATAGTGTCATAGATATAGTATCACAGATATAGTGTCACGAATATAGTGTCTCAAATATAGTGCCACAGATTTCGTGTCTCAGAAATAGTGTCACAGATACAGAGTCTCAGATAAAGTGTCACAGATACAGTGTCACAGATATAGTGTCTCAGATATAGTGTCACAGAAATAGTGTCTCAGATATCGTGCCACAGATATAGTGTCACAGATATATTGTCTCGGATATTGTGTCTTAGATATAATGTCACAGATGTAATGTCACCAATGTAGTGTCTCAGATGTAGTGTCACAGATATAGTGTCACAGATATAGTGTCTCAGATATTGTGTCTCAGATATACTGTCACAGATATAGTGTCTAAAATAGCGTGTCTGAGATATAGTGTCACAGATATAATGTCACAGATATAGTGTCACAGATATAGTATCACAGATATAGTGTCACGAATATAGTGTCTCAGATATTGTGTCACAGATATAGTGTCACAGATATAGTATCACAGATATCGTGTCTCAGATAGAGTGTCTCAGATATAGTGTCACAGATAGAGTGTCACAGATATAGTGTCTCAGATATAGTACCACAGATATAGTGCCTCAGAAATAGTGTCTCAGATATAGTGTCTCAGATATAGTGTCACAGATATAGTGTCTCAGATATCGTGTCCCAGATGTAGTGAATCAGATATAGAGTATCAGATATAGTGTCTCAGATATAGTATCACAGATATAGTGTCACGGATGTAGTGTCTCAGATATAGTGTCTCAGATATAGTGTCTCAGATATAGTACCACAGATATAGTGTCACAGGTACATTTTCTCAGATATAGTGTCTCAGATATAGTGTCACAGATGTCGTGTCTCAGATATAGTTACTCAGATCTCGTGTCTCAGATATAGTGTCTCAGATATAGTGTTACAGATATCATGTCACAGATATAGTGTCTCAGATGTAGTGTCACAGATATCGTGTCACAGATAAAGTCGCTGAGATATCGTGTTACAGATATAGTGTCTGAGATATAGTGTCACAGATATAGTGTCACAGATATAGTGCCACAGATATAGTGCCACAGATATAGAGTCTCAGATATAGTGTCACAGATACAGTGTCTCAGATCTAGTGTCTTAGATATAGTGTCTCAGATATAGTGCCGCAGATATAGTGCCTCAGTTATAGTGTCTCAGATATCGTGTCTCAGATATAGTGTCACAGATATAGTGTCTCAGATATCATGTCTCAGATATAGTGTCTCAGATATAGTGTCACAGATATAGTGTCTCAGATATAGTGCCACAGATATAGTGTCTCAGATATAGTGTAACAGATACAGAGTCTCAGATAAAGTGTCACAGATACAGTGTCACAGATACAGTGTCACAGATATATTGTCACGGATATTGTGTCTCAGATATAACGTCACAGATGTAATGTCACCGATGTAGTATCTCAGATGTAGTGTCACAGATATAGTGTCACAGATATCGTGTCTCAGATATTGTGTCACAAATATAGTGTCACAGATATAGTGTTTCAGATCTAGTGTCTCAGATATAGTGTCACAGATATAGTGTCTCAGATATAGTGTCACAGATATAGTGTCTCAGATAGAGTGTCTCAGATATAGTGCCACATATCGTGTCTCAGATAGAGTGTCTCAGATTTCGTGTCACAGATATAGTGTCACAGATATAGTATCACAGATATCGTGTCACAGATATAGTGTCTCAGATATAGTGTCACAGATATAGTGTCTCAGATATAGTGTCTCAGATATAGTGTCTCATATATAGTGCCTCAGATATAGTGTCTCAGATATAGTGTCTCAGATATTGTGTCACAGATATAGTGTCTCAGATATAGCGCCTCAGATATAGTGTCACAGATGTAGTGTCTCAGATATAGTGTCTCAGATATAGTGTCTCATATATAGTACCACAGATATAGTTTCACAGATACATTTTCTCAGATATAGTGTCTCAGATATAGTGTCACAGATGTCGTGTCTCAGATATAGTGCCACAGATATAGTGCCACAGATATAGTGTCTCAGATATAGTGTTACAGATATCGTGTCACAGATATAGTGTCTCAGATGTAGTGTCACAGATATAGTGTCACAGAAAAAGTGTCTGAGATATAGTGTTACAGATATAGTGTCTGAGATATAGTGTCACAGATATAGTGCCACAGATACAGTGTCTCAGATATAGTGTCTCAGATAGAGTGTCTCAGATGTAGTGTCACATATCGTGTCTCAGATATAGTGTCACAGATATAGTGTCTCAGATATAGTGTCACAGATACAGTGTCTCAGATATAGTGTCTCAGATATAGTGTCTCAGATATAGTGCCACAGATATATAGTGCCTTAGATATAGTGTCTTAGATATCATCTCTCAGAAAGAGTGTCACAGATATAGTGTCTCAGATATAGTGTCTCAGATATAGTGTCTCAGATATAGTGTCACAGATATAGTGTCTCAGATAGAATGTCTCAGATATAGTGTCACAGATATAGTGTCTAAGATAGAGTGTCTCAGATATAGTGTCACAGATATAGTGTCACAGATATAGTGTCACAGATATAGTGTCTCAGATATAGTGTCACAGATATTGTGTCACAGATATAGTGTCTCAGATAGAGTGTCTCAGATATAGTGTCACATATAGAGTGTCACAGATATAGTGTCTCAGATATAGTACCACAGATATAGTGTCACGGATGTAGTGTCTCAGATATAGTGTCTCAGATATAGTGTCTCAGATATAGTACCACAGATATAGTGTCACAGATACATTTTCACAGATATAGTGTCTCAGATATAGTGTCACAGATGTCGTGTCTCAGATATAGTGCCTCAGATCTCGTGTCTCAGATATAGTGTCTCAGATATAGTGTGACAGATATCGTGTCACAGATATAGTGTCTCAGATGTAGTGTCACAGATATAGTGTCACAGATATAGTGCCACAGATATAGTGCCACAGATATAGTGTCTCAGATATAGTGTCACAGATATCGTGTCTCAGATATAGTGTCACAGATATAGTGTCTCAGATATCGTGTCTCAGATATAGTGTCTCAGATATAGTGTCACAGATATAGTGTCTCAGATATAGTGTCACATATAGAGTGTCACAGATATAGTGTCTCAGATATAGTACCACAGATATAGTGCCTCAGAAATAGTGTCTCAGATATAGTGTCTCAGATATAGTGTCACAGAAATAGTGTCTCAGATATAGTGCCACAGATATAGTGTCGAAGATATAGTGTCACAGATACAGAGTCTCAGATAAAGTGTCACAGATACATTGTCTCGGATATTGTGTCTCAGATATAATGTCACAGATGTAATGTCACCGATGTAGTGTCTCAGATGTAGTGTCACAGATATAGTGTCACAGATATAGTATCTCAGATATTGTGTCACAAATATAGTGTCACAGATATAGTGTCTCAGATCAAGTGTCTCAGATATAGTGTCACAGATATAGTGTCTCAGATATAGTGTCACAGATATAGAGTCTCAGATATAGTGTCACAGATACAGTGTCTCAGATCTAGTGTCTTAGATATAGTGTCTCAGATATAGTGCCGCAGATATAGTGCCTCAGTTATAGTGTCTCAGATATCGTGTCTCAGATATAGTGTCACAGATATAGTGTCTCAGATATCATGTCTCAGATATAGTGTCTCAGATATAGTGTCACAGATATAGTGTCTCAGATATAGTGCCACAGATATAGTGTCTCAGATATAGTGTAACAGATACAGAGTCTCAGATAAAGTGTCACAGATATAGTGTCTCAGATATAGTGCATCGATATAGTGTCTCAGATAAAGTGTTACAGATACAGTGTCACAGATATATTGTCACGGATATTGTGTCTCAGATATAACGTCACAGATGTAATGTCACCGATGTAGTATCTCAGATGTAGTGTCACAGATATAGTGTCACAGATATCGTGTCTCAGATATTGTGTCACAAATATAGTGTCACAGATATAGTGTTTCAGATCTAGTGTCTCAGATATAGTGTCACAGATATAGTGTCTCAGATATAGTGTCACAGATATAGTGTCTCAGATAGAGTGTCTCAGATATAGTGCCACATATCGTGTCTCAGATAGAGTGTCTCAGATTTCGTGTCACAGATATAGTGTCACAGATATAGTATCACAGATATCGTGTCACAGATATAGTGTCTCAGATATAGTGTCACAGATATAGTGTCTCAGATATAGTGTCTCAGATATAGTGTCTCATATATAGTGCCTCAGATATAGTGTCTCCGATATAGTGTCTCAGATATTGTGTCACAGATATAGTGTCTCAGATATAGCGCCTCAGATATAGTGTCACAGATGTAGTGTCTCAGATATAGTGTCTCAGATATAGTGTCTCATATATAGTACCACAGATATAGTTTCACAGATACATTTTCTCAGATATAGTGTCTCAGATATAGTGTCACAGATGTCGTGTCTCAGATATAGTGCCACAGATATAGTGCCACAGATATAGTGTCTCAGATATAGTGTTACAGATATCGTGTCACAGATATAGTGTCTCAGATGTAGTGTCACAGATATAGTGTCACAGATAAAGTGTCTGAGATATAGTGTTACAGATATAGTGTCTGAGATATAGTGTCACAGATATAGTGCCACAGATACATTGTCTCAGATATAGTGTCTCAGATAGAGTGTCTCAGATGTAGTGTCACATATCGTGTCTCAGATATAGTGCCTCAGATCTCGTGTCTCAGATATAGTGTCTCAGATATAGTGTTACAGATATCATGTCACAGATATAGTGTCTCAGATGTAGTGTCACAGATATCGTGTCACAGATAAAGTCGCTGAGATATCGTCTTACAGATATAGTGTCTGAGATATAGTGTCACAGATATAGTGTCACAGATATAGTGCCACAGATATAGTGCCACAGATATAGAGTTACAGATATAGTGTCACAGATACAGTGTCTCAGATCTAGTGTCTTAGATATAGTGTCTCAGATATAGTGCCGCAGATATAGTGCCTCAGTTATAGTGTCTCAGATATCGTGTCTCAGATATAGTGTCACAGATATAGTGTCTCAGATATCATGTCTCAGATATAGTGTCTCAGATATAGTGTCACAGATATAGTGTCTCAGATATAGTGCCACAGATATAGTGTCTCAGATATAGTGTAACAGATACAGAGTCTCAGATAAAGTGTCACAGATACAGTGTCACAGATACAGTGTCACAGATATATTGTCACGGATATTGTGTCTCAGATATAACGTCACAGATGTAATGTCACCGATGTAGTATCTCAGATGTAGTGTCACAGATATAGTGTCACAGATATCGTGTCTCAGATATTGTGTCACAAATATAGTGTCACAGATATAGTGTTTCAGATCTAGTGTCTCAGATATAGTGTCACAGATATAGTGTCTCAGATATAGTGTCACAGATATAGTGTCTCAGATAGAGTGTCTCAGATATAGTGCCACATATCGTGTCTCAGATAGAGTGTCTCAGATTTCGTGTCACAGATATAGTGTCACAGATATAGTATCACAGATATCGTGTCACAGATATAGTGTCTCAGATATAGTGTCACAGATATAGTGTCTCAGATATAGTGTCTCAGATATAGTGTCTCATATATAGTGCCTCAGATATAGTGTCTCAGATATAGTGTCTCAGATATTGTGTCACAGATATAGTGTCTCAGATATAGCGCCTCAGATATAGTGTCACAGATGTAGTGTCTCAGATATAGTGTCTCAGATATAGTGTCTCATATATAGTACCACAGATATAGTTTCACAGATACATTTTCTCAGATATAGTGTCTCAGATATAGTGTCACAGATGTCGTGTCTCAGATATAGTGCCACAGATATAGTGCCACAGATATAGTGTCTCAGATATAGTGTTACAGATATCGTGTCACAGATATAGTGTCTCAGATGTAGTGTCACAGATATAGTGTCACAGATAAAGTGTCTGAGATATAGTGTTACAGATATAGTGTCTGAGATATAGTGTCACAGATATAGTGCCACAGATACATTGTCTCAGATATAGTGTCTCAGATAGAGTGTCTCAGATGTAGTGTCACATATCGTGTCTCAGATATAGTGCCTCAGATCTCGTGTCTCAGATATAGTGTCTCAGATATAGTGTTACAGATATCATGTCACAGATATAGTGTCTCAGATGTAGTGTCACAGATATCGTGTCACAGATAAAGTCGCTGAGATATCGTCTTACAGATATAGTGTCTGAGATATAGTGTCACAGATATAGTGTCACAGATATAGTGCCACAGATATAGTGCCACAGATATAGAGTTACAGATATAGTGTCACAGATACAGTGTCTCAGATCTAGTGTCTTAGATATAGTGTCTCAGATATAGTGCCGCAGATATAGTGCCTCAGTTATAGTGTCTCAGATATCGTGTCTCAGATATAGTGTCACAGATATAGTGTCTCAGATATCATGTCTCAGATATAGTGTCTCAGATATAGTGTCACAGATATAGTGTCTCAGATATAGTGCCACAGATATAGTGTCTCAGATATAGTGTAACAGATACAGAGTCTCAGATAAAGTGTCACAGATACAGTGTCACAGATACAGTGTCACAGATATATTGTCACGGATATTGTGTCTCAGATATAACGTCACAGATGTAATGTCACCGATGTAGTATCTCAGATGTAGTGTCACAGATATAGTGTCACAGATATCGTGTCTCAGATATTGTGTCACAAATATAGTGTCACAGATATAGTGTTTCAGATCTAGTGTCTCAGATATAGTGTCACAGATATAGTGTCTCAGATATAGTGTCACAGATATAGTGTCTCAGATAGAGTGTCTCAGATATAGTGCCACATATCGTGTCTCAGATAGAGTGTCTCAGATTTCGTGTCACAGATATAGTGTCACAGATATAGTATCACAGATATCGTGTCACAGATATAGTGTCTCAGATATAGTGTCACAGATATAGTGTCTCAGATATAGTGTCTCAGATATAGTGTCTCATATATAGTGCCTCAGATATAGTGTCTCAGATATAGTGTCTCAGATATTGTGTCACAGATATAGTGTCTCAGATATAGCGCCTCAGATATAGTGTCACAGATGTAGTGTCTCAGATATAGTGTCTCAGATATAGTGTCTCATATATAGTACCACAGATATAGTTTCACAGATACATTTTCTCAGATATAGTGTCTCAGATATAGTGTCACAGATGTCGTGTCTCAGATATAGTGCCACAGATATAGTGCCACAGATATAGTGTCTCAGATATAGTGTTACAGATATCGTGTCACAGATATAGTGTCTCAGATGTAGTGTCACAGATATAGTGTCACAGATAAAGTGTCTGAGATATAGTGTTACAGATATAGTGTCTGAGATATAGTGTCACAGATATAGTGCCACAGATACATTGTCTCAGATATAGTGTCTCAGATAGAGTGTCTCAGATGTAGTGTCACATATCGTGTCTCAGATATAGTGCCTCAGATCTCGTGTCTCAGATATAGTGTCTCAGATATAGTGTTACAGATATCATGTCACAGATATAGTGTCTCAGATGTAGTGTCACAGATATCGTGTCACAGATAAAGTCGCTGAGATATCGTCTTACAGATATAGTGTCTGAGATATAGTGTCACAGATATAGTGTCACAGATATAGTGCCACAGATATAGTGCCACAGATATAGAGTCTCAGATATAGTGTCACAGATACAGTGTCTCAGATACAGAGTCTCAGATAAAGTGTCTCAGATATAGTGCCGCAGATATAGTGCCTCAGTTATAGTGTCTCAGATATCGTGTCTCAGATATAGTGTCACAGATATAGTGTCTCAGATATCATGTCTCAGATATAGTGTCTCAGATATAGTGTCACAGATATAGTGTCTCAGATATAGTGCCACAGATATAGTGTCTCAGATATAGTGTAACAGATACAGAGTCTCAGATAAAGTGTCACAGATACAGTGTCACAGATACAGTGTCACAGATATATTGTCACGGATATTGTGTCTCAGATATAACGTCACAGATGTAATGTCACCGATGTAGTATCTCAGATGTAGTGTCACAGATATAGTGTCACAGATATCGTGTCTCAGATATTGTGTCACAAATATAGTGTCACAGATATAGTGTTTCAGATCTAGTGTCTCAGATATAGTGTCACAGATATAGTGTCTCAGATATAGTGTCACAGATATAGTGTCTCAGATAGAGTGTCTCAGATATAGTGCCACATATCGTGTCTCAGATAGAGTGTCTCAGATTTCGTGTCACAGATATAGTGTCACAGATATAGTATCACAGATATCGTGTCACAGATATAGTGTCTCAGATATAGTGTCACAGATATAGTGTCTCAGATATAGTGTCTCAGATAGAGTGTCTCATATATAGTGCCTCAGATATAGTGTCTCAGATATAGTGTCTCAGATATTGTGTCACAGATATAGTGTCTCAGATATAGCGCCTCAGATATAGTGTCACAGATGTAGTGTCTCAGATATAATGTCTCAGATATAGTGTCTCATATATAGTACCACAGATATAGTTTCACAGATACATTTTCTCATATATAGTGTCTCAGATATAGTGTCACAGATGTCGTGTCTCAGATATAGTGCCACAGATATAGTGTTACAGATATAGTGTCTGAGATATAGTGTCACAGATATAGTGCCACAGATACAGTGTCTCAGATATAGTGTCTCAGATAGAGTGTCTCAGATGTAGTGTCACATATCGTGTCTCAGATATAGTGTCACAGATATAGTGTCTCAGATATAGTGTCACAGATACAGTGTCTCAGATATAGTGTCTCAGATATAGTGTCTCAGATATAGTGCCACAGATATATAGTGCCTTAGATATAGTGTCTTAGATATCATCTCTCAGAAAGAGTGTCACAGATATAGTGTCTCAGATATAGTGTCTCAGATATAGTGTCTCAGATATAGTGTCACAGATATAGTGTCTAAGATAGAGTGTCTCAGATATAGTGTCACAGATATAGTGTCACAGATATAGTGTCACAGATATAGTGTCTCAGATATAGTGTCACAGATATTGTGTCACAGATATAGTGTCTCAGATAGAGTGTCTCAGATATAGTGTCACATATAGAGTGTCACAGATATAGTGTCTCAGATATAGTACCACAGATATAGTGTCACGGATGTAGTGTCTCAGATATAGTGTCTCAGATATAGTGTCTCAGATATAGTACCACAGATATAGTGTCACAGATACATTTTCACAGATATAGTGTCTCAGATATAGTGTCACAGATGTCGTGTCTCAGATATAGTGCCTCAGATCTCGTGTCTCAGATATAGTGTCTCAGATATAGTGTGACAGATATCGTGTCACAGATATAGTGTCTCAGATGTAGTGTCACAGATATAGTGTCACAGATATAGTGCCACAGATATAGTGCCACAGATATAGTGTCTCAGATATAGTGTCACAGATATCGTGTCTCAGATATAGTGTCACAGATATAGTGTCTCAGATATCGTGTCTCAGATATAGTGTCTCAGATATAGTGTCACAGATATAGTGTCTCAGATATAGTGTCACATATAGAGTGTCACAGATATAGTGTCTCAGATATAGTACCACAGATATAGTGCCTCAGAAATAGTGTCTCAGATATAGTGTCTCAGATATAGTGTCACAGAAATAGTGTCTCAGATATAGTGCCACAGATATAGTGTCTAAGATATAGTGTCACAGATACAGAGTCTCAGACAAAGTGTCACAGATACATTGTCTCGGATATTGTGTCTCAGATATAATGTCACAGATGTAATGTCACCGATGTAGTGTCTCAGATGTAGTGTCACAGATATAGTGTCACAGATATAGTATCTCAGATATTGTGTCACAAATATAGTGTCACAGATATAGTGTCTCAGATCAAGTGTCTCAGTTATAGTGTCACAGATATAGTGTCTCAGATATAGTGTCACAGATATAGAGTCTCAGATATAGTGTCACAGATACAGTGTCTCAGATCTAGTGTCTTAGATATAGTGTCTCAGATATAGTGCCGCAGATATAGTGCCTCAGTTATAGTGTCTCAGATATCGTGTCTCAGATATAGTGTCACAGATATAGTGTCTCAGATATCATGTCTCAGATATAGTGTCTCAGATATAGTGTCACAGATATAGTGTCTCAGATATAGTGCCACAGATATAGTGTCTCAGATATAGTGTAACAGATACAGAGTCTCAGATAAAGTGTCACAGATACAGTGTCACAGATATATTGTCACGGATATTGTGTCTCAGATATAACGTCACAGATGTAATGTCACCGATGTAGTATCTCAGATGTAGTGTCACAGATATAGTGTCACAGATATCGTGTCTCAGATATTGTGTCACAAATATAGTGTCACAGATATAGTGTTTCAGATATAGTGTCACAGATATAGTGTCTCAGATAGAGTGTCACAGATATAGTGTCTCAGATAGAGTGTCTCAGATATAGTGCCACATATCGTGTCTCAGATAGAGTGTCTCAGATTTCGTGTCACAGATATAGTGTCACAGATATAGTATCACAGATATCGTGTCACAGATATAGTGTCTCAGATATAGTGTCACAGATATAGTGTCTCAGATATAGTGTCTCAGATATAGTGTCTCATATATAGTGCCTCAGATATAGTGTCTCAGATATAGTGTCTCAGATATTGTGTCACAGAAATAGTGTCTCAGATATAGCGCCTCAGATATAGTGTCACAGATGTAGTGTCTCAGATATAGTGTCTCAGATATAGTGTCTCATATATAGTACCACAGATATAGTTTCACAGATACATTTTCTCAGATATAGTGTCTCAGATATAGTGTCACAGATGTCGTGTCTCAGATATAGTGCCACAGATATAGTGCCACAGATATAGTGTCTCAGATATAGTGTTACAGATATCGTGTCACAGATATAGTGTCTCAGATGTAGTGTCACAGATATAGTGTCACAGATAAAGTGTCTGAGATATAGTGTTACAGATATAGTGTCTGAGATATAGTGTCACAGATATAGTGCCACAGATACAGTGTCTCAGATATAGTGTCTCAGATAGAGTGTCTCAGATGTAGTGTCACATATCGTGTCTCAGATATAGTGTCACAGATATAGTGTCTCAGATATAGTGTCACAGATACAGTGTCTCAGATATAGTGTCTCAGATATAGTGTCTCAGATATAGTGCCACAGATATATAGTGCCTTAGATATAGTGTCTTAGATATCATCTCTCAGAAAGAGTGTCACAGATATAGTGTCTCAGATATAGTGTCTCAGATATAGTGTCTCAGATATAGTGTCACAGATATAGTGTCTCCGATAGAATGTCTCAGATATAGTGTCACAGATATAGTGTCTAAGATAGAGTGTCTCAGATATCGTGTCACAGATATAGTGTCACAGATATAGTGTCACAGATATAGTGTCTCAGATATAGTGTCACAGATATTGTGTCACAGATATAGTGTCTCAGATATAGTGTTACAGATATCGTGTCACAGATATAGTGTCTCAGATGTAGTGTCACAGATATAGTGTCACAGATAAAGTGTCTGAGATATAGTGTTACAGATATAGTGTCTGAGATATAGTGTCACAGATATAGTGCCACAGATACATTGTCTCAGATATAGTGTCTCAGATAGAGTGTTACAGATATCATGTCACAGATATAGTGTCTCAGATGTAGTGTCACAGATATCGTGTCACAGATAAAGTCGCTGAGATATCGTGTTACAGATATAGTGTCTGAGATATAGTGCCTCAGATCTCGTGTCTCAGATATAGTGTCTCAGATATAGTGTTACAGATATCATGTCACAGATATAGTGTCTCAGATGTAGTGTCACAGATATCGTGTCACAGATAAAGTCGCTGAGATATCGTGTTACAGATATAGTGTCTGAGATATAGTGTCACAGATATAGTGTCACAGATATAGTGCCACAGATATAGTGCCACAGATATAGAGTCTCAGATATAGTGTCACAGATACAGTGTCTCAGATCTAGTGTCTTAGATATAGTGTCTCAGATATAGTGCCGCAGATATAGTGCCTCAGTTATAGTGTCTCAGATATCGTGTCTCAGATATAGTGTCACAGATATAGTGTCTCAGATATAGTATCACAGATATAGTGTCACGGATGTAGTGTCTCAGATATATTGTCTCAGATATAGTGTCTCAGATATAGTATCACAGATATAGTGTCTCAGATATAGCGCCTCAGATATAGTGTCACAGATATAGTGTCTCAGATATAGTGTCTCAGATATAGTGTCTCATATATAGTACCTCAGATATAGTTTCACAGATACATTTTCTCAGATATAGTGTCTCAGATATAGTGTCACAGATGTCATGTCTCAGATATAGTGCCTCAGATCTCGTGTCTCAGATATAGTGTCTCAGATATAGTGTTACAGATATCGTGTCACAGATATAGTGTCTCAGATGTAGTGTCACAGATATAGTGTCACAGATAAAGTGTCTGAGATATAGTGTTACAGATATAGTGTCTGAGATATAGTGTCACAGATATAGTGCCACAGATATAGTGTCTCAGATATAGTGTCACAGATATAATGTATCACATATAGTGTCACAGATACAGTGTCTCAGATATAGTGTCTCAGATATAGTGTCTCAGATATAGTGCCACAGATATATAGTGCCTCAGATATAGTGTCTCAGATATCGTCTCTCAGAAAGAGTGTCACAGATATAGTGTCTCAGATATAGTGTCTCAGATATAGTGTCTCAGATATAGTGTCTCAGATATAGTGTCTCAGATATAGTGCCACAGATATAGTGCCTCAGATATAGTGTCTCAGATATAGTGTCTCAGATATAGTGTCACAGATACAGTGTCTCAGATATAGTGTCTCAGATATAGTGTCTCAGATATAGTGCCACAGATATAGTGCCTCAGATATAGTGTCTCAGACATCGTGTCTCAGATATAGTGTCACAGATATAGTGTCTCAGATATAGTGTCTCAGATCTAGTGTCTCAGATCTCGTGTCTCAGATGCAGTGTCTCAGATATAGAGTATCAGGTATAGTGTCTCAGATATAGTGCCACAGATATAGTGTCTCAGATATAGTGCCACAGATTTCGTGTCTCAGACATAGTGTCACAGATACAGAGTCTCAGATAAAGTGTCACAGATACAGTGTCACAGATATAGTGTCTCAGATATAGTGTCACAGAAATAGTGTCTCAGATATAGTGCCACAGATATAGTGTCTAAGATATAGTGTCACAGATACAGAGTCTCAGATAAAGTGTCACAGATACATTGTCTCGGATATTGTGTCTCAGATATAATGTCACAGATGTAATGTCACCGATGTAGTGTCTCAGATGTAGTGTCACAGATATAGTGTCACAGGTATAGTATCTCAGATATTATGTCACAAATATAGTGTCACAGATATAGTGTCTCAGATCGAGTGTCTCAGATATAGTGTCACAGATATAGTGTCTCAGATATAGTGTCACAGATATAGTGTCTCAGATAGAATGTCTCAGATATAGTGTCACAGATATAGTGTCTAAGATAGAGTGTCTCAGATATAGTGTCACAGATATAGTGTCACAGATATAGTGTTACAGATATAGTGTCACAGATATAGTGTCTCAGATATTGTGTCACAGATATAGTGTCACAGATATACTGTCACAGATATAGTGTCACAGATATTGTGTCACAGATATAGTGTCTCAGATAGAGTGTCTCAGATATAGTGTCACATTTCGAGTGTCACAGATATAGTGTCTCAGATATAGTACCACAGATATAGTGCCTCAGAAATAGTGTCTCAGATATAGTGTCTCAGATATAGTGTCACAGATATAGTGATTCAGATATCGTGTCCCAGATGTAGTGAATCAGATATAGAGTATCAGATATAGTGTCTCAGATATAGTATCACAGATATAGTGTCACGGATGTAGTGTCTCAGATATAGTGTCTCAGATATAGTGTCTCAGATATAGTACCACAGATATAGTGTCACAGATACATTTTCACAGATATAGTGTCTCAGATATAGTGTCACAGATGTCGTGTCTCAGATATAGTGCCTCAGATCTCGTGTCTCAGATATAGTGTCTCAGATATAGTGTGACAGATATCGTGTCACAGATATAGTGTCTCAGATGTAGTGTCACAGATATAGTGTCACAGATATAGTGCCACAGATATAGTGCCACAGATATAGTGTCTCAGATATAGTGTCACAGATATCGTGTCTCAGATATAGTGTCACAGATGTAGTGCCTCAGATATAGTGTCTCAGATATTGTGTCACAGATACAGTGTCTCAGATATAGTGTCTTAGATATAGTGTCTCAGATATAGTGCCACAGATATAGTGCCTCAGATATAGTGTCTAAGATATCGTGTCTCAGATATAGTGTCACAGATATAGTGTCTCAGATATCGTGTCTCAGATATAGTGTCTCAGATATAGTGTCACAGATATAGTGTCTCAGATATAGTGTCACATATAGAGTGTCACAGATATAGTGTCTCAGATATAGTACCACAGATATAGTGCCTCAGAAATAGTGTCTCAGATATAGTGTCTCAGATATAGTGTCACAGAAATAGTGTCTCAGATATAGTGCCACAGATATAGTGTCTAAGATATAGTGTCACAGATACAGAGTCTCAGATAAAGTGTCACAGATACATTGTCTCGGATATTGTGTCTCAGATATAATGTCACAGATGTAAAGTCACCGATGTAGTGTTTCAGATGTAGTGTCACAGATATAGTGTCACAGATATAGTATCTCAGATGTAGTGTCACAGATATAGTGTCACAGATATAGTATCTCAGATATTGTGTCACAGATACAGAGTCTCAGATAAAGTGTCACAGATACATTGTCTCGGATGTTGTGTCTCAGATATAATGTCACAGATGTAATGTCACCGATGTAGTGTCTCAGATCGAGTGTCTCAGATATAGTGTCACAGATATAGTGTCTCAGATATAGTGTCTCAGATATAGTGTCTCAGATATAGTGTCTCAGATATAGTGTCTCAGATATAGTGCCACAGATATAGTGCCTCAGATATAGTGTCTCAGATATAGTGTCTCAGATATAGTGTCACAGATACAGTGTCTCAGATATAGTGTCTCAGATATAGTGTCTCAGATATAGTGCCACAGATATAGTGCCTCAGATATAGTGTCACAGAAATCGTGTCTCAGATGTAGTGTCACAGATATAGTGTCTCAGATATAGTGTCTCAGATCGAGTGTCTCAGATCTCGTGTCTCAGATGCAGTGTCTCAGATATAGAGTATCAGGTATAGTGTCTCAGATATAGTGCCACAGATACAGTGTCTCAGATATAGTGCCACAGATTTCGTGTCTCAGACATAGTGTCATAGATACAGAGTCTCAGATAAAGTGTCACAGATACAGTGTCACAGATATAGTGTCTCAGATATAGTGTCACAGAAATAGTGTCTCAGATATAGTGACACAGATATAGTGTCTAAGATATAGTGTCACAGATACAGAGTCTCAGATAAAGTGTCACAGATACATTGTCTCGGATATTGTGTCTCAGATATAATGTCACAGATGTAATGTCACCGATGTAGTGTCTCAGATGTAGTGTCACAGATATAGTGTCACAGGTATAGTATCTCAGATATTGTGTCACAAATATAGTGTCACAGATATAGTGTCTCAGATCGAGTGTCTCAGATATAGTGTCACAGATATAGTGTCTCAGATGTAGTGTCACAGATATAGTGTCACAGATATAGTGCCACAGATATAGTGCCACAGATATAGTGTCTCAGATATAGTGTCACAGATATCGTGTCTCAGATATAGTGTCACAGATGTAGTGCCTCAGATATAGTGTCTCAGATATTGTGTCACAGATACAGTGTCTCAGATATAGTGTCTTAGATATAGTGTCTCAGATATAGTGCCACAGATATAGTGCCTCAGATATAGTGTCTAAGATATCGTGTCTCAGATATAGTGTCACAGATATAGTGTCTCAGATATCGTGTCTCAGATATAGTGTCTCAGATATAGTGTCACAGATATAGTGTCTCAGATATAGTGTCACATATAGAGTGTCACAGATATAGTGTCTCAGATATAGTACCACAGATATAGTGCCTCAGAAATAGTGTCTCAGATATAGTGTCTCAGATATAGTGTCACAGAAATAGTGTCTCAGATATAGTGCCACAGATATAGTGTCTAAGATATAGTGTCACAGATACAGAGTCTCAGATAAAGTGTCACAGATACATTGTCTCGGATATTGTGTCTCAGATATAATGTCACAGATGTAAAGTCACCGATGTAGTGTTTCAGATGTAGTGTCACAGATATAGTGTCACAGATATAGTATCTCAGATGTAGTGTCACAGATATAGTGTCACAGATATAGTATCTCAGATATTGTGTCACAGATACAGAGTCTCAGATAAAGTGTCACAGATACATTGTCTCGGATGTTGTGTCTCAGATATAATGTCACAGATGTAATGTCACCGATGTAGTGTCTCAGATCGAGTGTCTCAGATATAGTGTCACAGATATAGTGTCTCAGATATAGTGTCTCAGATATAGTGTCTCAGATATAGTGTCTCAGATATAGTGTCTCAGATATAGTGCCACAGATATAGTGCCTCAGATATAGTGTCTCAGATATAGTGTCTCAGATATAGTGTCACAGATACAGTGTCTCAGATATAGTGTCTCAGATATAGTGTCTCAGATATAGTGCCACAGATATAGTGCCTCAGATATAGTGTCACAGAAATCGTGTCTCAGATGTAGTGTCACAGATATAGTGTCTCAGATATAGTGTCTCAGATCGAGTGTCTCAGATCTCGTGTCTCAGATGCAGTGTCTCAGATATAGAGTATCAGGTATAGTGTCTCAGATATAGTGCCACAGATACAGTGTCTCAGATATAGTGCCACAGATTTCGTGTCTCAGACATAGTGTCATAGATACAGAGTCTCAGATAAAGTGTCACAGATACAGTGTCACAGATATAGTGTCTCAGATATAGTGTCACAGAAATAGTGTCTCAGATATAGTGACACAGATATAGTGTCTAAGATATAGTGTCACAGATACAGAGTCTCAGATAAAGTGTCACAGATACATTGTCTCGGATATTGTGTCTCAGATATAATGTCACAGATGTAATGTCACCGATGTAGTGTCTCAGATGTAGTGTCACAGATATAGTGTCACAGGTATAGTATCTCAGATATTGTGTCACAAATATAGTGTCACAGATATAGTGTCTCAGATCGAGTGTCTCAGATATAGTGTCACAGATATAGTGTCTCAGATGTAGTGTCACAGATATAGTGTCACAGATATAGTGCCACAGATATAGTGCCACAGATATAGTGTCTCAGATATAGTGTCACAGATATCGTGTCTCAGATATAGTGTCGCAGATGTAGTGCCTCAGATATAGTGTCTCAGATATTGTGTCACAGATACAGTGTCTCAGATATAGTGTCTTAGATATAGTGTCTCAGATATAGTGCCACAGATATAGTGCCTCAGATATAGTGTCTAAGATATCGTGTCTCAGATATAGTGTCACAGATATAGTGTCTCAGATATCGTGTCTCAGATATAGTGTCTCAGATATAGTGTCACAGATATAGTGTCTCAGATATAGTGTCACATATAGAGTGTCACAGATATAGTGTCTCAGATATAGTACCACAGATATAGTGCCTCAGAAATAGTGTCTCAGATATAGTGTCTCAGATATAGTGTCACAGATACATTGTCTCGGATATTGTGTCTCAGATATAATGTCACAGATGTAAAGTCACCGATGTAGTGTTTCAGATGTAGTGTCACAGATATAGTGTCACAGATATAGTATCTCAGATGTAGTGTCACAGATATAGTGTCACAGATATAGTATCTCAGATATTGTGTCACAGATACAGAGTCTCAGATAAAGTGTCACAGATACATTGTCTCGGATGTTGTGTCTCAGATATAATGTCACAGATGTAATGTCACCGATGTAGTGTCTCAGATCGAGTGTCTCAGATATAGTGTCACAGATATAGTGTCTCAGATATAGTGTCTCAGATATAGTGTCTCAGATATAGTGTCTCAGATATAGTGTCTCAGATATAGTGCCACAGATATAGTGCCTCAGATATAGTGTCTCAGATATAGTGTCTCAGATATAGTGTCACAGATACAGTGTCTCAGATATAGTGTCTCAGATATAGTGTCTCAGATATAGTGCCACAGATATAGTGCCTCAGATATAGTGTCACAGAAATCGTGTCTCAGATGTAGTGTCACAGATATAGTGTCTCAGATATAGTGTCTCAGATCGAGTGTCTCAGATCTCGTGTCTCAGATGCAGTGTCTCAGATATAGAGTATCAGGTATAGTGTCTCAGATATAGTGCCACAGATACAGTGTCTCAGATATAGTGCCACAGATTTCGTGTCTCAGACATAGTGTCATAGATACAGAGTCTCAGATAAAGTGTCACAGATACAGTGTCACAGATATAGTGTCTCAGATATAGTGTCACAGAAATAGTGTCTCAGATATAGTGACACAGATATAGTGTCTAAGATATAGTGTCTCAGATATAGTGTCTCAGATATAGTGTCTCAGATATAGTGTCTCAGATATAGTGCCACAGATATAGTGCCTCAGATATAGTGTCTCAGATATAGTGTCTCAGATATAGTGCCACAGATATAGTGCCTCAGATATAGTGTCTCAGACATCGTGTCTCAGATATAGTGTCACAGATATAGTGTCTCAGATATAGTGTCTCAGATCTAGTGTCTCAGATCTCGTGTCTCAGATGCAGTGTCTCAGATATAGAGTATCAGGTATAGTGTCTCAGATATAGTGCCACAGATATAGTGTCTCAGATATAGTGCCACAGATTTCGTGTCTCAGACATAGTGTCACAGATACAGAGTCTCAGATAAAGTGTCACAGATACAGTGTCACAGAAATAGTGTCTCAGATATAGTGCCACAGATATAGTGTCTAAGATATAGTGTCACAGATACAGAGTCTCAGATAAAGTGTCACAGATACATTGTCTCGGATATTGTGTCTCAGATATAATGTCACAGATGTAATGTCACCGATGTAGTGTCTCAGATGTAGTGTCACAGATATAGTGTCACAGGTATAGTATCTCAGATATTATGTCACAAATATAGTGTCACAGATATAGTGTCTCAGATCGAGTGTCTCAGATATAGTGTCACAGATATAGTGTCTCAGATATAGTGTCACAGATATAGTGTCTCAGATAGAATGTCTCAGATATAGTGTCACAGATATAGTGTCTAAGATAGAGTGTCTCAGATATAGTGTCACAGATATAGTGTCACAGATATAGTGTTACAGATATAGTGTCACAGATATAGTGTCTCAGATATTGTGTCACAGATATAGTGTCACAGATATACTGTCACAGATATAGTGTCACAGATATTGTGTCACAGATATCGTGTCTCAGATAGAGTGTCTCAGAAATAGTGTCACATTTCGAGTGTCACAGATATAGTGTCTCAGATATAGTACCACAGATATAGTGCCTCAGAAATAGTGTCTCAGATATAGTGTCTCAGATATAGTGTCACAGATATAGTGATTCAGATATCGTGTCCCAGATGTAGTGAATCAGATATAGAGTATCAGATATAGTGTCTCAGATATAGTATCACAGATATAGTGTCACGGATGTAGTGTCTCAGATATAGTGTCTCAGATATAGTGTCTCAGATATAGTACCACAGATATAGTGTCACAGATACATTTTCACAGATATAGTGTCTCAGATATAGTGTCACAGATGTCGTGTCTCAGATATAGTGCCTCAGATCTCGTGTCTCAGATATAGTGTCTCAGATATAGTGTGACAGATATCGTGTCACAGATATAGTGTCTCAGATGTAGTGTCACAGATATAGTGTCACAGATATAGTGCCACAGATATAGTGCCACAGATATAGTGTCTCAGATATAGTGTCACAGATATCGTGTCTCAGATATAGTGTCACAGATGTAGTGCCTCAGATATAGTGTCTCAGATATTGTGTCACAGATACAGTGTCTCAGATATAGTGTCTTAGATATAGTGTCTCAGATATAGTGCCACAGATATAGTGCCTCAGATATAGTGTCTAAGATATCGTGTCTCAGATATAGTGTCACAGATATAGTGTCTCAGATATCGTGTCTCAGATATAGTGTCTCAGATATAGTGTCACAGATATAGTGTCTCAGATATAGTGTCACATATAGAGTGTCACAGATATAGTGTCTCAGATATAGTACCACAGATATAGTGCCTCAGAAATAGTGTCTCAGATATAGTGTCTCAGATATAGTGTCACAGAAATAGTGTCTCAGATATAGTGCCACAGATATAGTGTCTAAGATATAGTGTCACAGATACAGAGTCTCAGATAAAGTGTCACAGATACATTGTCTCGGATATTGTGTCTCAGATATAATGTCACAGATGTAAAGTCACCGATGTAGTGTCTCAGATGTAGTGTCACAGATATAGTGTCACAGATATAGTATCTCAGATGTAGTGTCACAGATATAGTGTCACAGATATAGTATCTCAGATATTGTGTCACAGACACAGAGTCTCAGATAAAGTGTCACAGATACATTGTCTCGGATGTTGTGTCTCAGATATAATGTCACAGATGTAATGTCACCGATGTAGTGTCTCAGATCGAGTGTCTCAGATATAGTGTCACAGATATAGTGTCTCAGATATAGTGTCTCAGATATAGTGTCTCAGATATAGTGTCTCAGATATAGTGTCTCAGATATAGTGCCACAGATATAGTGCCTCAGATATAGTGTCTCAGATATAGTGTCTCAGATATAGTGTCACAGATACAGTGTCTCAGATATAGTGTCTCAGATATAGTGTCTCAGATATAGTGCCACAGATATAGTGCCTCAGATATAGTGTCACAGAAATCGTGTCTCAGATGTAGTGTCACAGATATAGTGTCTCAGATATAGTGTCTCAGATCTAGTGTCTCAGATCTCGTGTCTCAGATGCAGTGTCTCAGATATAGAGTATCAGGTATAGTGTCTCAGATATAGTGCCACAGATACAGTGTCTCAGATATAGTGCCACAGATTTCGTGTCTCAGACATAGTGTCATAGATACAGAGTCTCAGATAAAGTGTCACAGATACAGTGTCACAGATATAGTGTCTCAGATATAGTGTCACAGAAATAGTGTCTCAGATATAGTGCCACAGATATAGTGTCTAAGATATAGTGTCACAGATACAGAGTCTCAGATAAAGTGTCACAGATACATTGTCTCGGATATTGTGTCTCAGATATAATGTCACAGATGTAATGTCACCGATGTAGTGTCTCAGATGTAGTGTCACAGATATAGTGTCACAGGTATAGTATCTCAGATATTGTGTCACAAATATAGTGTCACAGATATAGTGTCTCAGATCGAGTGTCTCAGATATAGTGTCACAGATATATTGTCTCAGATATAGTGTCACAGATATAGTGTCTCAGATAGAATGTCTCAGATATAGTGTCACAGATATAGTGTCTAAGATAGAGTGTCTCAGATATAGTGTCACAGATATAGTGTCACAGATATAGTGTCACAGATATAGTGTCACAGATATAGTGTCTCAGATATTGTGTCACAGATATAGTGTCACAGATATAGTGTCACAGATATAGTGTCACAGATATTGTGTCACAGATATAGTGTCTCAGATAGAGTGTCTCAGATATAGTGTCACATTTCGAGTGTCACAGATATAGTGTCTCAGATATAGTACCACAGATATAGTGCCTCAGAAATAGTGTCTCAGATATAGTGTCTCAGATATAGTGTCACAGATATAGTGATTCAGATATCGTGTCCCAGATGTAGTGAATCAGATATAGAGTATCAGATATAGTGTCTCAGATATAGTATCACAGATATAGTGTCACAGATGTAGTGTCTCAGATATAGTGTCTCAGATATAGTGTCTCAGATATAGTACCACAGATATAGTGTCACAGATACATTTTCACAGATATAGTGTCTCAGATATAGTGTCACAGATGTCGTGTCTCAGATATAGTGCCTCAGATCTCGTGTCTCAGATATAGTGTCTCAGATATAGTGTGACTGATATCGTGTCACAGATATAGTGTCTCAGATGTAGTGTCACAGATATAGTGTCACAGATATAGTGCCACAGATATAGTGCCACAGATATAGTGTCTCAGATATAGTGTCACAGATATAGTGTCTCAGATATAGTGCCACAGATATAGTGCCTCAGATATAGTGTCTAAGATATCGTGTCTCAGATATAGTGTCACAGATATAGTGTCTCAGATATCGTGTCTCAGATATAGTGTCTCAGATATAGTGTCACAGATATAGTGTCTCAGATATAGTGTCACATATAGAGTGTCACAGATATAGTGTCTCAGATATGGTACCACAGATATAGTGCCTCAGAAATAGTGTCTCAGATATAGTGTCTCAGATATAGTGTCACAGAAATAGTGTCTCAGATATAGTGCCACAGATATAGTGTCTAAGATATAGTGTCACAGATACAGAGTCTCAGATAAAGTGTCACAGATACATTGTCTCGGATATTGTGTCTCAGATATAATGTCACAGATGTAATGTCACCGATGTAGTGTCTCAGATGTAGTGTCACAGATATAGTGTCACAGATATAGTATCTCAGATGTAGTGTCACAGATATAGTGTCACAGATATAGTATCTCAGATATTGTGTCACAGATACAGAGTCTCAGATAAAGTGTCACAGATACATTGTCTCGGATATTGTGTCTCAGATATAATGTCACAGATGTAATGTCACCGATGTAGTGTCTCAGATCGAGTGTCTCAGATATAGTGTCACAGATATAGTGTCTCAGATATAGTGTCACAGATATAGTGTCTCAGATAGAGTGTCTCAGATATCGTGTCACAGATATAGTGTCTAAGATAGAGTGTCTCAGATATAGTGTCACAGATATAGTGTCACAGATATAGTGTCACAGATATAGTGTCACAGATATAGTGTCTCAGATATTGTGTCACAGATATAGTGTCACAGATATAGTGTCACAGATATAGTGTCACAGATATAGTGTCTCAGATAGTGTCTCAGATATAGTGTCACATATAGAGTGTCACAGATATAGTGTCTCAGATATAGTACCACAGATATTGTGCCTCAGAAATAGTGTCTCAGATATAGTGTCTCAGATATAGTGTCACAGATATAGTGTCTCAGATATCGTGTCCCAGATGTAGTGAATCAGATATAGAGTATCAGATATAGTGTCTCAGATATAGTATCACAGATATAGTGTCACGGATGTAGTGTCTCAGATATATTGTCTCAGATATAGTGTCTCAGATATAGTACCACAGATATAGTGTCTCAGATATAGCGCCTCAGATATAGTGTCACAGATGTAGTGTCTCAGATATAGTGTCTCAGATATAGTGTCTCATATATAGTACCACAGATATAGTTTCACAGATACATTTTCTCAGATATAGTGTCTCAGATATAGTGTCACAGATGTCATGTCTCAGATATAGTGCCTCAGATCTCGTGTCTCAGATATAGTGTCTCAGATATAGTGTTACAGATATCATGTCACAGATATAGTGTCTCAGATGTAGTGTCACAGATATAGTGTCACAGATAAAGTGTCTGAGATATAGTGTTACAGATATAGTGTCTGAGATATAGTGTCACAGATATAGTGCCACAGATATAGTGTCTCAGATATAGTGTCACAGATATAATGTCTCACATATAGTGTCACAGATACAGTGTCTCAGATATAGTGTCTCAGATATAGTGTCTCAGATATAGTGCCACAGATATATAGTGCCTCAGATATAGTGTCTCAGATATCGTCTCTCAGAAAGATTGTCACAGATATAGTGTCTCAGATATAGTGTCTCAGATATAGTGTCTCAGATATAGTGTCTCAGATATAGTGCCACAGATATAGTGCCTCAGATATAGTGTCTCAGATATAGTGTCTCAGATATAGTGTCACAGATACAGTGTCTCAGATATAGTGTCTCAGATATAGTGTCTCAGATATAGTGCCACAGATATAGTGCCTCAGATATAGTGTCTCAGACATCGTGTCTCAGATATAGTGTCACAGATATAGTGTCTCAGATATAGTGTCTCAGATCTAGTGTCTCAGATCTCGTGTCTCAGATGCAGTGTCTCAGATATAGAGTATCAGGTATAGTGTCTCAGATATAGTGCCACAGATATAGTGTCTCAGATATAGTGCCACAGATTTCGTGTCTCAGACATAGTGTCACAGATACAGAGTCTCAGATAAAGTGTCACAGATACAGTGTCACAGATATAGTGTCTCAGATATAGTGTCACAGAAATAGTGTCTCAGATATAGTGCCACAGATATAGTGTCTAAGATATAGTGTCACAGATACAGAGTCTCAGATAAAGTGTCACAGATACATTGTCTCGGATATTGTGTCTCAGATATAATGTCACAGATGTAATGTCACCGATGTAGTGTCTCAGATGTAGTGTCACAGATATAGTGTCACAGGTATAGTATCTCAGATATTATGTCACAAATATAGTGTCACAGATATAGTGTCTCAGATCGAGTGTCTCAGATATAGTGTCACAGATATAGTGTCTCAGATATAGTGTCACAGATATAGTGTCTCAGATAGAATGTCTCAGATATAGTGTCACAGATATAGTGTCTAAGATAGAGTGTCTCAGATATAGTGTCACAGATATAGTGTCACAGATATAGTGTTACAGATATAGTGTCACAGATATAGTGTCTCAGATATTGTGTCACAGATATAGTGTCACAGATATACTGTCACAGATATAGTGTCACAGATATTGTGTCACAGATATCGTGTCTCAGATAGAGTGTCTCAGAAATAGTGTCACATTTCGAGTGTCACAGATATAGTGTCTCAGATATAGTACCACAGATATAGTGCCTCAGAAATAGTGTCTCAGATATAGTGTCTCAGATATAGTGTCACAGATATAGTGATTCAGATATCGTGTCCCAGATGTAGTGAATCAGATATAGAGTATCAGATATAGTGTCTCAGATATAGTATCACAGATATAGTGTCACGGATGTAGTGTCTCAGATATAGTGTCTCAGATATAGTGTCTCAGATATAGTACCACAGATATAGTGTCACAGATACATTTTCACAGATATAGTGTCTCAGATATAGTGTCACAGATGTCGTGTCTCAGATATAGTGCCTCAGATCTCGTGTCTCAGATATAGTGTCTCAGATATAGTGTGACAGATATCGTGTCACAGATATAGTGTCTCAGATGTAGTGTCACAGATATAGTGTCACAGATATAGTGCCACAGATATAGTGCCACAGATATAGTGTCTCAGATATAGTGTCACAGATATCGTGTCTCAGATATAGTGTCACAGATGTAGTGCCTCAGATATAGTGTCTCAGATATTGTGTCACAGATACAGTGTCTCAGATATAGTGTCTTAGATATAGTGTCTCAGATATAGTGCCACAGATATAGTGCCTCAGATATAGTGTCTAAGATATCGTGTCTCAGATATAGTGTCACAGATATAGTGTCTCAGATATCGTGTCTCAGATATAGTGTCTCAGATATAGTGTCACAGATATAGTGTCTCAGATATAGTGTCACATATAGAGTGTCACAGATATAGTGTCTCAGATATAGTACCACAGATATAGTGCCTCAGAAATAGTGTCTCAGATATAGTGTCTCAGATATAGTGTCACAGAAATAGTGTCTCAGATATAGTGCCACAGATATAGTGTCTAAGATATAGTGTCACAGATACAGAGTCTCAGATAAAGTGTCACAGATACATTGTCTCGGATATTGTGTCTCAGATATAATGTCACAGATGTAAAGTCACCGATGTAGTGTCTCAGATGTAGTGTCACAGATATAGTGTCACAGATATAGTATCTCAGATGTAGTGTCACAGATATAGTGTCACAGATATAGTATCTCAGATATTGTGTCACAGATACAGAGTCACAGATAAAGTGTCACAGATACATTGTCTCGGATGTTGTGTCTCAGATATAATGTCACAGATGTAATGTCACCGATGTAGTGTCTCAGATCGAGTGTCTCAGATATAGTGTCACAGATATAGTGTCTCAGATATAGTGTCTCAGATATAGTGTCTCAGATATAGTGTCTCAGATATAGTGTCTCAGATATAGTGCCACAGATATAGTGCCTCAGATATAGTGTCTCAGATATAGTGTCTCAGATATAGTGTCACAGATACAGTGTCTCAGATATAGTGTCTCAGATATAGTGTCTCAGATATAGTGCCACAGATATAGTGCCTCAGATATAGTGTCACAGAAATCGTGTCTCAGATGTAGTGTCACAGATATAGTGTCTCAGATATAGTGTCTCAGATCTAGTGTCTCAGATCTCGTGTCTCAGATGCAGTGTCTCAGATATAGAGTATCAGGTATAGTGTCTCAGATATAGTGCCACAGATACAGTGTCTCAGATATAGTGCCACAGATTTCGTGTCTCAGACATAGTGTCATAGATACAGAGTCTCAGATAAAGTGTCACAGATACAGTGTCACAGATATAGTGTCTCAGATATAGTGTCACAGAAATAGTGTCTCAGATATAGTGCCACAGATATAGTGTCTAAGATATAGTGTCACAGATACAGAGTCTCAGATAAAGTGTCACAGATACATTGTCTCGGATATTGTGTCTCAGATATAATGTCACAGATGTAATGTCACCGATGGAGTGTCTCAGATGTAGTGTCACAGATATAGTGTCACAGGTATAGTATCTCAGATATTGTGTCACAAATATAGTGTCACAGATATAGTGTCTCAGATCGAGTGTCTCAGATATAGTGTCACAGATATATTGTCTCAGATATAGTGTCACAGATATAGTGTCTCAGATAGAATGTCTCAGATATAGTGTCACAGATAAAGTGTCAAAGATAGAGTGTCTCAGATATAGTGTCACAGATATAGTGTCACAGATATAGTGTCACAGATATAGTGTCACAGATATAGTGTCTCAGATATTGTGTCACAGATATAGTGTCACAGATATAGTGTCACAGATATAGTGTCACAGATATTGTGTCACAGATATAGTGTCTCAGATAGAGTGTCTCAGATATAGTGTCACATTTCGAGTGTCACAGATATAGTGTCTCAGATATAGTACCACAGATATAGTGCCTCAGAAATAGTGTCTCAGATATAGTGTCTCAGATATAGTGTCACAGATATAGTGATTCAGATATCGTGTCCCAGATGTAGTGAATCAGATATAGAGTATCAGATATAGTGTCTCAGATATAGTATCACAGATATAGTGTCACAGATGTAGTGTCTCAGATATAGTGTCTCAGATATAGTGTCTCAGATATAGTACCACAGATATAGTGTCACAGATACATTTTCACAGATATAGTGTCTCAGATATAGTGTCACAGATGTCGTGTCTCAGATATAGTGCCTCAGATCTCGTGTCTCAGATATAGTGTCTCAGATATAGTGTGACTGATATCGTGTCACAGATATAGTGTCTCAGATGTAGTGTCACAGATATAGTGTCACAGATATAGTGCCACAGATATAGTGCCACAGATATAGTGTCTCAGATATAGTGTCACAGATATAGTGTCTCAGATATAGTGCCACAGATATAGTGCCTCAGATATAGTGTCTAAGATATCGTGTCTCAGATATAGTGTCACAGATATAGTGTCTCAGATATCGTGTCTCAGATATAGTGTCTCAGATATAGTGTCACAGATATAGTGTCTCAGATATAGTGTCACATATAGAGTGTCACAGATATAGTGTCTCAGATATGGTACCACAGATATAGTGCCTCAGAAATAGTGTCTCAGATATAGTGTCTCAGATATAGTGTCACAGAAATAGTGTCTCAGATATAGTGCCACAGATATAGTGTCTAAGATATAGTGTCACAGATACAGAGTCTCAGATAAAGTGTCACAGATACATTGTCTCGGATATTGTGTCTCAGATATAATGTCACAGATGTAATGTCACCGATGTAGTGTCTCAGATGTAGTGTCACAGATATAGTGTCACAGATATAGTATCTCAGATGTAGTGTCACAGATATAGTGTCACAGATATAGTATCTCAGATATTGTGTCACAGATACAGAGTCTCAGATAAAGTGTCACAGATACATTGTCTCGGATATTGTGTCTCAGATATAATGTCACAGATGTAATGTCACCGATGTAGTGTCTCAGATCGATTGTCTCAGATATAGTGTCACAGATATAGTGTCTGAGATATAGTGTCACAGATATAGTGTCTCAGATAGAGTGTCTCAGATATCGTGTCACAGATATAGTGTCTAAGATAGAGTGTCTCAGATATAGTGTCACAGATATAGTGTCACAGATATAGTGTCACAGATATAGTGTCACAGATATAGTGTCTCAGATATTGTGTCACAGATATAGTGTCACAGATATAGTGTCACAGATATAGTGTCACAGATATAGTGTCTCAGATAGTGTCTCAGATATAGTGTCACATATAGAGTGTCACAGATATAGTGTCTCAGATATAGTACCACAGATATTGTGCCTCAGAAATAGTGTCTCAGATATAGTGTCTCAGATATAGTGTCACAGATATAGTGTCTCAGATATCGTGTCCCAGATGTAGTGAATCAGATATAGAGTATCAGATATAGTGTCTCAGATATAGTATCACAGATATAGTGTCACGGATGTAGTGTCTCAGATATATTGTCTCAGATATAGTGTCTCAGATATAGTACCACAGATATAGTGTCTCAGATATAGCGCCTCAGATATAGTGTCACAGATGTAGTGTCTCAGATATAGTGTCTCAGATATAGTGTCTCATATATAGTACCACAGATATAGTTTCACAGATACATTTTCTCAGATATAGTGTCTCAGATATAGTGTCACAGATGTCATGTCTCAGATATAGTGCCTCAGATCTCGTGTCTCAGATATAGTGTCTCAGATATAGTGTCTCAGATGTAGTGTCACAGATATAGTGTCACAGATAAAGTGTCTGAGATATAGTGTTACAGATATAGTGTCTGAGATATAGTGTCACAGATATAGTGCCACAGATATAGTGTCTCAGATATAGTGTCACAGATATAATGTCTCACATATAGTGTCACAGATACAGTGTCTCAGATATAGTGTCTCAGATATAGTGTCTCAGATATAGTGCCACAGATATATAGTGCCTCAGATATAGTGTCTCAGATATCGTCTCTCAGAAAGATTGTCACAGATATAGTGTCTCAGATATAGTGTCTCAGATATAGTGTCTCAGATATAGTGTCTCAGATATAGTGCCACAGATATAGTGCCTCAGATATAGTGTCTCAGATATAGTGTCTCAGATATAGTGTCACAGATACAGTGTCTCAGATATAGTGTCTCAGATATAGTGTCTCAGATATAGTGCCACAGATATAGTGCCTCAGATATAGTGTCTCAGACATCGTGTCTCAGATATAGTGTCACAGATATAGTGTCTCAGATATAGTGTCTCAGATCTAGTGTCTCAGATCTCGTGTCTCAGATGCAGTGTCTCAGATATAGAGTATCAGGTATAGTGTCTCAGATATAGTGCCACAGATATAGTGTCTCAGATATAGTGCCACAGATTTCGTGTCTCAGACATAGTGTCACAGATACAGAGTCTCAGATAAAGTGTCACAGATACAGTGTCACAGATATAGTGTCTCAGATATAGTGTCACAGAAATAGTGTCTCAGATATAGTGCCACAGATATAGTGTCTAAGATATAGTGTCACAGATACAGAGTCTCAGATAAAGTGTCACAGATACATTGTCTCGGATATTGTGTCTCAGATATAATGTCACAGATGTAATGTCACCGATGTAGTGTCTCAGATGTAGTGTCACAGATATAATGTCACAAGTATAGTATCTCAGATATTATGTCACAAATATAGTGTCACAGATATAGTGTCTCAGATCGATTGTCTCAGATATAGTGTCACAGATATAGTGTCTCAGATATAGTGTCACAGATATAGTGTCTCAGATAGAATGTCTCAGATATAGTGTCTCAGATATTGTGTCACAGATATAGTGTCACAGATATAGTGTCACAGATATAGTGTCACAGATATTGTGTCACAGATATAGTGTCTCAGATAGAGTGTCTCAGATATAGTGTCACATTTCGAGTGTCACAGATATAGTGTCTCAGATATAGTACCACAGATATAGTGCCTCAGAAATAGTGTCTCAGATATAGTGTCTCAGATATAGTGTCACAGATATAGTGATTCAGATATCGTGTCCCAGATGTAGTGAATCAGATATAGAGTATCAGATATAGTGTCTCAGATATAGTATCACAGATATAGTGTCACGGATGTAGTGTCTCAGATATAGTGTCTCAGATATAGTGTCTCAGATATAGTACCACAGATATAGTGTCACAGATACATTTTCACAGATATAGTGTCTCAGAAATAGTGTCACAGATGTCGTGTCTCAGATATAGTGCCTCAGATCTCGTGTCTCAGATATAGTGTCTCAGATATAGTGTGACAGATATCGTGTCACAGATATAGTGTCTCAGATGTAGTGTCACAGATATAGTGTCACAGATATAGTGCCACAGATATAGTGCCACAGATATAGTGTCTCAGATATAGTGTCACAGAGATCGTGTCTCAGATATAGTGTCACAGATACAGTGTCTCAGATGTAGTGTCTTAGATATAGTGTCTCAGATATAGTGCCACAGATATAGTGCCTCAGATATAGTGTCTCAGATATAGTGTCTCAGATATAGTGTCTCAGATATAGTGCCACAGATATAGTGCCTCAGATATAGTGTCTAAGATATCGTGTCTCAGATATAGTGTCACAGATATAGTGTCTCAGATATCGTGTCTCAGATATAGTGTCTCAGATATAGTGTCACAGATATAGTGTCTCAGATATAGTGTCACATATAGAGTGTCACAGATATAGTGTCTCAGATATAGTACCACAGATATAGTGCCTCAGAAATAGTGTCTCAGATATAGTGTCTCAAATATAGTGTCACAGAAATAGTGTCTCAGATATAGTGCCACAGATATAGTGTCTCAGATATAGTGTCACAGATATAGTGTCTCAGATATAGTGTCACAGATATAGTGTCTCAGATAGAGTGTCTCAGATATCGTGTCACAGATATAGTGTCTAAGATAGAGTGTCTCAGATATAGTGTCACAGATATAGTGTCACAGATATAGTGTCACAGATATAGTGTCACAGATATAGTGTCTCAGATATTGTGTCACAGATATAGTGTCACAGATATAGTGTCACAGATATAGTGTCACAGATATAGTGTCTCAGATAGTGTCTCAGATATAGTGTCACATATAGAGTGTCACAGATATAGTGTCTCAGATATAGTACCACAGATATTGTGCCTCAGAAATAGTGTCTCAGATATAGTGTCTCAGATATAGTGTCACAGATATAGTGTCTCAGATATCGTGTCCCAGAAGTAGTGAATCAGATATAGAGTATCAGATATAGTGTCTCAGATATAGTATCACAGATATAGTGTCACGGATGTAGTGTCTCAGATATATTGTCTCAGATATAGAGTCTCAGATATAGTACCACAGATATAGTGTCTCAGATATAGCGCCTCAGATATAGTGTCACAGATGTAGTGTCTCAGATATAGTGTCTCAGATATAGTGTCTCATATATAGTACCACAGATATAGTTTCACAGATACATTTTCTCAGATATAGTGTCTCAGATATAGTGTCACAGATGTCATGTCTCAGATATAGTGCCTCAGATCTCGTGTCTCAGATATAGTGTCTCAGATATAGTGTTACAGATATCATGTCACAGATATAGTGTCTCAGATGTAGTGTCACAGATATAGTGTCACAGATAAAGTGTCTGAGATATAGTGTTACAGATATAGTGTCTGAGATATAGTGTCACAGATATAGTGCCACAGATATAGTGTCTCAGATATAGTGTCACAGATATAATGTCTCACATATAGTGTCACAGATACAGTGTCTCAGATATAGTGTCTCAGATATAGTGTCTCAGATATAGTGCCACAGATATATAGTGCCTCAGATATAGTGTCTCAGATATCGTCTCTCAGAAAGATTGTCACAGATATAGTGTCTCAGATATAGTGTCTCAGATATAGTGTCTCAGATATAGTGTCTCAGATATAGTGCCACAGATATAGTGCCTCAGATATAGTGTCTCAGATATAGTGTCTCAGATATAGTGTCACAGATACAGTGTCTCAGATATAGTGTCTCAGATATAGTGTCTCAGATATAGTGCCACAGATATAGTGCCTCAGATATAGTGTCTCAGACATCGTGTCTCAGATATAGTGTCACAGATATAGTGTCTCAGATATAGTGTCTCAGATCTAGTGTCTCAGATCTCGTGTCTCAGATGCAGTGTCTCAGATATAGAGTATCAGGTATAGTGTCTCAGATATAGTGCCACAGATATAGTGTCTCAGATATAGTGCCACAGATTTCGTGTCTCAGACATAGTGTCACAGATACAGAGTCTCAGATAAAGTGTCACAGATACAGTGTCACAGATATAGTGTCTCAGATATAGTGTCACAGAAATAGTGTCTCAGATATAGTGCCACAGATATAGTGTCTAAGATATAGTGTCACAGATACAGAGTCTCAGATAAAGTGTCACAGATACATTGTCTCGGATATTGTGTCTCAGATATAATGTCACAGATGTAATGTCACCGATGTAGTGTCTCAGATGTAGTGTCACAGATATAGTGTCACAGGTATAGTATCTCAGATATTATGTCACAAATATAGTGTCACAGATATAGTGTCTCAGATCGAGTGTCTCAGATATAGTGTCACAGATATAGTGTCTCAGATATAGTGTCACAGATATAGTGTCTCAGATAGAATGTCTCAGATATAGTGTCACAGATATAGTGTCTAAGATAGAGTGCCTCAGATATAGTGTCACAGATATAGTGTCACAGATATAGTGTTACAGATATAGTGTCACAGATATAGTGTCTCAGATATTGTGTCACAGATATAGTGTCACAGATATACTGTCACAGATATAGTGTCACAGATATTGTGTCACAGATATCGTGTCTCAGATAGAGTGTCTCAGAAATAGTGTCACATTTCGAGTGTCACAGATATAGTGTCTCAGATATAGTACCACAGATATAGTGCCTCAGAAATAGTGTCTCAGATATAGTGTCTCAGATATAGTGTCACAGATATAGTGATTCAGATATCGTGTCCCAGATGTAGTGAATCAGATATAGAGTATCAGATATAGTGTCTCAGATATAGTATCACAGATATAGTGTCACGGATGTAGTGTCTCAGATATAGTGTCTCAGATATAGTGTCTCAGATATAGTACCACAGATATAGTGTCACAGATACATTTTCACAGATATAGTGTCTCAGATATAGTGTCACAGATGTCGTGTCTCAGATATAGTGCCTCAGATCTCGTGTCTCAGATATAGTGTCTCAGATATAGTGTGACAGATATCGTGTCACAGATATAGTGTCTCAGATGTAGTGTCACAGATATAGTGTCACAGATATAGTGCCACAGATATAGTGCCACAGATATAGTGTCTCAGATATAGTGTCACAGATATCGTGTCTCAGATATAGTGTCACAGTTGTAGTGCCTCAGATATAGTGTCTCAGATATTGTGTCACAGATACAGTGTCTCAGATATAGTGTCTTAGATATAGTGTCTCAGATATAGTGCCACAGATATAGTGCCTCAGATATAGTGTCTCAGATACAGTGTCTAAGATATCGTGTCTCAGATATAGTGTCACAGATATAGTGTCTCAGATATCGTGTCTCAGATATAGTGTCTCAGATATAGTGTCACAGATATAGTGTCTCAGATATAGTGTCACATATAGAGTGTCACAGATATAGTGTCTCAGATATAGTACCACAGATATAGTGCCTCAGAAATAGTGTCTCAGATATAGTGTCTCAGATATAGTGTCACAGAAATAGTGTCTCAGATATAGTGCCACAGATATAGTGTCTAAGATATAGTGTCACAGATACAGAGTCTCAGATAAAGTGTCACAGATACATTGTCTCGGATATTGTGTCTCAGATATAATGTCACAGATGTAAAGTCACCGATGTAGTGTCTCAGATGTAGTGTCACAGATATAGTGTCACAGATATAGTATCTCAGATGTAGTGTCACAGATATAGTGTCACAGATATAGTATCTCAGATATTGTGTCACAGATACAGAGTCTCAGATAAAGTGTCACAGATACATTGTCTCGGATGTTGTGTCTCAGATATAATGTCACAGATGTAATGTCACCGATGTAGTGTCTCAGATCGAGTGTCTCAGATATAGTGTCACAGATATAGTGTCTCAGATATAGTGTCTCAGATATAGTGTCTCAGATATAGTGTCTCAGATATAGTGTCTCAGATATAGTGCCACAGATATAGTGCCTCAGATATAGTGTCTCAGATATAGTGTCTCAGATATAGTGTCACAGATACAGTGTCTCAGATATAGTGTCTCAGATATAGTGTCTCAGATATAGTGCCACAGATATAGTGCCTCAGATATAGTGTCACAGAAATCGTGTCTCAGATGTAGTGTCACAGATATAGTGTCTCAGATATAGTGTCTCAGATCTAGTGTCTCAGATCTCGTGTCTCAGATGCAGTGTCTCAGATATAGAGTATCAGGTATAGTGTCTCAGATATAGTGCCACAGATACAGTGTCTCAGATATAGTGCCACAGATTTCGTGTCTCAGACATAGTGTCATAGATACAGACTCTCAGATAAAGTGTCACAGATACAGTGTCACAGATATAGTGTCTCAGATATAGTGTCACAGAAATAGTGTCTCAGATATAGTGCCACAGATATAGTGTCTAAGATATAGTGTCACAGATACAGAGTCTCAGATAAAGTGTCACAGATACATTGTCTCGGATATTGTGTCTCAGATATAATGTCACAGATGTAATGTCACCGATGTAGTGTCTCAGATGTAGTGTCACAGATATAGTGTCACAGGTATAGTATCTCAGATATTGTGTCACAAATATAGTGTCACAGATATAGTGTCTCAGATCGAGTGTCTCAGATATAGTGTCACAGATATATTGTCTCAGATATAGTGTCACAGATATAGTGTCTCAGATAGAATGTCTCAGATATAGTGTCACAGATATAGTGTCTAAGATAGAGTGTCTCAGATATAGTGTCACAGATATAGTGTCACAGATATAGTGTCACAGATATAGTGTCACAGATATAGTGTCTCAGATATTGTGTCACAGATATAGTGTCACAGATATAGTGTCACAGATATAGTGTCACAGATATTGTGTCACAGATATAGTGTCTCAGATAGAGTGTCTCAGATATAGTGTCTCAGATATAGTACCACAGATATAGTGCCTCAGAAATAGTGTCTCAGATATAGTGTCTCAGATATAGTGTCACAGATATAGTGATTCAGATATCGTGTCCCAGATGTAGTGAATCAGATATAGAGTATCAGATATAGTGTCTCAGATATAGTATCACAGATATAGTGTCACAGATGTAGTGTCTCAGATATAGTGTCTCAGATATAGTGTCTCAGATATAGTACCACAGATATAGTGTCACAGATACATTTTCACAGATATAGTGTCTCAGATATAGTGTCACAGATGTCGTGTCTCAGATATAGTGCCTCAGATCTCGTGTCTCAGATATAGTGTCTCAGATATAGTGTGACTGATATCGTGTCACAGATATAGTGTCTCAGATGTAGTGTCACAGATATAGTGTCACAGATATAGTGCCACAGATATAGTGCCACAGATATAGTGTCTCAGATATAGTGTCACAGATATAGTGTCTCAGATATAGTGCCACAGATATAGTGCCTCAGATATAGTGTCTAAGATATCGTGTCTCAGATATAGTGTCACAGATATAGTGTCTCAGATATCGTGTCTCAGATATAGTGTCTCAGATATAGTGTCACAGATATAGTGTCTCAGATATAGTGTCACATATAGAGTGTCACAGATATAGTGTCTCAGATATGGTACCACAGATATAGTGCCTCAGAAATAGTGTCTCAGATATAGTGTCTCAGATATAGTGTCACAGAAATAGTGTCTCAGATATAGTGCCACAGATATAGTGTCTAAGATATAGTGTCACAGATACAGAGTCTCAGATAAAGTGTCACAGATACATTGTCTCGGATATTGTGTCTCAGATATAATGTCACAGATGTAATGTCACCGATGTAGTGTCTCAGATGTAGTGTCACAGATATAGTGTCACAGATATAGTATCTCAGATGTAGTGTCACAGATATAGTGTCACAGATATAGTATCTCAGATATTGTGTCACAGATACAGAGTCTCAGATAAAGTGTCACAGATACATTGTCTCGGATATTGTGTCTCAGATATAATGTCACAGATGTAATGTCACCGATGTAGTGTCTCAGATCGAGTGTCTCAGATATAGTGTCACAGATATAGTGTCTCAGATATAGTGTCACAGATATAGTGTCTCAGATAGAGTGTCTCAGATATCGTGTCACAGATATAGTGTCTAAGATAGAGTGTCTCAGATATAGTGTCACAGATATAGTGTCACAGATATAGTGTCACAGATATAGTGTCACAGATATAGTGTCTCAGATATTGTGTCACAGATATAGTGTCACAGATATAGTGTCACAGATATAGTGTCACAGATATAGTGTCTCAGATAGTGTCTCAGATATAGTGTCACATATAGAGTGTCACAGATATAGTGTCTCAGATATAGTACCACAGATATTGTGCCTCAGAAATAGTGTCTCAGATATAGTGTCTCAGATATAGTGTCACAGATATAGTGTCTCAGATATCGTGTACCAGATGTAGTGAATCAGATATAGAGTATCAGATATAGTGTCTCAGATATAGTATCACAGATATAGTGTCACGGATGTAGTGTCTCAGATATATTGTCTCAGATATAGTGTCTCAGATATAGTACCACAGATATAGTGTCTCAGATATAGCGCCTCAGATATAGTGTCACAGATGTAGTGTCTCAGATATAGTGTCTCAGATATAGTGTCTCATATATAGTACCACAGATATAGTTTCACAGATACATTTTCTCAGATATAGTGTCTCAGATATAGTGTCACAGATGTCATGTCTCAGATATAGTGCCTCAGATCTCGTGTCTCAGATATAGTGTCTCAGATATAGTGTCTCAGATGTAGTGTCACAGATATAGTGTCACAGATAAAGTGTCTGAGATATAGTGTTACAGATATAGTGTCTGAGATATAGTGTCACAGATATAGTGCCACAGATATAGTGTCTCAGATATAGTGTCACAGATATAATGTCTCACATATAGTGTCACAGATACAGTGTCTCAGATATAGTGTCTCAGATATAGTGTCTCAGATATAGTGCCACAGATATATAGTGCCTCAGATATAGTGTCTCAGATATCGTCTCTCAGAAAGATTGTCACAGATATAGTGTCTCAGATATAGTGTCTCAGATATAGTGTCTCAGATATAGTGTCTCAGATATAGTGCCACAGATATAGTGCCTCAGATATAGTGTCTCAGATATAGTGTCTCAGATATAGTGTCACAGATACAGTGTCTCAGATATAGTGTCTCAGATATAGTGTCTCAGATATAGTGCCACAGATATAGTGCCTCAGATATAGTGTCTCAGACATCGTGTCTCAGATATAGTGTCACAGATATAGTGTCTCAAATATAATGTCTCAGATCTAGTGTCTCAGATCTCGTGTCTCAGATGCAGTGTCTCAGATATAGAGTATCAGGTATAGTGTCTCAGATATAGTGCCACAGATATAGTGTCTCAGATATAGTGCCACAGATTTCGTGTCTCAGACATAGTGTCACAGATACAGAGTCTCAGATAAAGTGTCACAGATACAGTGTCACAGATATAGTGTCTCAGATATAGTGTCACAGAAATAGTGTCTCAGATATAGTGCCACAGATATAGTGTCTAAGATATAGTGTCACAGATACAGAGTCTCAGATAAAGTGTCACAGATACATTGTCTCGGATATTGTGTCTCAGATATAATGTCACAGATGTAATGTCACCGATGTAGTGTCTCAGATGTAGTGTCACAGATATAGTGTCACAAGTATAGTATCTCAGATATTATGTCACAAATATAGTGTCACAGATATAGTGTCTCAGATCGATTGTCTCAGATATAGTGTCACAGATATAGTGTCTCAGATATAGTGTCACAGATATAGTGTCTCAGATAGAATGTCTCAGATATAGTGTCACAGATATAGTGTCTAAGATAGAGTGTCTCAGATATAGTGTCACAGATATAGTGTCACAGATATAGTGTCTCAGATATAGTGTCACAGATATAGTGTCTCAGATATTGTGTCACAGATATAGTGTCACAGATATAGTGTCACAGATATAGTGTCACAGATATTGTGTCACAGATATAGTGTCTCAGATAGAGTGTCTCAGATATAGTGTCACATTTCGAGTGTCACAGATATAGTGTCTCAGATATAGTACCACAGATATAGTGCCTCAGAAATAGTGTCTCAGATATAGTGTCTCAGATATAGTGTCACAGATATAGTGATTCAGATATCGTGTCCCAGATGTAGTGAATCAGATATAGAGTATCAGATATAGTGTCTCAGATATAGTATCACAGATATAGTGTCACGGATGTAGTGTCTCAGATATAGTGTCTCAGATATAGTGTCTCAGATATAGTACCACAGATATAGTGTCACAGATACATTTTCACAGATATAGTGTCTCAGAAATAGTGTCACAGATGTCGTGTCTCAGATATAGTGCCTCAGATCTCGTGTCTCAGATATAGTGTCTCAGATATAGTGTGACAGATATCGTGTCACAGATATAGTGTCTCAGATGTAGTGTCACAGATATAGTGTCACAGATATAGTGCCACAGATATAGTGCCACAGATATAGTGTCTCAGATATAGTGTCACAGAGATCGTGTCTCAGATATAGTGTCACAGATACAGTGTCTCAGATGTAGTGTCTTAGATATAGTGTCTCAGATATAGTGCCACAGATATAGTGCCTCAGATATAGTGTCTCAGATATAGTGTCACAGATACAGTGTCTCAGATATAGTGTCTCAGATATAGTGTCTCAGATATAGTGCCACAGATATAGTGCCTCAGATATAGTGTCTAAGATATCGTGTCTCAGATATAGTGTCACAGATATAGTGTCTCAGATATCGTGTCTCAGATATAGTGTCTCAGATATAGTGTCACAGATATAGTGTCTCAGATATAGTGTCACATATAGAGTGTCACAGATATAGTGTCTCAGATATAGTACCACAGATATAGTGCCTCAGAAATAGTGTCTCAGATATAGTGTCTCAGATATAGTGTCACAGAAATAGTGTCTCAGATATCGTGCCACAGATATAGTGTCTAAGATATAGTGTCACAGATACAGAGTCTCAGATAAAGTGTCACAGATACATTGTCTCGGATATTGTGTCTCAGATATAATGTCACAGATGTAATGTCACCGATGTAGTGTCACAGATGTAGTGTCACAGATATAGTGTCACAGATATAGTATCTCAGATATTGTGTCACAAATATAGTGTCACAGATATAGTGTCTCAGATCGAGTGTCTCAGATATAGTGTCACAGATATAGTGTCTCAGATATAGTGTCACAGATATAGTGTCTCAGATAGAGTGTCTCAGATATCGTGTCACAGATATAGTGTCTAAGATAGAGTGTCTCAGATATAGTGTCACATATATAGTGTCTCAGATATAGTGTCACAGATATAGTGTCACAGATATAGTGTCACAGATATAGTGTCACAGATATAGTGTCTCAGATATTGTGTCACAGATATAGTGTCACAGATATAGTGTCACAGATATAGTGTCACAGATATAGTATCACAGATATAGTGTCTCAGATAGAGTGTCTCAGATATAGTGTCACATATAGAGTGTCACAGATATAGTGTCTCAGATATAGTGCCACAGATATAGTGCCTCAGAAATAGTGTCTCAGATATAGTGTCTCAGATATAGTGTCACAGATATAGTGTCTCAGATATCGTGTCCCAGATGTAGTGAATCAGATATAGAGTATCAGATATAGTGTCTCAGATATAGTATCACAGATATAGTGTCACGGATGTAGTGTCTCAGATATAGTGTCTCAGATATAGTGTCTCAGATATAGTAGCACAGATATAGTGTCACAGATACATTTTCTCAGAAATAGTGTCTCAGATATAGTGTCACAGATGTCGTGTCTCAGATATAGTGCCTCAGATCTCGTGTCTCAGATATAGTGTCTCAGATATAGTGTTACAGATATAGTGCCACAGATATAGTGCCTCAGATATAGTGTCTAAGATATCGTGTCTCAGATCTCGTGTCTCAGATATAGTGTCTCAGATATAGTGTTACAGATATAGTGTCTCAGATATAGTGTCACAGATACAGTGTCTCAGATATAGTGTCTTAGATATAGTGTCTCAGATATCGTGTCTCAGATCTCGTGTCTCAGATATAGTGTCTCAGATATAGTGTTACAGATATCGTGTCACAGATATAGTGTCTCAGATATGGTGTCACAGATATAGTGTCTCAGATATCGTGTCTCAGATATAGTGTCTCAGATATAGTGTCACAGATATAGTGTCTCAGATATAGTGTCACATATAGAGTGTCACAGATATAGTGTCTCAGATATAGTACCACAGATATAGTGCCTCAGAAATAGTGTCTCAGATATAGTGTCTCAGATATAGTGTCACAGAAATAGTGTCTCAGATATAGTGCCACAGATATACTGTCTGAGATATAGTGTCACAGATACAGAGTCTCAGATAAAGTGTCACAGATACATTGTCTCGGATATTGTGTCTCAGATATAATGTCACAGATGTAATGTCACCGATGTAGTGTCTCAGATGTAGTGTCACAGATATAGTGTCACAGATATAGTGTTACAGATATAGTGCCACAGATGTAGTGTCACAGATATAGTGTCACAGATATAGTGCCACAGATATAGTGCCACAGATATAGTGTCTCAGATATAGTGTCACAGATATAGTGTCTCAGATATAGTGTCACAGATACAGTGTCTCAGATATAGTGTCTTCGATATAGTGTCTCAGATATAGTGCCACAGATATAGTGCCTCAGATATAGTGTCTAAGATATCGTGTCTCAGATCTCGTGTCTCAGATATAGTGTTTCAGATATAGTGTTACACATATCGTGTCACAGATATAGTGTCTCAGATATAGTGTCACAGATATAGTGTCTCAGATATCGTGTCTCAGATATAGTGTCACAGATATAGTGTCTCAGATATAGTGTCTCAGATATAGTGTCACATATAGAGTGTCACAGATATAGTGTCTCAGATATAGTACCACAGATATAGTGCCTCAGAAATAGTGTCTCAGATATAGTGCCACAGATATAGTGTCTAAGATATAGTGTCACAGATACAGAGTCTCAGATAAAGTGTCACAGATACATTGTCTCGGATATTGTGTCCCAGATATAATGTCACAGATGTAATGTCACCGATATAGTGTCTCAGATGTAGTGTCACAGATATAGTGTCACAGATATAGTATCTCAGATATTGTGTCACAAATATAGTGTCACAGATATAGTGTCTCAGATCGAGTGTCTCAGATATAGTGTCACAGATATAGTGTCTCAGATATAGTGTCACAGATATAGTGTCTCAGATAGAGTGTCTCAGATATCGTGTCACAGATATAGTGTCTAAGATAGAGTGTCTCAGATATAGTGTCACAGATATAGTGTCACAGATATAGTGTCACAGATACATTTTCGCAGATATAGTGTCTCAGATATTGTGTCACAGATATAGTGTCACAGATATAGTGTCACAGATATAGTGTCTCAGATATAGTGTCTCAGATATAGTGTCACATATAGAGTGTCACAGATATAGTGTCTCAGATATAGTACCACAGATATAGTGCCTCAGAAATAGTGTCTCAGATATAGTGCCACAGATATAGTGTCTAAGATATAGTGTCACAGATACAGAGTCTCAGATAAAGTGTCACAGATACATTGTCTCGGATATTGTGTCCCAGATATAATGTCACAGATGTAATGTCACCGATATAGTGTCTCAGATGTAGTGTCACAGATATAGTGTCACAGATATAGTATCTCAGATATTGTGTCACAAATATAGTGTCACAGATATAGTGTCTCAGATCGAGTGTCTCAGATATAGTGTCACAGATATAGTGTCTCAGATATAGTGTCACAGATATAGTGTCTCAGATAGAGTGTCTCAGATATCGTGTCACAGATATAGTGTCTAAGATAGAGTGTCTCAGATATAGTGTCACAGATATAGTGTCACAGATATAGTGTCACAGATACATTTTCGCAGATATAGTGTCTCAGATATTGTGTCACAGATATAGTGTCACAGATATAGTGTCACAGATATAGTGTCACAGATATAGTATCACAGATATAGTGTCTCAGATATAGTGTCTCAGATATAGTGTCACATATAGAGTGTCACAGATATAGTGTCTCAGATATAGTACCACAGATATAGTGCCTCAGAAATAGTGTCTCAGATATAGTGTCTCAGATATAGTGTCACAGATATAGTGTCTCAGATATCGTGTCCCAGATGTAGTGAATCAGATATAGAGTATCAGATATAGTGTCTCAGATATAGTATCACAGATATAGTGTCACGGATGTAGTGTCTCTGATATAGTGTCTCAGATATAGTGTCTCAGATATAGTACCACAGATATTGTGTCACAGATACATTTTCTCACATATAGTGTCTCAGATATAGTGTCACAGATGTCGTGCCTCAGATATAGTGCCTCAGATCTCGTGTCTCAGATATAGTGTCTCAGATATAGTGTTACAGATATCGTGTCACAGATATAGTGTCTCAGATGTAGTGTCACAGATATAGTGTCACAGATATAGTGCCACAGATATAGTGCCACAGATATAGTGTCTCAGATATAGTGTCACAGATATAGTGTCTCAGATATAGTGTCACAGATACAGTGTCTCAGATATAGTGTCTTAGATATAGTGTCTCAGATATAGTGCCACAGATATAGTGCCTCAGATATAGTGTCTAAGATATCGTGTCTCAGATATAGTGTCACAGATATAGTGTCTCAGATATCGTGTCTCAGATATAGTGTCTCAGATATAGTGTCACAGATATAGTGTCTCAGATATAGTGTCACATGTAGAGTGTCACAGATATAGTGTCTCAGATATAGTACCACAGATATAGTGCCTCAGAAATAGTGTCTCAGATATAGTGTCTCAGATATAGTGTCACAGATATAGTGTCTCAGATATCGTCTCCCTGATGTAGTGAATCAGATATAGAGTATCAGATATAGTGTCTCAGATATAGTATCACAGATATAGTGTCACGGATGTAGTGTCTCAGATATAGTGTCTCAGATATAGTGTCTCAGATATAGTACCACTGATATAGTGTCACAGATACATTTTCTCAGATATAGTGTCTCAGATATAGTGTCACAGATGTCGTGTCTCAGATATAGTGCCTCAGATCTCGTGTCTCAGATATAGTGTCTCAGATATAGTGTTACAGATATCGTGTCACAGATTTAGTGTCTCAGATGTAGTGTCACAGATATAGTGTCACAGATATAGTGTCACAGATATAGTGCCACAGATATAGTGTCTCAGATATAGTGTCACAGATATAGTGTCTCAGATATAGTGTCTCAGATATAGTGTCACAGATACAGTGTCTCAGATATAGTGTCTTAGATATAGTGTCTCAGATATAGTGCCACAGATATAGTGCCTCAGATATAGTGTCTAAGATATCATGTCTCAGATAGAGTGTCACAGATATAGTGTCACAGATATAGTATCACAGATATAGTGTCTCAGATATAGTGTCTCAGATATAGTGTCACAGATATAGTGTCACAGATATAGTGTCTCAGATATAGTGTCTCAGATATAGTGTCTCAGATCTCGTGTCTCAGATGCAGTGTCTCAGATATAGAGTATCAGGTATAGTGTCTCAGATATAGTGCCACATATATAGTGTCTCAGATATAGTGCCACAGATATTGTGTCTCAGACATAGTGTCACAGATACAGAGTCTCAGATAAAGTGTCACAGATACAGTGTCACAGATATAGTGTCTCAGATATAGTGTCACAGATATAGTGTCTCAGATATAGTGCCACAGATATGGTGTCTCAGATAAAGTGTTACAGATACAGTGTCACAGATATATTGTCACGGATATTGTGTCTCAGATATAACGTCACAGATGTAATGTCACCGATGTAGTATCTCAGATGTAGTGTCACAGATATAGTGTCACAGATATCGTGTCTCAGATATTGTGTCACAAACATAGTGTCACAGATATAGTGTCTCAGATAGAGTGTCTCAGATATAGTGTCACAGATATAGTGTCTCAGATATAGTGTCACAGATATAGTGTCTCAGATAGTGTCTCAGATATAGTGTCACAGATATAGTGTCTCAGATATTGTGTCACAGATATAGTGTCACAGATATAGTGTCACAGATATAGTGTCACAGATATTGTGTCACAGATATAGTGTCTCAGATAGAGTGTCTCAGATATAGTGTCACATTTCGAGTGTCACAGATATAGTGTCTCAGATATAGTACCACAGATATAGTGCCTCAGAAATAGTGTCTCAGATATAGTGTCTCAGATATAGTGTCACAGATATAGTGATTCAGATATCGTGTCCCAGATGTAGTGAATCAGATATAGAGTATCAGATATAGTGTCTCAGATATAGTATCACGGATATAGTGTCACGGATGTAGTGTCTCAGATATAGTGTCTCAGATATAGTGTCTCAGATATAGTACCACAGATATAGTGTCACAGATACATTTTCACAGATATAGTGTCTCAGAAATAGTGTCACAGATGTCGTGTCTCAGATATAGTGCCTCAGATCTCGTGTCTCAGATATAGTGTCTCAGATATAGTGTGACAGATATCGTGTCACAGATATAGTGTCTCAGATGTAGTGTCACAGATATAGTGTCACAGATATAGTGCCACAGATATAGTGCCACAGATATAGTGTCTCAGATATAGTGTCACAGAGATCGTGTCTCAGATATAGTGTCACAGATACAGTGTCTCAGATGTAGTGTCTTAGATATAGTGTCTCAGATATAGTGCCACAGATATAGTGCCTCAGATATAGTGTCTAAGATATCGTGTCTCAGATATAGTGTCACAGATATAGTGTCTCAGATATCGTGTCTCAGATATAGTGTCTCAGATATAGTGTCACAGATATAGTGTCTCAGATATAGTGTCACATATAGAGTGTCACAGATATAGTGTCTCAGATATAGTACCACAGATATAGTGCCTCAGAAATAGTGTCTCAGATATAGTATCTCAGATATAGTGTCACAGAAATAGTGTCTCAGATATCGTGCCACAGATATAGTGTCTAAGATATAGTGTCACAGATACAGAGTCTCAGATAAAGTGTCACAGATACATTGTCTCGGATATTGTGTCTCAGATATAATGTCACAGATGTAATGTCACCGATGTAGTGTCACAGATGTAGTGTCACAGATATAGTGTCACAGATATAGTATCTCAGATATTGTGTCACAAATATAGTGTCACAGATATAGTGTCTCAGATCGAGTGTCTCAGATATAGTGTCACAGATACAGAGTCTCAGATAAAGTGTCACAGATACAGTGTCACAGATATAGTGTCTCAGATATAGTGTCACAGAAATAGTGTCTCAGATATAGTGCCACAGATATAGTGTCTAAGATATAGTGTCACAGATACAGAGTCTCAGATAAAGTGTCACAGATACATTGTCTCGGATATTGTGTCTCAGATATAATGTCACAGATGTAATGTCACCGATGTAGTGTCTCAGATGTAGTGTCACAGATATAGTGTCACAAGTATAGTATCTCAGATATTATGTCACAAATATAGTGTCACAGATATAGTGTCTCAGATCGATTGTCTCAGATATAGTGTCACAGATATAGTGTCTCAGATATAGTGTCACAGATATAGTGTCTCAGATAGAATGTCTCAGATATAGTGTCACAGATATAGTGTCTAAGATAGAGTGTCTCAGATATAGTGTCACAGATATAGTGTCACAGATATAGTGTCTCAGATATAGTGTCACAGATATAGTGTCTCAGATATTGTGTCACAGATATAGTGTCACAGATATAGTGTCACAGATATAGTGTCACAGATATTGTGTCACAGATATAGTGTCTCAGATAGAGTGTCTCAGATATAGTGTCACATTTCGAGTGTCACAGATATAGTGTCTCAGATATAGTACCACAGATATAGTGCCTCAGAAATAGTGTCTCAGATATAGTGTCTCAGATATAGTGTCACAG